>NC_089741.1:59893463-59950963 GCF_040412425.1 Macrobrachium rosenbergii
ATATTTATGTAAAAGTGATTAGGTGAACTATATATATATTAACTTTAATTCATTATATAGTTACAAAAGAAACACATCAGAAGATATGTATATATATGTAGTAATGTGTATAGGCAAATGATAGAAATGTATATATGGAATACAAATGGTTTGCATGCTTCAAAGTTGTTGAAACGAAATAAAGAGGGCTGTTAAGCACACAGTTGATATGCAAGTCCACAGTGAAAACTCCTACTCTGCAATCAACATACTTACCGTTAGTTAACCGGCTGTAGCACTGTAATGAAGGAATTGAGGAAACGCATAGAAGATGCCTAAACTGAACTTGATTCCCGTGACTTGGGCATCAAACGATTACATTACTCTTCTCGTGACTGCTTTGCAAATTAGACAGCACAAAATATAAAGCAATACAGGTCTCACTATAATTAGATCGCACTATGAAAAGGAAAAGAACATAGATAGAGAAAACAGGGGAACATGGCTGACGAAAAACCTTAAATCCTGGTACTTTACCTTTTTTTTAGGAGCTGAAGTTCTCTTCTTATGAGGGCCAGTGAAGGAACGAATTAATTTGCATCAAAAGTTACTTTTTACTGCCAGCCACATGCCTGAAAATGGCAGTGGGTAGGGCAAGGGACTGAGCTCTGGAGTCCATGGCGCTGCCGACAATTATCCAGGTTAGCTTACATGTCCAGGGCCCTTTATAGCTTCGGAAGTTACAGCTTTCTTTCCCTAGATGGTGATGTGATCACTCTGCCCACATGGGAACTGTGGGCAGCATGGTTTCAAATTCAAAATGGCAGAATGCACGTGGTCCACCTGCTAGCTGGCCTGCCTCGGGCGACGATTAGCTCTTGGCAGGGGTCCATACCTGGAGTTTTAGGGATTTCCGACAGCAGTTTGGACAAGAAGGGATTTAAAGGAGTTTTCCCCCCAAAAAGGCAGTGGTGTGAGGTTTTAGGGGCGAATTCCTTAAAGTGAATCATACTAAATTTGCCTTATTTAATTACTTAGTCCTTTTACTTTAAATTTAGTGCAAAAACGTGGCGTAAGAGGGAATATTCTTAATAATATATATATATTGTTATGGGCCCCTTGCCCATCAAACATACACAAATCTCTTAAAACACAAATGAAGTCACAAACGACCAAGTCCACAATAGGTGGAATGGCCGCAACAGAGTGTACAGAGATGGAATCAAGGAGGATAAAGTAAAATCGAAAATAAAACCTTAATATTTAATACAAAACTTTTAGAAAGAAATGACCACTGAGCTCTTACAAAATACATTAAATAAAACACAAAAATCAACCACACACTGAAAACATCGAATAAACACACTTACACCAAATTAAGACAGACTATGCAATTACACTTTAAAGAGAGGGCCCTGAAAGTAATAGAATGTCGAAAAGACAGAATGACCTAACTTTGTTACAGACTAAATGTTTATATAAAAAAAATAAATTGCTTCCTTAAGTGAGCTGCAAACAGTAGAGAGGCAAACGCAGTCTTCAAATCACGGGTCGAGGGGCATAATATTCTCGAGACCTTACCAACGTGAGAGGTCCCCAGGCAGTATTACTGAACCAAGGGCATAGACAGAAGATAGAATCACTTTAACGTCGTAAGACGATCAACGGACACGGCCGTCCGACAGGCAATCACACCTACCAGTTGAGAGAGAGGTCCCCTTGGCAGTGTTACTGGACCAGGCGTAGACTGAAGAATAAATCAATCTCCCAAAGCAGCAGCAACTGATGAAAGGCAGGTATCGTAATCCAGAGATAATTCAAAAATCAATCAAGAATAAGCAGGCCCACACAATGCTAAAGGTCCAGAAAACAACTCTCTCAGTCCTCGTGAGACAGCGCCGAATACAGCTCCGGATGAGAAATAAAACCAAACGTGAAAATAAAACAAGCTCATTGTAATTAAAACTATACAACAAGTCAGAAATGTCGGGAGGATGAAACAGTGGTCATTACGTTCCAAAGAATAATTACTGATAAAGTGATTATTCAAAACAAATTAATTTACGTTAAATTAAACACATACTGACACCTCCTCACCCAAAAAAAAAAAAATTTTCCACAAGAAAATTTTTCTACAAAAGTATTGAACTTGACTCAAAATTCAAAGAAATATATAAAAATGCTAATATCAAAAACAAACATAATAATTCAATCTTATGAAATAAAACAGGGACAATAAGAAAAAATTCAAGTCCAATGACAAACTCAAAAGTGATTGAAAATACTAAATCACATTGCCAGCCAAAAATAGATTAGAGATAGTGGCAAAAAAATTTTGTACCACTTTCCAATACAGTCAATAGATATCAAATCTTAACCTAATATTATGACTTTAAAACTAATACAAGTAAATAATTTATAGTGACCACGCCAAAATAACATCAGTATCAACATATGAAGAAATTTGTAATATCCCCATGAACTCACAAGTGGAGCGGTGGGCACAGGTTAGCAGAGCAGCAATATTAACAAGACTAACCTATTATTAGACTAAACCTAGATAACCGACAACCAAAAATATAAATCGACCACAATGGGGCTAGTGTTACCTCAACCAAGGTCACCATCATACACCAGCCTGTAACAAATAAAAACAGCCGTGCTACAGACCCGTGAGCCTGTGACCTGGCTAAATTATTCTGAAAACACAAATATCAGTCAAACAAAAATAAGGACCAAAACTTTAATAAATTAACCTTAACTTAGTCTAGGTCACCACTCATACACCAGCCTGTAAGGGGATTGTTTTACCGGAGTTGCGTTACCCACATCCACATCATGTTCAAGCACAGTGGTCTGTCCTGGAACATCCGAAAATAAATCCTTATAACTAAAAACTAACTTTTTCAAAGATCCCTGTTCTACTAAATTCAAATGTGAAACCATTTCTGAAAAATTTTCTAAAGAATGTTCATTATCATTAGGCCATTCGGCACCATCAAAACAATCATCATCAAAATTACTCACGTCTGAAAGAAAAGAATTAATACCGTTACACTTTGTAGTATCACCAACTAATGCCAGGGAATAACTTTGTCACGACCTTTATAAGCCTTTAACATATTTATGTGACATAACTGGTAGGCCTCCTTCAGGAGTTTCAACTAAATAATTAACATCACTTACTTTCTTTAAAATTTTCCACGGTCCTGGAAATGAAGCTTTAAAGGGTTTCCTGAATGGGAAGCAATACCAAAACGTTATCACCCACTACAAAATTACGCTCCATAGTCTTTCGGTCAAAAAGTATTTCATTTTCTTTTTACACAATAAATTTTCACAGCAAACTTTAAGCCTTCGTTAATTTATCACCCAAATTACTAACATAATCTAATAAATTTATATCAGGGGCGTCCTCCCAAGATTCACGAACCACATCCAATGGACCACGCACAATGACCAAAAATAAGGAAAGGTGAAAATCCTAAAGACCGACTCGGCACTGACCGAAATGCAAATAATAAATAAGGTAGTTCCTTTATCCCATTCAGAACCATTAACCAAACAATACTTTTTGTCATAGACTTCATGGTTTTTGATGAAATCGTTCCAAAATACCCTTGACTTTCAGGATGGTACGGAGAAGAAGTCACATGATTAATTTTAATTCAGCCATCTTCTCCTAAATAATTTATCGAAAAATTAGACCCACAATCAGACTGAATTACTTTGGGCATTCCGAACCTGGTGAAAATTCAATTAATAACTTCAACAATTTTAACAGTTTTTATATTTCGTAGTGGTATTGCCTCAAGGATATCGACATCCTATCCATAATTGTTAAAATATAATGATTACCACTACGAGTTTTCGCAAGACCAACCACGTCAATAATTACCTCTGATCTTTCAGAAACAACGAAATAGGATGTAATGGTGCTTTTGAATTGGCTGATTAGGCTGACCCTGACCTTGGCATCACAAACTATTTACAATTTTTTTAACATCATCTTCATCTTAGGCCAAAAATACTTTTTCACAATTTACGAGTGGTTTTAAAACACCAAATGACCAGCCAAACCATTTTCATGAGCAATGTCATTAACTCCTTTCGATAAACAAAAGGAACCACAATCTGTTTAACAATTTCTGACACTGTATTAATGGCATCAAAAGGTCTACTTATTCTATACAAAATATTATTAGTATCTTAAAATCGAGGGACAGTCAAATCAAGAAAATCTCGTCAGACTCAACTGGCAGGTCTTTAAAATCTGCTTTCCTGAGCTGTAATAAGTTCCTTAGTAGTCCAATTAAGTTTATTATCCAACACACCACTATCTATAACTAAGCTATCACTACGATCTCAACCACTAAATCAACATCAACTACCGACTCGGCCGAGCAACACTACTAGCCCTTCCCGATCAGTGACTACAGATATTTCATTACCGGAACTTAATACAACAGGGAAAAGTTTTATTTATTAGTGACATCATTCCCCAACACCAAATCCACATCTTTAATAGAAATTTATCAATAATGGCCCAGTTTTAAATAACCTGAAAAAGATTTGGCATGATAAATAAAAACTCTCAACAGGTAAGACCTGACCGTATCTGAAAACCACTTAACAAAACATATTCCTTATTTGAACATTCCCAATCAATAGGTAAAGATTCTCTGAAAATTAAAGACTGAGCAGCCCCAGTGTCACGCAAAATTTTAACCTTTCTTTGCTCAGTCGAATTCCCAGAGCAACAAAACCATCAGACAAAAATTTCTGAAAAGGAACCAGTGACTTATTGCCTAATACACTGATTGTGGAGTTCTCAGCCACTGACTCGTTCTCATTCCTACGAATAGCCATTACAAGACGTCTTTCGGTCCTTCGTGACCTTTTAAATACATAAACACCTGCTCTTGACGTGTCCCCTTCTTGCAGACAGAAGAAACAAGTCAAAGTTTTCAACTTCTCTCCGGGTTATCTGTCTGCCTATTATATTGTTAACAGGAGTAGTACGAGAACCATAATTAACATTAGGCCTATTATACCTGTTCTTGATTCATTACTCCTGTTAACTCACCCCACCAGATTTCTCATTTCCAGGTACTTCCCCTATCACATTTTTATGAGAGAGAGGTACTCAACACAACAACCAATACCTCCTGCAACGTTTCAATTTTAATTCTTCGGAGATGTACCTTTCACCTCACAGGCACGGACCTTTTAAACTCCTCAACCAAAATTAATTCTTTTAATTTCTCAAAGTGATCACCTCCTTAGACTTTGACCAGTCGCCAGCAAATTGCTCTTTAGCCTGGCGAACTCTACAAAGTGCCTCCTTCCTTCTGTAAATTACGGAAGCGTTGTCGATAAGCCTAAAGTACCAGCTCGTAAGCCTTCAAAAACTATGGCCTTTACAGAATCATAATCTGAGACAGATCTTCGTCCATGCAACGTAAACTTTTTCTGGGCCTTACCTAACAATTTACTCTGAATAAAGTGGTCCAATACTCTTTGGCCATTCCAACCTTAGACTGTCTCCTCAAAAGAAACAAAAAACTCTGCCACGTTAACTTCCCTGAAAATTTGGGACTAATTTAGAGCTTCAGTTAGATTAATACAAGGCATTGCAGACACATTATGTTGGGAAGAAGAAAACCCATATTACTCAATGCTTGCACCAGCAAGTTCGTGCTGTCTCTCTCTCTCTCTCCTCTCCTCAGCCAACCTTTGGAGATCTGTTCCATTCTTTTCAACTGAATCTGCCTATCTAAAATTTCTACTGACACCGCTTCCTCCACCTTGCCTAGTCTCTTAGTTTACCTTCTGCCTTCATCACCTTAACCTTTTCATAACATTAAGAAAGCAACAAGCCCTTCCTAACAGACCCAAGATTTTCAATTTCAAAAATTCTGCTACATACTCTAAATCAGGCTTATTCAATTCTTGCCAACCTGTCCTGCACCCCTCCTCCACTCAAGAGCTCCAGGATATTCAACCAGCCATAGTAAATTAATTACACACAGTAAATATATAAATGTATCTCTAAAATATACCAAAAAACAAACTCAATACACTGGAACACCAATAAACTACGAATATCCTACGGTCAAGAAAAAAAATAAACACTGGATCAACACAAAATATAGGAGAGAAGGTATTACTATGCTGCAAAACACCCCAAGAATCCACTCTAACCACACTCAAGCAACTACAGGATCCGACAAATCCTGGCAAAAGGTCAAAATGTTATGGGCCCCCTTGCATCAAACATACACAGATCTCTTAAAACACAAATGAAGTCAACGACCAAGTCCACAACCAGTGAATAGCTGCAACAGAGTGTACAGAGATGGAAGGAGGATAAAGTAAAATCGAAAATAAAACCTTAATATTTAGCCACAAACTTTAGAAAGAAATGACCACTGAGCCTCTTACAAAATACATTAAATAAAACACAAAATCAACCACACACTGAAAAACATCGAATAAACACACTTACACCAAATTAAGACAGACTATGCAATACACTTTAAAGAGGGCCTGAGTAATAGAATGTCGAAAGACAGAATGACCTAACTTGTTTATGCAGACTAAATGTTTATATAAAAAAAAAATAAATTGCTTCCTTATGAGCTGTAAACAGTAGAAGGGCAAACGCGTCTTCAAATCACGGGTCGAGGGGCATAATATGCCTTCTCGAGACCTTACTAAAACTAAGAGAGGTCCCCAGGCGTATTCTGAACCAAGGGCATAGACAGAAGATAGAATCACTTAACGCCGCAAGACGATCAACGGACACGGCCGTCCGACAGGCAATCACACCTTACCAGTTGGCAGAGAGGTCATGGCGGTGTTACTGGACCAAGGGCGTGACTGGAAGAATAAAATCAATCTCCCAAAGGCAGTAACTGATGAAGGCAGGGTATCCATGTAATCTGAGATAATTCAAAATCAATCAAAGAATAGGCAAAAAGGCCCACACAATGCTAAAGGTCCAGAAACAACTCTCTCAGTCCTCGTGAGACAGCGCGAATACAGCTCCGGATGAAGCCAAACCAAACGTGAAAAATAAAACAAGCTCATTGTAATTAAAACTATACAACAAGTCAGAAATGTCGGGGAGGATGAAACAGGCCATTACGTTCCAAAAGAATACAACCAAAGTGCCAGTATTGTCTAAAACAAATTAATTTACGTTAAATTAAACACATACACTGATATATATATATATATATATATATATATATATATATATATATATATATATATATATATATATATATATAGATAATCTTCTTAGTTTAACGTGCTTTGTCCCATCTTTCATATGGGTAAGCACGATGCCTTCTTTGAAGGACTTTGATTTGGCGTTGGGTGGGCCGTGCAAATCGATCAGCTGCTCTGCCTGACATCGCTTAGACCCCGGTAGCACGTGTTGTAGTTTGTGCCGTATATATATATATATATATATATATATATATATATATATATATACACATACATATATATGCAAATATGCAATTATACATGCAATAAATCACCGAGGTGTTAAGATGTTTCACCCTCACAGAAATGAACCAAAAGATAGTAAGTGAAGCTCCTATAAGCATTGGTACATGGCCTCATAGCCCACATTTCAATATTCATTTATTCCTTCAAACATTGCAGCAATAACAATGGTATTAGTATACAACCTGAGCTTCTCTAGGTAACTCAGTTAAATGCTGTATTTTTCAGATAGCCAAGAAATTGCATACATGAAGATCAGAAGTAGCGAATATAATGTATACTCCATACATATGCACACACACACACACACATATATATATATTATATATATATATATATATATATATATATATATATATATATATATATATATATATATATATATATATGAATGTGTATGTGTTTATAAATATATAATATATATATATACAGTATATATATATATATATATATATATATATATATATATATATATATATATATATAAATATAAAATATATATGTTACCCCAGAGGAAGTATAGTCCCGCCTGAAATCCAGTTGGCATCCTTGTAAATCAGCAGTTGCAAAGTTCTTTGTTTGCTCTCTCTCAGATATGGGCTTCCCACCTCTCTCTCTCAATTCTAAATAGAACCTTTTAATTTGCATGTGTGAAATTAAATTTCCTTTACAAAAATAAAGTTTATTCTACAAAAAAAAATCGTGAACAGGTTAATTTTGGTAACTAGTCAAAATGAAGAAAATGATTAAAAATGCAAGCAAATAAAATACCTCCTAAAATCATTGCATCATGAAACAACAATACTGAGACCTTTCTCCTGTCTCCACCCGTCACTGCAAAGTCGCTCCAATGTTAAGTCACTTGTACAGTAAGTTCCAAAAGTGAAGCTATAAATTTCAGAGGTTTCGTTCGAAATTCACTAACTGGCAACTACAACATGTAGCCGAAACACTTATTTCTTTTTACATTGAAAGCTCTATCAAGCAAAATAAAGCTAACATATGATGCACAAATATCAAATCTATGATATTTATAGCAATCATAAGAAAAAATTACTGTAATAGTAATTATTTCAATGTGTTGCAGTAACTATTTCAGGCTTCTGAACGAAACAATTTGAAATTTTCGTTCAACACAGAATTACCAACATTACTGTTGTATATTTCGAGCAATGTGGAAACAAATATTTAATATCATAGTGTATTGTCAATTATTTTAGTGAAGATGCTTTAAAACCATGCAAGTATCAATAGAATATAAAGGAAAAAATCTCCCGTAACAT
This sequence comes from Macrobrachium rosenbergii, assembly GCF_040412425.1. Lineage (NCBI taxonomy): Eukaryota > Metazoa > Arthropoda > Malacostraca > Decapoda > Palaemonidae > Macrobrachium > Macrobrachium rosenbergii. The sequence continues at coordinate 59,902,244 of NC_089741.1, forward strand.
TAAACATAATCAGTCATGAATGCACCTAGATTCAACAGAGAAGTTAGGTGTGGTTGGTAGTTCTGATTTAGCTTTTAGGACCTGACCATTCGGACGCTACTTTCAGCTTTGGCTTCGGTTTCGACCCACGACACAAACGTAACAATATCTACCAAACCTATGAATCACCAGCCGTGTCCTATGGGGGGAGGAGGACTTTACTTTGACCCAATACCCCATCACAGCCAGTAATATTGAATAAAAACTGGTAAATCAGTTCCTCCCCTTCATTATGTTTGCAATAGTCGACAGAGAGTAACCACTGTTGAAAGGGTAAACTTGATTGCAAACAGGTTTTCCATTATAAATACAGAACCGAACCGTTACAAGTACAGAGGCTTCTCCAAATAATAAAAGTGTTCCCAAATCATTCAAGTCTAAGATCCACCAAGGCTGACTGAAACAACAGAAAATTCATCTATTTGACTTCCGCACTTCCTCTGCCTTGGCTTAGCCTAGACTTCCCTCACTTCCCGGACTTGACTTTGGCGTGGACTTCACTTCCTGACTTGGACAAGCCTGGACTTCCTACTTTCCCTGGCTTGGCTTAGGTCTAGACTTCTCACTTTCCCTGCCTTGGCTTAGGCCTGACTTGCCATTTCCCCTGACTTGAAGCCCAGACTTCCTCACTTCCCCTGACTTAACTTAGGCCTAGACTTCCCCACTTTCTGACTTGACTTAGGTCTAGACTTCCTCACTGACTCTAACTTAGGCCTAGACTTCATTTCCCGACATGATAATGAAACTTAAATTAATGGAAAATCATGTTCACAACCATCTAGATATCCAAACAACTCAATTTATTAAATAACAAGCTGGAAAATATATTTCCTTGATTATTGAAATAGGCCTAACCATGTAGCCAATGGTAAACACGCATATAACATTGATTTCATTTTTTTTTTCCTACACCAAGTTGTGTCTTATTTATATTTCATTCAATCAGATGTTAAACTTCTTTGTGTTTTATCAAAAGAACTTTCGATATGATGCTATAAAAGTAGAAAGTTAATTTACAAATCACATTAGGCCAATGCTTATGCACTCGGTTCCTGCTGCCACTCAGTGGTGAACACTTGATATCACACACTGAGAGCCGCAGATGTTTCTATGGGGAAAATCTTTTTTTCTGGGGGGAAATTCTTTTTTTTTTTTCTTTTAATAAACAATTATTGAACTAACATTGACCATTCACTGGGAAATACCCTTCTGTGGTTCTACAGTTAATTAATGATACTTATTATCAGATAAAGAGGATGACAATAATTGGGAATAAAATATACTAACTTTAACAACTAATGAGTTTCTAAAGAAGTACGATCAGGTTTGAAATTTGTAGCTTCTCTTTTGGAACTTACTGTACCAGTCTCAGTTGGCCATATTCCCATAACAGCCAAAACTCTGACAGGCGCACACAAGCGCCTATCTTGTCATACATGACACACATGTTTCATCCATGCTCACAGCCATGAAACACATGCAAAGAGAAGAAAACATCTCCTCAGCTTGAGGCACATTGTTTCTCACACCATCAAAACATAAACATAAAAAGAAAACTAAGAAAACCACTGGTATACATAACAATAATAAACAATGTGACTAATGTCCCCAAAACTCATCATTTAGGCAAGAGTCTAAAACCAGGTGTCCAGGCCACTGCTTGGCTCCAAGCAGAATAAAAACATTTAACACGAAAGGCCTAATCACGAGGCACATACAGGTGCATACCCATGAACTTACATGCCTCGACGCCCCACCTATAAACCAGTTAAAACAATTCCTTCGAGAAGGTTCCAAAGAGAAATGGCATCTCAGGTTGACTCTTAATTAACTGTGCGCTGATGTATTTCCGCGCGAGCAGGACTCAAGCGTCTCCAAGCGGATGCAAAATGCAGAATAGCGCTGAACTGGAAAACTTTTAATTACCCACCCTCTGCCTTAAATGACCCCAGTGTGGCAATGTAATCTTACAATATATATGTGTGTGTGTATATATATATATATATATATATATATATATATATATATATATATATATATATATATATATATATATATATATATATATATATATATATATATATATATATATGCTAAAACTACATTAACTTCGCTAAATACTATAATACGATTTATGCATTTAGGTCTAGTCAGCTGTAGTAAAATATAATTAATTCGAAATATATAAAGTACATTGCTGTACTTACCTAGACTATTACTCGTACGCACTGAGGTTTCTTTCTCTGTTTCTTCTCTCAGCCGACCTAAACTAACCTCTGACTCCGCCCTCGTTCTTCTCCGAGCCTCTTTTTAGCCGCAAGGTGCCTCGTTGTCCCCTTTTCGATAGACACTATTTTGGCCACCACTTTGGGAAGCTGAGGTCTAGTGTCATTCTCTAAGGTGCCATACTAAGGTATCAGGTCACCTCTCAGGCTCTCACCTCAACACAGAGGAGTTGCTCTATACTACGGCTGTTTCCTTCTCTTAATTGTCAAGTTCTGGTAGTCATTCCCTACTTTGTGTTTGCTTTCTGTCCTATAGCCTTTCTCTTTTCTCTCTCTCTCTCACGAGGGGACGGTCTGTCAAATTTATCCGTCAGCTGTTAGAATAGGAGTGGCCATTCTCTTGGTTGCCTTATAGGTATTTGCATTGCATACAAAGATGTGAGTTTTGTGGCCTGATATCATCTAGGATTTGTGTTTTGAGGCTAATGTGTTATGATTTTTTTCTTAGGTTTATTGCACTCTGTCTCTCAACGACTCAGACAACCACGGCTGGACCACAGCGATGACTCTGGGCAGTGCCCTGGGGAACGGTGGTGGCATACCAACTCAGACAGGTGGAGGGACTCCTGGCCCTCTGGGCAGCAACAAATTCTTCATAGGTATGTCATTGGTGGGACGCGCATCGCGTGGAGTTATAATCTTAATTTATGAGTAGTGACACGGTAAAGAGCTTTTCAGAAAGGGTGCTCGAAAATATTTAACGCTCTGACAGAAATCGAGACTCATCATTTTGTCACTAACCTTCCGTTTTATTATGTAATTAATCACGCATTTGTAATGTTTCAGGAATTCAGCATCTCTCTGCCTTGGCTTGGGAAGATACGGTCGAGAGACCTTTGGTATTCAAGGTAGGATTTTACGTATTATTATTATTATTATTATTATTATTATTATTATTATTATTATTATTATTATTATTATTATTATTATTATTTCACTTCATCTACTTTATCATTCCCTTTCCCGTTGTGCATAGATTATTCATAAGTTATCATATACTCCTCTCATCATTAATATTCACGAACAAGATTGACACTTTAGGGTGTTCTTTACCTTAACCGACAGGAAAATACACAAAACTAAAGTTCTAAGCACAGACTGTTGATGTTTCGTCTTATTCCAGTGGAACATGTTCATCGCAAGAGGCGAGGTTAAAGCTGATTACTTTAAAATATTTAAAGTGAAGAGATACCATTCAGGAAGTAGCAAGAATCACGGTAACATTACTTTGATCTCCTACCATATGGCAATGGCATATGGTAGGCATATGGTCAATGTTACAGATAAAACAGCCTGACTAATTGCAGATTTATATTAATTATCATTTGGAATGGAATTACAGTAACCAGGTGCTACCCAATACTTCTGCGTAAAATGTGTGATATTTATCCTGTGATCAAAGAGGGGCCTGCTTATTTGAGGCTGTTCTATTTTACTTGTACTTGGGCTTAAGCACAAAATTTAGAGTAATTGTACTTGTACCAATATTATTTGAAAAATCAAGTACTTTTCTAGTAATTTCAAGTACAGTACATTATGCAGGTACATTAGCATAAATAATAAAATAACTATAACTGCAAATTATAATAAGAGATTTTACTTAAATTAAGCAAATCATAATAAGATATTTTACCTAAGTATGTATGTGAATTACGTAATAGCAATTATATCAAGTTTACATCAATTATAGATACTAATGTACAGCAGGAGTACTAGACTATCTGGTAACTCTTGCTGTAGGTGCCTGGTGGGTCTAGCTGAACACAACCACCCATAGGGACTAGGAGGGTTTTTAATAAAAAAAAACTGTGAAATTTTTGTGTTACCATCTCCAAGAATATAAATTAGCTTGATATTGTGCTGTACATGTAAAAATTTTGACTTTCATATTGAACACCAACATTGTCTTGACCTCCATTTTGTCTTAAGGTGTTTTGTCATAGGACTGCTGGGGCCTATAAATACAAATTTGTCAGAACGCAGCTCAAGAAATTATGCTTCTTGACAACTGACATAACCTGCCCTATAACAAGCTGCAAACTGCAACCACTCCAACTGATAGTCTTAGAGCAACCACAAATGTTATGCAGTGGGAGGATTAAATGTACTCTCTAACCGGGTCTCTGGACGGTTGAGCTTAATACAGTAATTATTTTATGTTTAAGTTTTCGCCAGTATTACTCACTAGGGTAATCATTAAATGTGACCTTAGAAAATTATAATTTTCTTGTGTATTTTTCTCAACTGGAAGTATCACACTTTTTGTTTGTAGTACAAATCTACTTTATATTATTATAATTTTTTTATTATTAACTAAACTAGGAAATTTAATAGAGTTTTTATCATTATCTTTACTGAGTTGGCTCCCCTTTGACCACCTTCACTCACTAAATGGGCACCTCTTGACGCCCTGTGGTTAGCTCCTCACCTCTTACGTGCAGTAGGCTGAGGCTCACTATCTCTATCTAAAATCTGAAAAGTACCCAGATACTATTGAAGGGCAGAGCTATATTCGTTTGGGTATGATCATTTTAACATATTACCATAATATGTTTTTTCATTAAATATTTGCTACTGAGTATGCAATAAACACATGTATATAAATATTAGATACCTGTTGAAAAGTACTTGTACATTATTAAATACTTGGACTTGGACTTAGATACTAAGCAAATCTTCTGTACTTGTACTTGTAAACTTCTTCAGTACTTGTACTTGTCTACAAGTTCTGGCACATGTACTTTAACCCACCCCTGAATTGTATATTCCCTCTCATGTGTTATCAGAAATGCATTTTGTATTCAGCTAAAATATAAGCACTTCCCATGCCATTGTACTCATCCAAAACCCTATACTCATTGTCACACAAGATGTTAAAAAGGAATTTGACACTATATTTAACACGATACATTTGGTTTCTGATAAAATCAACTTTACAGCACTAGTACCCCAATTTCTGTAGACAAGAAACTTACCACTAAACTTCAATCACCAGAAAGGAAACATTATACCCAGACCAGGAGTTCCGCAAGGTTTCTCCCAGGGCTCTATACTGTATATATGCAAATGATCATCCTTCACCAGTTCACAATAGGACAATCATATCTCAGTTTGCTGATGATATGGTGTAGCGAAGGCGTGAGTAAGAGGCTGCGTCTACGAACTTACTAATTTATTCAAACACCAAACAGACAGGTCAGTAGCTCTTGTGAGTGGAAATGTAGTGCCTGACACAAGGCAGACAAAACAGAGGTCAAAGTACAAACCAACTGTGTTTGTTGGAGGATGGAAAAACATACGTAAATACGTAAATCATGACTGAAGTTATGATACTCATGGCTAGAGTGCTGACATTATAATGCTTACTTTAAGAATAATATGTTTAAGAGAACAATAATATGAATACGAATATACTGTATGTACATAGGATGTGGGACATCCACTGTGTTTCTTGTACAGGTGCGCGTGGCGCACATAGATCTCGTCGTGAGGAGATTAGCAAGCCAGGTGAGATGACAGTGTGTGTGGGTCCATGTAGAACCCTACAGGACTCCCCCTCTTGGAGAGGCCTACGGTTGTAGTTCAGTGGCTGGTAGGTATGCTGGTTTTAATTGGTCGATGGAAACCCACGTGGTTCTGCTGTTTACTGTCATTTGGTAGGCTTTGTCTCTTCTCTGGATGATGGGGTATGGTCCCGAGTAGGTTGGGGAGAGGGGGGACTCTTTGTACGTCTATCCTTGTGAACGCATATTTTGCATTCTGCAGTTTGTTGGGGACGTACACTTTTCTTGCCATGTGGCACGTTGTTTTGGCGGGCATTATTCATTCTAATGCTTTGCAGGTGTCAGATGGGGATGTTGGGCTCGTTGGATCTTGAAAGACGTCAGCCGGTAATGTTAATGACTAACTGTACAGGGCTTCTGCTGGAGATGCATTAGATGCTGTGTGTGGTGTTGTTCTCAGGCATAGTAAGACCCAAGGTAACTCCCTTCTCCAACTCCCACCTTGACATCTGATGGTAAGTGATGCTTTCAATGACCAGTGCAGCCTCTCGATGATGCCGTTAGTTTCTGGGTTGTAGGCCATTGTGTCTATTATATTTGTCCCCAGACTGTCTGCGAGGGCATTCCATAAGGCAGATGTGATGTTTGCCTCCCTGTCGCTCGTGATGATCTGTGGGACTCCGTGTCTGCTGACCCATCCGATGAGAGCTTTCGCACAACTCTCCGCCATCTGTTGCCGTACCGGTAATGCTTTGGGCCACCTGGTATTTCTGTCGATGATGGTGAAGATTTTTGCTCCATTCATTTAGTTGGTTATATCTGCTATGTTTGGCAACAGGTATCTATCTGGCTTCGTTTTGATGTTTAACCGCCGGTAGTCTCTGTATGGGCATCATGTTCCATCAGTTTTGGTACCATGTGGAGGGCGGGTGCCCATGGGCTGGAAGTTTTTTGGCATATTCCTGCACTCTCCATTTCTTTGAACACTTTTTGGCATAGACGAGTTTTTCTGGGACAAACTGTCTGAAGCAGCATAGACTGGGGTGCCCCTCCATCTGTATATGGTGCTGGATGTTGTGTTTTGCTGGTTTGGTTAAGTCATGCTGCAGGTCGTCTTTGAAGACCTCTTTGTATTCTTGTAGAAGTTGGCGTATCTCTGGCGGTGGGGTAGTGGCTGCGATGGGGCTTGTTTGTTGTCTCTGCTGTTGCAGTGATAATGTGGTGATGGGTTGTTTGCGCAGCTGTTTAGATGATACTGGAGCTGTTCCCAGGATCACTTGTTTTGATGCTACGTCGACTAATAGGTCGTATGCTTTTAGGAAATCTGCTCCTAAAAGAGCTATCATCACATCTGCTGTGATGATGGTCCAACTGTAGTCTTTCCTGTTGAATGATACATTCATGTTTCGCTCCCCATACATCTTTAATGGTGCTTTTCTGGTGGTGGATGCTTGTAGGTTGGTGGGTGGGGTGGGTTGAGTCATTCGCGCGTGCTGGCTGGCACGAATGATTTGCATGCCCGGTGTAACATGGCATTTTGTGTTTGATTTTCATCCCAGGCTTAGAGACACATGGAGCCCTTACAGCCATATCTGGAAAAACGACAGCGGTAAGCAGGCACAGCTTCTCTCATGAGGCAACTGGTCTGCTCACTTCTGACATGTAGTTGGCTGGGTTGCGATGCGACCCTTTTGCATATTTTTTTAAAATAGCCAGCCTTTGTTACATTTGCATGCTTTCTTTAACTTCCAGTGGAAAAAGGGCATTCCCTCTGGTGATTCATCTTTCTTCTGTCTGGTCTTCCCTTTGTTGAATCGTTTGGGGAAGTTCTGCATGTGGATGGGTGCAGCTGGTTTCTCTGGGTTGTTGTCGAATTCCGTGTTGGTTGCCAGCTGGGACTATCGTGCTGCTGCTGCTACAGGTGCTTGGGTGGGCTCCGTTGCCTTGTGGGCCATGTGTACTGCGTCAGCAGATTTTAGGAATTCTTCAGTGGGCATGGTGGAGGTGTTGGGCATGGCCAGTGTTGCCACGCCTTCATGACTAATTCTACCTACAGCCAAGGTGATTTTCCCCTACATTCCCTTATGCTCCAAAATTGATAACATAGCATTAAGAAAAGCAAGTACAAATACACTGAGATTAAGAATTAACCAAACTTAGATGCTAAATCGTAATTTTAAAACAATATGATTAAATAAAATGAACACTCACCCATATTACAAATTGTTATAATCATGTAGAAATCCATCCTTTGATTAAGCCTCCCCGAGAACATAATTTTTCTCGTTATCTGTATATTTGGCAAAGTACCATGATCTAGCATTTTGAATATAACCTACGAAAAGATGGTACAATGACAAAGTTTGGATGAGAACCTCCCACGTCTTGATTATTGATTCCAATGTCTTAACTGAGAGCTTATTTCGAAGTTTTGTTTTATTGTTATTAAGTTTAGAGAAGGTTCTTTCAACTTCTGCCGTACTTTGAGGTAAGGCTGTTAGCTTGAGCATGAAAGTTGACAGTTCTTTGTATGAAGGCACTCCTCATATTCTTCCCAAAACTCCACAGTACTCTTATTTTCCCATCTGCCTTTCTTAACCTCTTCATCAATTAAGATAGATCTCCATTGTTGATCAATGATTTGCACATCAGCATCAGGTAGAAGACGTGGTAGCTTCCGAAACAAGACAGCTGCGAGGTCATTTCAGCTTTATCCTTCAAAATTAATTCATGGTTTACATCTTTCAGTGCTGCAAGGACTGGATCCAGCACATCAATCCTTTTCAAATTTCGCAGCATGCAATCTTATACCAATCCCTACACCATGAAAGAAAGCTCTCTCTTTCACTGAGGCTTCATTTTTTGACATGGTTTCACTGCAAAGTATACCAGGATACACTTTATCAATGGGAGCCATTTGATTCATCCTCATATGTTGATACCTTGAAGCTAATACTCTCCTTTTCCTTAATTTGAACCAAACATCCTAAGGACTCTCTTTTGCTTTCTGGTAGTGTTATATGAAGTTTAAAGCTGTTAGACTGAAAGAGTGTATTTAAGCTAACCAGATCACCAAGAACAAAGCTGGTAAATTCAAGAGTGGCTTTGATATATGGGGATTTTAAAGCTTGAAGTATTCTGTCTGCTGGCAAATCTTTTGCTGCAATAGCTTCTCCCGTGAAATATAATTCTAGTGCAGACCACTGTTCAAGTATAATGATCTACACACTGAGAGATTGACAACCATCTTGTCTGACAAGGCTTCAGTAATCTATGAGGTTCACATTCCACAAAGTGCTGAAACTCTTCAAAACTCTCTTGCCGATTGGGAGATAATTTGAAATAGTTATAAACGTCATGAATTAACTGATCAGCACTTTTTGACAGAGCTTTATCACATGCATGTCCTGCAGCCAAGTGAAATGTGTGGCAAAAACATTTCATGACAAATAAATCTGGCACAGCTTCTTTCAATTTAGTTAACAACCGATTCTTTTCTCCTGCATTAAATTTTCACTGCATCAGAAGCATAACCCACTATTTTGTCCCATCAATACCATCTTCTTCAAAGGTTTCTTTTCAGCAGCTCGAAAAGTCCTTGTGCAGTACCATCTTTAACAGGTATGAGACGATAGAAAACGAGTAATTGGTCTCAAATGTCTCACTATTCAAAATCTTAGATTAACACAAAATGTTTGTTCATTGTTACCATATGTTGCCTTATCACACAGTACTTGAAATTCCCCAGCCTTACTAATTTCTTGCATTAGCTTTTCATGTGCATAGGCGATAAGCATTCAGTCAAGAGGTATGTCCCCCTTGTCTGGTTACAAGTCATATTTTCTATTGTTTTTGAATCATCAGCTACAAATGAAATGTGTACTGATTATATCATCAAGACAGTTGAAGGAAAGATTTTTCTAACTATCATAGCTACAACATTCAACTCTGCCTTAATTCTGTTATCACCTTTAATTCTACAAATGAGGTCATGGCTGATTAGATTGTACTTGCTTAGCTAGCCTTATATGAGAAAAGTTTTTTGTATGCCCAACGAGTTCAGATTTACCAGCCACTAATTCTTTTTGTCACACACTGTACAATGAGCCTTTTTCCCCACTTCTACCTGATGATAACCATCCCTTAGCCCAACTCTCTTTTTCCCCATTCTTTCCTGTATCTTTGGGAACGATAACTCTTTTCAGCTTTCGGCATGATTAGGATTGCAAAGTGTTAGTGATCGTAGTGATCGAAGTGTTTCACTCACTGAGGTACAAAAATGAACTGCGAAAGTTCCTATGTTTCCCATCAAACACTAACGTCAGGCGGTTATGACTGCCTTGATTCGTGACATGAACATGTATAAACAAAGTTATCATTTACTATAAAGTAATGTTACGTAGGTTATATGTTACTAGTTTCAATTTTATTTTAGTTAAAGTACAAACAAACTCAAATGTAATTCTTTACAATTTTCTTCTAATGATTTTAAACCAACACCTTAATAGAAATAAAAAGAATGTCACTAACGGGGTCGAATCAAGTCCTCGAAAACTCGTACTATAAAAAATGGGCAATAGCATTGCTAACGAAGCAAACGCTCTCTCTCTCTCTCTGCCCAACCAACGCGAATAATTAAAATTTCAAGTCTAAAAAGTGCTTGATGATTGAAATTCAGGAATTTTCCCCTACATTCCCCTACGATAAGGACATTTTCCCCGTAGGTATCCCCTACTCCCTACAAGAGCCTGAAATCCCCTACCGTAGGGGAATTCCCCTACGTGTGGAAACACAGGGCATGGCTGCCACTGTTTGGCAGGGCAGTTTTGTGGGGAGGACCTCTCTCACCAGGTCTAGGTTGTTTCGGGTTGGCCACCTGCAGCGGGTAGTGTTATGTGATGGCCTTTTGTCTCCTATGGCTGCCCCTACATTGTTCAGGAATTTCTTAGCTCTTAGGGCAGGTGGCATGCTGAAGGATGACTTCAGCTGATCCTTCAATGACTCGCAGGTAGCAGGTAACAGGGATTTGTAGTTTCTGCAAGCCATTCTGCAACTTGTTTGAAAATATCGTCTGGCAGGAACTCGAGGACAGCGTCTGCTTTGCATGCTGAGGAGGTGATTTTCTTCGATCGCAAAAATGCCTCCCCCCCGCCCCCCCGAAGAACCAAGCTTCTGAGTTGTGGGGCATGAATGGGGACAGGCGCATGGAGGCGGCAGCGACAGTGTCATTGGAGAGGCTGTCATCTCTGTGGCTGGCTGGGTTGGATATCTCTGCGGTCACCAATGTAGCGAAGACATGAATAAGAGGCTGTATCTACAAGCTTACTAATTTATTCAAACAACAAACAGATGAGTCAATAGCTCTTGCGAGTGAAAATGTAGTACCTGAAAGAAGGCGGACAAAACAGAGGTCAGAGTACAACCAACTGTGTTTGTTGGAGGATGGAAAAACATACATAAATCGGTATACAAAACATGACTGAAGTTATGATACACAGCTGGAATGGTACGAATATATGTACATAGAATGTGGGACATCCGCTGTGTTTCTTGTACACATGCGCTTGGTGCTTTTAGGTCTTGTCGTGAGGAGATTAGCGAGCCAGGTGAGATGACAGTGTGTGTGGGTCTGTGTGGGACCCTACAATGAAATGGAAACAACCATCACTAAGCAAATCAAGATATAAAAATACAACTTGGCTACTACACCGTGGGTCTGTGTGGGACCCTACAATGGTACATAGGCCTATAGTTTACAGTGAAATGGAAACACCCATCACTAAGCAAATCAAGTAATAAAAATACAACTTGGCTACTACAAGCTAAAGTACATTCATTTCCCAACTCAGTAACGCTCCAAGTAGTGATTTACATCAGTCAACAAACGTTCTTGACTTTACTCACACCATAACTCTTCTTAGCAAGCTTTACAAGAATTTCCTGCTGTCACCCACCTACCTCTAAATCATTATTCTTTCGTCACTCTGTCAGGCATGTCCTCAAAGTGCCATTCACATGACCACATGCCAGTCCATTGCAACTTCCCCTTTTGTTGTGAACATGTCACACTGCGATAGACTGAAACGTTTATGGCTTCTGGCTTTAGTTAAAAATTTAAAACTTTATTGCTACTAGAAGTAAAAAAATACTCTATTGGATCTATAGTCTTCTGAATATTGTTGATGTGGTAATTGCAGGATAAATCCAGAGTAATCTACGTCCTGTGGAAAAGATAATATATTGATAGAGAGAGAAAGTGAAATGCAGAATCAGACCTACTGATGCAGCATATTTAATGAAACTTGGTTAAAAGAGGGTCTCTTTACAACATATCGGTATAATTATGAGATAATGACATTCGAGATGATTTTATTTTAAATATTGTTATTGACTGCTTAAACTACCGTTGAGAAATATCCTGTTTTGCCATCATCTTTTTTTGTTAGGGTTTTAAGGAAATAGCCTTCTTGTTTCATTTAGCTTGCTTCTTATGAATGTGCCCAGGTTGAATACGACGTAAGTAACCTTTTCTTATACCTTATCAGAGTTCCCTGTGAAGCTATGCAAGTTAGGCAAAAATAAAAATTCTACAACAGACATCTATACACTTCTCAAGAGAAGTAGGCAGAACTTGACTTTATTGACGATAAGTCAACCCAATAGTAATTTTCCTTTCTTGCTTATTTTTTCTAACAGATTGTTCTGCAGACGACATCCAGCAAGCCTTTCCATGCTACCTATGATGACGTCGTCATCGATGTGAACAGCCCATACACCCTACTTAAACTTGGTCGTTACCATGGGACTCCTGGTAAGTAGGGTATGCCTCATCTTTGGAAGACAGGCAAGTAACACTAATGAGGACCATGTGATTTACAAACTGAATATATGTAATTAAAAGCGTGCATTGTGGAACATAAAAGATATCTCCTGATTTCAGGTGACGCATTTCGATCCAGCTTGAACAAGGATTTCCCGTTAAACACCAGTTCTTTATGGTGGAATGCAGAAACTGGACAGAAGAATGCAAGTCTCACTCTGAAAGTTTTGTTCTTATAGTACAAAGAAAAGAAGTATTGGTAATCCCTAAAGCCTAGGAAATGATAACTGCAAAACTGCTCTGGAAGAGAGGCCAATGCTAAACCTCTAAAGTCACTGCCACTGGCGCTAGGATGACTGAAAAAATGCCCTGCGGGCAGCGGAGCTGACATAAATACAGAAAACTAGCTGGCGTCAGGGCGATGGACTCATAATAGCACATTTGTCACATATGCCCGGGTTATAGCAGAGAAATCACTGATTTTCATTCTTTTGACGTGACGTAAACTCTTCCAGTTTCATGTCCAGATAAATGACTGATTACCATGGCAATTAGGTAATGCCAGGGGCTCAAGCAGAAACTAGTAGAGTCTTAGATGCCAAAATCTTTATGTTTGACAGAGATATACCTCAACAACAAATATTTGTCTGTTATTTCACATTTTTTAATCAAAGAAGAACCATGGAGCATCTCTATCTGTTGGTTAATTTGCCCTTTGACTGGTTGAAATGTATATAAATAAGAGATATTTTCAACAGTTACTTTTCCATCCTGATGTTACCATTACTAATATAAATATGTGCAATACCTCCAGATGTATTCAACACCTTATTTTTCCTGGGAAATTATAAATTCTTGTTGATAAATATCAATAACAAATTTGTCAGAATTCCACAAAATCGGAGGGACACTAGTAGGTAGTGGTGATGTGGATGTTGCATTTTGTCTCATCTTTCTTGCCCACAAACCATATGAAAGTGCTTTTATATCATTCAGCTTGAATTTATGATAAGTAATTACCATTAAAGCGCAAGTCTAAAATATAAAAATTAAAGTGTCTTAATGAAATGTCCATACTTGCATTCCGAAATTTGGTTCTTGGTTACGCTCTTTCGTGAATATTAATTTTGGATATTTGTTGTTAAGGTAATCACGGGCTGCCCAAGTGCCAGACCTCCTACTGGCATATGGCCAGCGTAATCTATACGAACATGGAGGTGATCACTGAATGTCTCTTTATGATCTTCATATCTGAATAGTAAGGTGTTATCTTCTGTACATACCTACTGTGTCTCAAGGTTAATGCTCATATCCTGGATACAAAAGGTGATAAATCCTCTTTTCAAGACTAAAATTGAATATCCTATAGTACATAAACTCAAGACCTACCAGAACAAGACAATCTTGGCTGGGTATAGTAGTTTAGGTTAGATTTTTGCTTTTGAATTCTGTTCAACATTTCTAACCAGATCACTTTCCGCTCGTTGACCCTTCAGGTGAGGGTTGATGCTACTACTGCTTCCTGGGACACTTTACCAAGCTCCGATGCTCAATTGAGTAGTCTTCATCTTATGTTCCGACCAAAAGCCTTTGATAGGGGTAAGGTTTTCCTTCATCTACTCCCTCAGGATTATCCCGGTCTTAGTTAAGAATTGAAATGTTGTAAAGATGAGTTCTCGTTCCTCATTAACTTAATTTTAAGGAAACCAGTGGAATTTAAAATTATTAGTACGTGAGAGTGAATTAATACCAAAACTTTCTCACCCATAGGGGATAGTACAATTAGCGCGCCTCACGCGGCTCCCTGTAGGCATTACTCAACGTTCATTGCAGTGTCTCTTCGGCCCCCAGCTGCAACCCCTTTCATTCCTTTTACTGTATCTCCATTTATATTCTTTTTCTAACATCTTTCTTTCCACCCTATCCTAATACAGGGGCGTCATTTATTGGGGGGTGGGGGCTGGGGGCACTTGCCCCCGTCAAGACACTGATGGCCCCCAAGACTTGGTTTGTGCCCATATATATATATATAAATTATATATATATATATATATATATATATATATATATATATATATATATATATATATATATATATATATATATATATATATATATATATTTATATATTATGTGGATGGAGTATGGCACATCTTTTTGCTGTTTTATTTACTCATTACAGCTCTGAACAGCTTCAAAAATGCACAAATTTCCAAAAATTTCACATGGGGTGCTTGCAGCGCCCACCCTACCCCCAGCTGATAGGACTAACTTCGCTCGCCACCCCTCCCATACCATAACTTCTAAACCTTTGTCCCCCTCCCCCCAAGCAAAATCTGAAATGACGCCACTGTCCTAATAATTGTTTCATAGTGGAACTGCGAGAATTCCTGCTGGTACGCCTTTAAAACCTTCTTTGGTCTCAATTTCTGTTTCAGCTCTGAATGACATCTTAGGTCCCAGCGCTTAGCCTTTGGCTTTTATATTCCAATTCCAGTTATTCCAAACATTCTTGATTGTTATTTAGGTTTATGTTCCCATTCATTTCCTTAAGTTCGCTTGATTTATATCTGTTGTCAACACTGGCATAAGTGAGACGCCTCCCATAATAAACGATTACTTTTTTTGTATAGAAAAGCAATTTCCTATAATTCCTCCAGTTGATGAACTAAGATTAAATCATTGCAGAGTCTTCGTGTCCACCTGCTATAAGTTACGATTGGGCATGGACCGATTCGACAGAGGTTAACTTCACTGCAGGAAGAAAAGAAGGAACCGTGATATCCTATAACTGCACGAAGCCTCTGTACATGGAGGGGCAAGAGGCAGACCCCATACCAAATAAAACCTTCAGAGGGAATGTCACTTGCACCAAGACTAACAACACCCTGATCTGGGACAAGGTGCCTGTGTTTCCCTGCAGATGTAAGTAGATTCTCTGTCTTGAGGTTTTGGCTTTCAAAGCAGTGGATATATATATATATATATATATATATATATATATATATATATATATATATATATATATATATATATATATATATATATATATATATATATGTATGTATATACATGTGTGTGTTAATTTTCCTCCACCCGCGTGAGATCCGAAATGGTCTGATTTATAAGACCAATCTAATTGTTTAAACCTGGTTTTACGCATGCTTATACACAAGCAAACACTTACAGAGTTGCGCACGCATATATATATATATTCTTTTGCCAAATGTATAATTATTTACTTGCAACAGCCACTATGACCTCTGAATATCTCTGCCGAGTGGCTCAGATTAACCTTATCCTCAACCTATTGTGCTTAGATTTGAATCCCATCACGGGAGTCAGGGTTGCTTCAGTTGAGTTCAAGGCACGTCGTGATGGGCATATCCTAAACATGTGGGGAAATAGGGAAGATATGGGACCATTGTGGCTATTGAGAATGCATAAATATATATATATATATATATATATATATATATATATATATATATATATATATATATATATATATAATATATATAATATATATATGTATATATATATATATATATATATATATATATATATATATATATCCATATAAATATATATACATACATATATATATATATATATATATATATATATATATATATATATATATATATATATATATATATATATATACACACAGGGTGTAACACGAGTTTATGCAAATATTTTGGAAATGAAAGAAAAAGTAATTTTGGGCAGAAAATGTTTTATAAACGTGCATTTTAAGGCTTCGTTTGTCGGTGGGGGAGAGATTTTAAAATAACCGTTATCATTAGCGCTGCTTTCATGCGATGGAGGCTAGTAACGGGAGGTCGCCGTAGCCTGGGATGATGGGAAGGGTGGGGGGTGAAGGGAATAAGGCTGGTGGATTGCTATTCTTTTAATTATGACTTTTTTCTTGCAAGTAATCTAATTTTAACGATTAGCTTACAGCGGTTCCGTACGGCTTTATGTATCAGGTAGGTATTGTAAATGTCGCTGGGCAACATTTATTGCAATCGTTGAATTCTAGGGCGCTCTGCCCTGCTGCCTCGTCACGGAATTGTTGAATCAGGAGTCACGACTAGGCCTACGCCTATGATTGGTGTCTGATGAATACTTTTGATGGGGAGGGAGAGATTTTTAAAAATGCATTTTAAATCTTTGATAGGTGTCTAATGAATAAGCCTACTTTTGATGGAGAGGAAATTCAATTAGTCTTACTGCTTTTTATCGGTGTCCAATGAATACCACTGATAGAGAGGGAGAGGGATTCAGTGATGCATACTTTTTTTTTTGTTCAAAACTAAATAATACATTTGATTGAGAGGTATTTTATTCACATCAGCCTAATCACTCCATCCTCCTTCTCTACCGCTTCCCCCACGCATCCAAGGCTACTGCGACTTCCCGTTACTAACCTCCATCGCATGAAAGCAGCGCTAATGATAACGGTTGTTTTAAAATTCCCCCCACCGACAAACGAAGCCTTAAAATGCATATGTTTGTAGAACATCTTGTGCTCAAAATTACTTTTTCTTTCATTTCCCAAAATATTTGCATAAACTCGTGTTACAGCATTTTATATATATACAGCATATACAGTATATACATAGAAGTACTATTTACAGGGCAAATCCATACATTTCGATTACCAGGCTGTAATCCTGATCACTGGTGAATATGTATAGCTGATCAGTGACGAGCGTATGTATTTGGAATATGTAGGTATAGCATGACGGCATTTGTTGTATTAGAGATGGCACATGTCCTATTTTCAGTTCTTGTTAGCTCCCACCTGTGTCGAGTCTAGTGAACGCATTCGCAGGAATTCTGGAGAACAGGTCTGGTTATTAACTCATCTGTGAAATCTGATTCCCATCTTCCTCCCGACAGGTTCATATTCATATTTTGGCTGATGTTGTCAGATTCCAGAATCTTCCTTTTGTATGGACGGTTATCTTGGAAAAGCGGCTGAGCCTTATTCCAATTTATGATATGGCCAGCATCCCACAAATGTACGAAAAATCCCTGAGTTCTTGAAGCATTGTGGTATGGCCAATATACCTCATATTTATGGAAATCCCCAAGATCTCTGAATCAGATCTATACTGATCTTTTATGCTGTACATTAGAGTCAGGCTGAGCTGTTTTTCTAAAGTAACTGCAATTAAAAAAGGAAGATTCTGGAATTTGCCCTCATCAGTCAAACTGAGAATATTAAACCGTTATAAGGACCCTGGAAATCGGATTTCATGGACCAGTTCTCAAGCATGTGGCCACACCTGCATATTCCATATAAATAATCTTGTTACTTATCAGGCAGACAAAAGGCAATATATTCTTTTGTGGTATATATATATATATATATATATATATATATATATATATATATATATATGTATATATATATATGTGTGTGTGTGTGTGTGTGTATGTGTGTGTATGTTAAACAGCCCGGGTTCGAGGGTCATCTGTTGTTTGATGCATCTGTTTTAAGAACAGAACTAACCATCTTACTTCTTTAAGATGTCTGTGGAAACCGTGGCTCTTTCCTTGGGTCAGCAGATCCCTTCTCCTTCGTCATAAGACACTCACTAAACCTATCTTTACACAAAGGCCTACTGAAATGAGACACTGATATACAAAACTAGACTTTATTGTCAGATTTAACGAAAGTGATTCAGCAAAAGTTACGGTCATGAAATGGGGTGATTCACACATAACTAGAGGAGATACTGTTTCACAAGCAAGTAGAATAATGATTCTATGCCAAGCAATACTAGTGGTTAACACCCTGGTCATCAAAGAAAGTAATAAGGTCATAAAGACCACAATAAAAGTCATATCGTATATAAACATAAAAACACCACTTCCAAATGTTCATCCCTCCCAGGACAGTGTTCAGATTCCTGTAGAAAGAAATATATCATTATATTAAAACCTGCAATGAATGTACATACATACGTGTTCAAACAGAAAAATGCCGAATGGAACATAAAATGGAAGAATTCATAATGTAGACATCGTTCATTTTCACTGCTTTTCAACCGGGGGTTTTCCTTCTAAAGTCTGGAAAAGATAAAAATGTCACTGTGTGCTCTTTTACTTACTTCTATGGCAGTCTCTTCCGAGAGAGTCACTGTTCCTCCCATAAGTAACTATGAGAGATCACATACACACACGCACATACCTCATCGGAACTGGGCACTTCCAGTGTATGCTGTTTCCATGTGCTCAGACCATGATCAAATAGTTCTCTGCACTTGACTGAGCAAATTCCAGTGTCAGCGAAAACCCACCTGCAGCGAAACGCCACTCATAGGCCATCACATAGTTCTTCTCTGTTCCAAGACTTGATATATATGTGTGTGTGTGTGTGTGTGTGTATGCATGCATACATATATAGATAAATTTATCAACAAACATATCAAGATGTAGGCATTGACCAGTGTGACCCTAAAATTCCTAAGGTAGTTGGGGACATTGACCATGACTGTACAACAATTTATGTAAAGATTCACAAGTTGGGGAGTCTACTTCACATTATTAGCAAAATCTCCGCCTCTACTACGTGACAGAGAAGTTGGTGCATATCTTTATGCTGTTCATCGCCTCCTACTATACAATGGCCTTCTCAGAGAAATATCTCGAACTTATCTGGGAACACAGCTTCCCTCTTTGTCGAGTCACACTACACGAACATAGCCTACCGGTCAACAGAGCCACACAGTGCAATATCAAAAGATGTAGGGGGAAGTTTTCACCGTGAAGAAGTATGGGCATCTGTACCAAGGAGACCTTCAGATGTCCCTGAGGCACAGTAAAGGAACAAACAGATATTAGAGTGGATTCCACCTTAGGTGCGCTCTTTGCAAAATTCTAAATTTGTTGCATTGAAGAATTCTCTAAGGAAATGTACACCGAGTTCACAAACTGCCAATAGGTCAACAATAACACCTTCATGAAGGTCATTTAAGAGGATGTTCTCTCAGATCTCCAAGATCCCTCCAAAACTAAATTTGGTCTACGTTTCACAATATAGAAAACTGATGACGACCAGCTTACCCTCCTTAATATCACCTTCAGTCTCCCGAGCAATGGCATTAATACAATGGTGTACATCAGGATCACCAATTAGGTAAACTGCCTCGGTAGTACAGTTGGCCTCATGAATTTCAGTATCCATCACAGCATGCCGAGGAGACATGGTAACTGCATAGTGATGTAATTTATTATTTGTACTTAAAACAGTACTTTGCTATTTGGTCAAAGTGTTTGGCTCAGTTTTTATACTTAGCAACATAGTTTTCCTGGTAGCTTTGCCAACAGCTTTTTGTTGGATCTGCAAAGGGATATTATATGCTACATTGTGGAGTTACCAGATGTTTCCTAAGCTTGCCGTGAAGTGTACCGAAATTCTTGAAACCAACTGTCAAGTAAGTGCCCCACCCCTCAGGTCAAGTAGACTGTCAGTGCCTACGTCTCACATACCCTTCCCAGTTGTGGAAGCTGGGTGCACTACCCAAAAGCAACCTGAAAGGGCTGCCCAGCTTGTAGATAACAACATCCTTAGTAGCATTGCCAAGATGATCACCAGAAAAACACCCACGTGAGTAGAGAGAAAAGCAACAAATAATTGAAGACCAGATAACTGTCTACCACCTCATCCAGACGATGATGGCATTTAGGAGTGATGGTCAAATTATAAAAGTGTACTTGCGTTGCTCAACTCCTGTGATTCTTTCTGGGTGTCAGCTCGGCAACCGAGGCGTTGGAATTACATCTAAGGAACAGGAAAAGGTCTAACGAACGACGGTCAAGTGAAGTGGGAAGAGGGAGAACGGCAGTTGAGTTTTTGAAAGCCAGAAAAAATGGTGTATTTGCTGGAATGCATCGTGGTCGAGAACTTTCATACTAAAGATGCCAGAGTATCAGTATCGGTATCGGTAGTATCAACTATTTTTTTATTTATCGGTAAAAAATGGGCCGATACTTTTGTATCTAACTTCAGAAAATGCAATAATTTAAAACTTCAATCATAAGAAAGCTGAACAAATAAGTAATTACATAATCTATTATAGTCACAGTGACTACAGTTTTGCACTAACAGGAAGGTACCATATACTGTATATACTAAGTTCCCAGTCACTGCATTATACACTGCTCCTGTGACTAACTAAATACTTCAGCAACTTAAATAACTTAAACTAATGTATGTAACTAAGCATACATTTAGCTACCAGAATATACTAAATAACTATGTTCAACTATGGAATTTATTAGTAATTCAATTGGCAATGAACTTAAAGGGGCATATTCATTACTTAAAAATGGTTATCTTCTATTTGATAGAGACAACAACTTTTAAACGTCCAAACACTAACTGTTCTCATGTTTATAATTCCTAAGGTAACAATACCACATTGTAGAAAACAATCTGCACAGCAAGAGAGCAGAAATCTGATAGACAAATATAATGGAAGTATCCAGGAAGAGCTTACTGAAAAGTATCGGTACTGGTATAAATATCAGTATTGGTATCGGCTTTTCAGTGAGTATCGGTATCGGTATATGCCAAAATTTTGGTATCGGAGCATCTCTGCATCAGTATCCAGCATTTCCTGCCAACTAAAGAGACAATAATAACACTGCATCACAATCTATATAACAGTTAGAGTTTTGCCTGGTGTAAGACAAAGTTGTCATAAAGGCTAAGAAATTAGTTTTCCTGTGGGCAGCAGGAAAGAGGGGAAGGTCTGGACTTTAAAAAGTCACTTCTTTGCTATGAAAAAATGTAAAGAAAGGTTCTTTCTATCTACATCTACCCATCCAGTGGGAAAAGACTTTTACGGAAAGTGTGTGTATTTATATATATATATATATATATATATATATATATATATATATATATATATATATATATATATATATATATACATATATGTATATATATACATATATATATATATATATATATATATATATATATATATATATATATATATATATATATTTGATAAATATATATACATATATATATATATATATATATATATATATATATATATATATATATATATATATATATATATATATATATATATACTGTATGATGCAGTCCCGGTTGATGGCAAGTAACATTCCCAACAAGCGCCGCTAACCAAAAGTCGGCGATAATAGCACTAATAGCCCCCTCTAACGGCACCGTTAACCAGATATAGGCGCCACTAACCAGAGATCGACGCCGAAAATCAAGTTAACGCGTTGCTAGACAAGCGTCGTAAAGCTGGATCGCCATTAACCGATACTGCCAGTAAGCGGGGACTGCCTGTATACCGTATATATGTATACTGTATGTCTATAATATTTATATATATGTGTGTGTGAAAACCTAGGTGTAAATCCTGACCAGTTTCGGTTACATTCCTAAGCAATTTTCAAAGGGCTGATCCATAGTAGCAGAATTAAACTGCTCAGGATTTACACCAAGTTTTTCATTTTCCATGATGAAGGGATCATAGCTATATATATATATATATATATATATATATATATATATATATATATATATATATATATATATATATATATATATATATATGCATTTCATGTGTGTTTTTGTAGAAAACAGGGCAGACTTAGACAAACCGACGAATTACAAATAAATGAGTTATCTAAAATTCCGAACAATATTTGACTTCACTAAATGAACTATATACACAATTACACAAAACAGAAAGACACACGTACAAAGAAACAAACAAATGGGTGAAAAA
Source organism: Macrobrachium rosenbergii (assembly GCF_040412425.1). Lineage (NCBI taxonomy): Eukaryota > Metazoa > Arthropoda > Malacostraca > Decapoda > Palaemonidae > Macrobrachium > Macrobrachium rosenbergii. Next base: position 59,924,682 of record NC_089741.1, read on the forward strand.
AAAAACAAATGATTTTTAACTTTCAGTGTCTTGCTATACTGTAACTGTTCTACTGTCTTTGGCCCGTGCAGTTGTTGTATCTACTGTACTCTGCCCTTTGTAACTGTTGTTTAAGCTACTCCTCCATTAACTGGGATAAATTCGTCGTTCGCAGTTACTGTTGTATCTGCTTTGGCTCTGATAACTATTGTATCTTTGGCTCTGATAACTATTGTATCTTTGGCTCTGATAACTATTGTATCCTTGGCCGTGGTAACATTTTATCTTCTTTGCCCACAGTATCATGCCCGCCTGATTTTGTACCTGACAAATTGCTAACCCGTTGTCTAAACTTCTCTACAAACACTTCGCCATCAGGAATTACAAGCGCTTCACTGTAGTAAGTTAATTTATATATCCTTGTTTAAATTAGGCTGAATAGCACATGTGACTCCCTATTATAAACTTTATATATATCACTGGCTGAATTGTATTTAATGACGTGCTGTTGTAAATCAACTTTTCGTATACACTGTTATCCTGTATGGAAGACTCAGTCTATAATGCTCTATTGTTGATAAACTTCTTATATTCATTTATATAGTCTATCTCTAATTACTGCACCTCGTCCTATATTGCATGTAAAGTCTTTTGTAGGATGCGGTTATTTGCTGGACGATTGAACCAGGATTTTTGCGTCTGTCAAATTTACATTTTTTTTTTGTAACGGGCTTATTATCAAATGGAAATTTAAAAAAAACACCTGAAGGAAATTGTAAATGTTTCTGCAGCAAAATTTAAAAAAACAGTTTAAAGATTTTTATTTGCTTACTAATAAGATCCACTGAATGAATCATTTCATATTTCAGTGAAAAAAAATGTTAAAGTGGCTCATCAAAAGCACATTACAAAGAGGCAAATCTTCGAACCATTGCCTAATGCTGCAAGTCCTGAAACACCTTCCTTATTTTAAGTAAAAAAAAAAAAAAAAAGACGGAGATGGCAAATCATCAACTGAACGATTTTTGAACTTCCTCATTTCAGTTGCAGTCGCTCTTACAACGCAACCTTGACCACCTTTAACGGAGCGGATGACTTGCGCGCCGCTGTCGAAAACGTGACTTACTACACTGCCCACGTCAGGTGAGGTCAAGAATATATCCATTGCTACACTTTGTAACTTTGGTAATGTTAAGATTTAGGTGGCAGGATAGACTTAGAAATAATACTATAAAGGAAGTTACAAAAGATTCGTATGTAGATGGAATAATGATGAAAGGGAGATGAAGAGGCCATGGATGCGTCCATCACATACCTTTGGGAGAAGAGTACGATAGTTTCAGCTGGACTTCTTTGGGCACCAGAAGAGTCAAGAGCCCCAGACCTACTTGGAGGAAAACTATGAGAAGGGAGACTAGAGATGAGTGGAGATTTGTGGAAGATAAAGTTCAGGAAAGCAATGAGTGGTGGAATTTCACAGAGTCCCTCTGCGTCACGTGACTTTGGAGGCGATGATGATGAGAATACTTTTTTTTTTATTATTACCTAAATAGTAAATCCATCATTCGTGTCCTTCTCTCATTGTCTGGGATCTCTCTCTTTTGTAATATATGATTTTATTTACTTCCTTTCTGGACAGTGAAGAATCAAAGGTATACTGCCTAATCAGCAAACTAGCCCTTATCCCATTTTAGATCTTTCCACCAATGCTGACCCATTTCTAGACCTTTCTGTTGGCTTCTACTCTTTTTTTTTTTTTTTAGATATTTTTATGATGAACTATTACTCCTTTTCTTGAAATTTCTACTACTCATTAGCATTTTTGAAATTGTCCCATTATCCCTTCCAGTAGTTCTTCCCCTTTTTACATACTTTTATTTAACTATACTTCTGCATCTGTCTGTCTGTCTGTCTGTCTGTTTAGGTCAAAACTTGTAATCCAGTTTTCGACGTGTTCCCTTTGTCCGATGGATGTGAAATTTTGCATGGTCACTCAGTCCCAGTGATAGTACATCCTTACATGATCAGTAGTTCAGCAGTGACCTCTAGTGACCTTACAGTGACCTCTCCCAGTATCTCAGGATTTGTATGAAGTGAATAACTCTTCTGATTTTTCATACCTTCTTTGGCTCGGATTTTTCATACCTTCTTTGACTCGGTAGAATAAGTTAATAACTATGGATTTTTCAAACCTTCTTTGGCTCGACAGGATGTCACATTCAATTTCGTTAGCTACAATCATGAATCAGTTACAATGCAAGTCAAAACCAAAGAGTATAAAATAAAAAATCTAAAAAAAAATTGTTTTTAACACGCTTTTATTAAAATGAACTGAAAAGTAAACAATTTTTTGAGACACAACAGGATTTCTTACAATTAATCATGTCTACAAAAGTAAAAACGTGGGCGCCAAACATGGAAGGAAATGCTACAAGAAATAAAAAAAAATATATATATATTTTTTTTTGTAGCATTTCCCTCCATGTTTGGGGACAACGCTGTTATTTTTGTAGACATGATTAACTGTAAGAAAATCCAGTTGTGTCTCAGAAAATTGTCATTTTACTTTTTAGGGCACTTTAATAAAAGCGTGTTTTAATTTTTTAAAATACTTTCTTATTTAGTTATTCCACCAGCCTTCGCCTCTTTCTCGACATTTATACTCCCCTGTATCCTTTCTAGACCTTTCCAGCAGCTCTTGGTTGGCTCTTTTCACTTATTTCTGGTCTCTCTCTCTCTCTCTCTCTCTCTCTCTCTCTCTCTCAAGCCCAGGGATTATTATTAGTATTATTATTAATTAGCATGAATTTGCATGCAACTGGGATGAAAATGATTTTAACAATTAATAGATCCGAACGGATCTAATTAATAGCAAATTACGATAAACGAAACTGTAAAAGCATACCTAATAACAAGTAGCAGTTAATGGAACTGGATAGCCGCTTTTAATAATAACTATAAGTAAAAGCTAATGGACGTGATTAATAACAGTGATTAAATATCAGCAGCTGATATCACTGAAGCTAATCGTGATTGGCGGAAGCTCATGATGCTCACTAGCTGCCATCGGCCAATCAGGAACAAGATCAAGGCTTTAACGATATTGCGAGCTGATATTTACCGTCAGCTAAGAGCAACACAAAGATTACATAAATAAAATAAAAAGGCAAGACCCGTTTCGAGTGTGGTCTTGGGTTCTTACTTTTCTAATACTTTGAAGTCTTCATCCATTATGTAGTAGAAGCTTTATTAAGCATTACACTTCTCTTCAAATGTGCATCACATTCACCATAACAAATTGAAAACCTTCTGTGTACTCTACGGAGATTATTTTACTTCTGTAGGGTATTAGGAAGTATAATAGTTTTTTCCCTACTAATTCTTCCTCGGATGACTCCATATCATTTTTGTCCTCTTATTTTCTTTGACAGGGGTAACAACAACATTGTATTTCCTCCTGAACCGAGTGACCCCAATATCACTTGTGCCAGCGACTGCCAGGTAATAGTCACATCGTTGTCGTACCAGTTTTATCCACTGGCTTGACATATAGGCCAGTCTTGGGCTTGCTCATAGTGTGTCTTTCATTTTGACTTATTACTGCATTACCATGGACCCTGTTTGAGAAACATTTGTGAAGAGTTTTAAAATCTCAGTAGTTGTGTTTTCAAATAGTACAGAAGCTTCAGCTATTGAGAGAGGGGAAAGAGATAGAGAGAGAGAGAGAGAGAGAGAGAGAGAGAGAGAGAGAGAGAGAGAGAGATACATTTAAGAAAAGTTTTAAAATCTCAGTAGTAGTGTTTTTGAATAATACAGAAGCTTCAACTATAAAGAGAGAGAAGGAGGTAGATAAGTGGAGAGAGAGAGATTTATGAAGAAATTTAAATCTCAGTAGCAGTTTTTTAAATTATATAAAAGCTTCAGCTATTGAGAGAGAGAGATTGATGAAAAGTTTTAAAACCTCGCTGGTAGTGTTTTTAAATCATAAAAGCTTCAACGAGAGAGAGAGAGAGAGAGAGAGAGAGAGAGAGAGAGAGAGAGAGAGAGAGAGAGAGAGAGGTTGTCCATGATTAGACACGACATATTTAAAAGTGTTTGCTGCTTCTTATTTTGCCCCGAAGAATTCTCCTTTCATTTTCATCGATAATGATTAGTAAATTTTCACTTGGATTCTTAGGCAAAAAAGAAAAAATAAAGATTTCCTAATATCGCAGCCAAAGTGAATTTTTTTTTTTTAAGCCGTCTGACTTGAAAGAGTGCCTGATCGTTTCGAAGGGCCCAACCACGTTTTCGAAAAAGTACCAAAACTGCTACGACGCCTCGACACACTACTCCTGTCAACTACCAGGTACTGTTCTTCTTCCTTCATTTGTAGGTATCTACGTGTTTGTGATTACTGTTATTTTGGTTTAAGAATAAAAACAAACAAGAAGACTCCAACGAAGAGGAGAGGTTAGACCATCCTCTGAAAGGTTGGTGGATGTTCATTTGAAACCTGCAGATGATGTTCATTAGGAGATCTTGGGGAAACAAATTTTTCTTTATTTTGGAATATCAGTTTTCTCTCAAGTTAAAAGTCATCATAAAGACGTAAAAATCCTGTTTGTTGATTTTGAAACAGTTAATTCCAGGTGGTGTATTTTGCCTGGCTTTTTTTCACGAATTAGGTTCGGACCTGTTTTCCATATTTCTCTTTTGATAAAAATTTTTTTTACGAAGTGAAACTCGTCTCAAGGTACTATTTTACTGTGGAAGTTAGGATCCGTAATTTTCGAAACCCTTACACTGCGTTAAAGAGATGCCAAGCTTATTTCATTTTTTGCTCAACAAAAGCTTAGAAGCAGCGGTAGGAACGTGTGGTATTTTTTTTCTTTTTTGTATTCGGTGAGTTTGAAATCAAAAAGAAATTCAAAACTGATAAGCAATTATATAACTGAATGAACGATACCATTTATCCATGCCTGCAGTCCAGTGCCCGACGCTCTTCTCTCCATACAAGGGACTTTGTTATACACTCATAAACAGCTATGGGGTTATGAACAGCTTCAAGGCCGCCCAAAATAATTGCAGAGGTTCGCTATCAGCATTGGCCTACGTCGAAACTCTCGATGTACTCAACTTCATCAAACATCTCGTCTGGGTAAGAAAAATTTGTACTCTTTTAGTAGAAAATTTATATATATGTATATATATATATATACTTTTTTTAGTGGGAATATAGTATATATATATATATATATATATATACTGGTAATATATATATATATATATATATATATATATATATATATATATATATATATATATATATATATATATATATATATATATATATATATATATATATATATATATATATATATGTGTGTGTGTGTGTGTGTGTATGTGTGTATGTGTGTGAGTACTGTATATGCACGTGTGCATATGTGTATGGTGGAATACTAATACTGCATACCTATCCAAATGTTGACCAAACCCAGTGTTGCTTTACTTAGCTGCCGAGGGACACTATTGCATGGGCTAGTAAATACCAATGCGTAAAGGGTATGACAAAGTTTTCATAAAATAAACTTATGAGAGTATCATATGCCATCTGATACGAGTTCTTAGTGACTGATTAAATGTGTATAATCAACACTGCAAAACATGTCAGTAATAGCACACTTCCATGCCTCGGATAACATTATTCGCTTGAGGGAAGGGAATGGGACCAACAACTTCATCCCAAAAAGACTTGCTGATCTGAGTGAGAATGGTTTATGGTAAAAGTGCAAGATGAACTGGAGGGGGAATGATGAAGAGCGGTTACGTGTATGGTACCTGAAGGATTTAAATCTGAAAAAAATTTAAGCGTACTTTTATTAAAATGCACTTAAAAGTAAAAAATAATTTTTTTGAGACACGCCAGGATTTTCGTACAATTAATCACTTCTACAAAAATAAAAGCATGGTTGCCAAACGTGGGTGGGAAATGCTGGCAAGAAATAAGCAAATACATTTTTTTGCATTTCCATGTTTGAGGCTTTATTTTGTGATATGATTAATTTTAAGAAAATCTTGAGTGTGTCTCAAAAAATTATTTTTACTTTTAGTCATTTTAATAAAAGCACATTTAAATTTTTATTATTTTATACTTTTTTTAGTTTTGTGAAATTGTAGCTTATTTTATGAATTAGTTAATAAACTGAGGTATTCGTTTTCAAAGGGGAGGGAGGAAGGGGAGGGGAGAGGAGGGAGAGATGGAAGGTGAGGGGAGGAGGAGGAAGGGGAGGGGGGAGGAGAGTAGAGGAGGGGAGAAATGGGAAGGGGAAATGGAGGAAAGGAGGTGGAGGAGGAAGGGAGTAGGAGGTAAAGTTGAGAGGGAAAGAGGAGGGGAGGAGGGAGGTGAGGAGGGAGAGGGATGGAAGACAAGGAAGGGAGGAGGGACACAGCTAAATTAACACTTGATCATTGTGCTCCGGGGAGGGGAGGGAGGGGATGGGACAGGAGGGGAGGAGGAGGGCACAGCTAAAATTAACACTTGATCTCATTATTGCTGCAGGGAAGGGGAAGGGGGGATGGAAAGAGGGGAAGGGAGGGCGTTATATAGAAGAGAGATTCTACCGAGTCAAAGAAGGTTGTGAGAACCAAAGAGTTTCCATACAACCAGAGATGCTGAGAGAGTGTCACTGTAAATCACTAGAGGTCACTGCTGACCTACTGTTCATGTATGGTTGTACTGTCACCAGGATTGGGTAACCATGCAAAATTTCAAGTCCATCGGACAAAGAGAACACGTCGAAAATTGAGTTACAAGTTTTGACCCAAACAGACAGACAGACAGAGGCAGAAGTCAAGTTAAATAAAAGCATGTAAAAACAATGAGGCTGACAGAGTATGAATCTGTGGCTTCTGAGGTTTGGGACTGTTATGAACAATTGGTGCCAGCCAGAGTATTTTACATGATGTAACAGAGAAACCAGTGGTGTCTTTGCTGTGTATGGGGATCCTGAAATAAATGGCAATGGGGAGAGTCCTATGGAAATTGGTTTTGGAAAGGGATTGATAGTTGGAAATATATGTTCTCCAAAAAGAATATCGTAAATATGTCTGGGAAAGTGTTTGAAAGAGTTTGTTAGGTTTGTTGGTAGTACAGAGGAGAGGAGTGGGTGGAAGTTGTTATGGTTGCAATGAAAACAAGTGCTCGATAAGTAGGAAGTTAAAGCAGCACACAAGAAACAAGTTATAAATGCGCCGAAGTTTCTTCGGCGCAATCGAGTTTTCTGTACAGCCGCTACAGCGTATAATCAAGGCCACCGAAAATAGATCTATCTGTCAGTTGTCTCGGTATAATGCTGTATGAGCTGAGGCCCATGAAACTATAACCACGACACGGTGGTGGCCTATCCTATATCGTTGCCAGAATTACGATTATGGCTAAATTTAACCTTAAATGAAATAAAAACTACCGAGGCTAGAGGGCTGCAATATGGGTGTTTGATGATTAGAGGGTGAATGATCAACATACCAATTTGCAGCCCCTAGCCTCAGTAGTTTTTAAGATCTGAGGGCGGACAGAAAAAGTGCCGACCCAAAAAAAAGTGCGGACCGAATAGAGTGCGGATGGACAGACAATTTACAGAAAACTAAAAATAGGGGAAAAATGGGCCGAGGTTAAAGGCACGGAGGAAGAAGAACTGTATAAGAAGCACAGTATACAGAATTAACTGATGTAGTTCTAGAGTCAACAGGGTTACAGGAGACCTGGATGAGAGTGAAAACACTAAGTGATGGAAAGAAGAAACAAGAAGTTTAGTGTAGGAAACAGATTTATTATTGAAGATGCAACGGCATGTCAAAAATATCGTTTCCATTCATACATGAGGGCAGATATAGTAGTCAAGGAGAAAGGTTAATAAAGAGGTGGATCTTAGAATAAAAATGCAAATGAAGATATGTCTGTAGAAAAAGCAGTTCCAGGTAAAAAAAAAATTAATAATATCTTGGAGGTTGATTTTTTGAAACTATGGCATAAAAGAGAGGTAACAGTGGAATGGGTTAGTTTAGGTTTAAGAAAGCTTGTTGAAGAGATTTGAGGGGGTAAGGATGGCAATTGAGAGGTTGGAAAATGGAAAAGCGCCAGGAGTTGATGTGATCACAAGTGAGTTGCTGTGGTATTGTACTGTAAGTGTGATTGATTGGCTGGCCAAGGTGTCTGGGATGTCTCAATGAGAGAATTGTTTCAAAGAAATGAGTGAGAGGAATTTATTCCTCTGAATGAGGGTAAAGATGATAGAGGAGCCTGAGAATTATGTTGGCAAAATGTTACTTTGTATTTGGAAGGATTTTGATTACGGTAATAAGACATATGACAGGAAGATTGATGAGGTCATAGCAGAAAGACTGATAGAGGAGGAATAGCACATGTATAGGAAAAATGCTTGGATCAAGTGTTGCTGTTGCACGGTTGTTTGAAACGTTTCCGAGGAAAGCGAAAAGCTGTATCTGGCTTACAGGAAGTTAGAATAATCTTTAAGTTGAAATTCCTGGTGATACAATGTGGAGGGTATTTAGGGTAAGTGGTGAAAGTAGCGATCAGTTGAGAGTGATTAAATGTTTTGTAGGAGAGAAACAAACCATGTGTTAGAATGTTTAGTTGAAGTGTGACATGTTTTAGTATAAAATTATATCAGAGATGAAGTGGTATTAGAAGTCAGAGAAATGGCATTAGATGCGGGGGAAAAGTTGTGAGATAAGAAAATGGGGCCATGAACGGAGCATGGACTGGACTGAGGATGGTGAAACAAAACTTCAGAGACTAGTGAAAGAGCATTTAAGTATTTACAAGAAGAAAAAGTTGACAGTAAATGTAGCTAAGAGTGTAAAAATTACAGTAAATGATAACCAGGAAAAAGGAGCAAGAAATGTTAAATGTGTGGTGGAAGAAAAGAAAGGAAGTGGTAATAAAGATCTTTGAGAGTAAATGGAATGGTGTCGGCTGTACTGAAGAAATTTGAAGCATAGTATCTGTGGCGTAAACAGAACTGAAAGTATAAGAAATGTAGAGGTACACAGAAGTAGTAAAAAGATTCATGAATGTTTTGAAAATTTTCAGCCATGTAGTTAGAATGGATGACGATAAATATAAGAACTGCATTTATAATTTGGAAGAGTTAGGAAGAAGGCGAAAAAGAAGACCTAGAAAATGCAGGAAATATAGCGTGTAAGAGGGAGGACAATATCCAGGAAGTGAAATAGTGTGTGCAAGATAGAGATGAATAGGAGTGTTTGTGTAGAACTTCGACTCACTGCTGGTGTAGGTGCTTGAAGTGGTTGATGTTGTGGAAGTTTGCTGCACATGGGTGTAAAGGCTTCTGTAGATCGTGTATTCGAATCACTCCTCACTGCGAGAGGTTAAATGTCAGTTCCTGTTCCCTGAATCTCATCCATGCCTGTGTTGTCCTACATAGCGAAGAATGTATCCGGAGGTCAGTTGACTAGCGAGTTAATGATGGGGTGGAAAAAGGTCTTGAGATAACATCCTCATCCAGGAAAGGAATCGCCGAGAAACTAAGATCAACATCCTCGGGAACCACCTTCTCTATAATGCTAAAAGACGCATAGATGAAATATGTGTATGTATGTATATATATTATATATATATGTGTTTATTTATATTCGAGTATATATATATATATATATATATATATATATATATATATATATATATATATATATATATATCACATTACCACAGGTGAAAAATAAGAGATGGTATAGGTCCTGACAGGTTTCGTCGATGGCTGCGAAATACAGTCGAAACCGGTCAGGACCTACTTGTGGTAATGTGTGATAAATGAATCACGTACAAAAGTGATTATAATCCTATATATATATATATATATATATATATATATATATATATATATATATATATATATATATATATGTGTGTGTGTGTGTGTGTGTGTTTGTTTGTAAGTCCGCATGTGTGCATATGTATATGTATGCATGTGTGCATTTTTAAGCATATATATAAACATTTATTTTCTAAGATATGACTGTGTCTAACAGAATCAATTTTCTTCAACTGAAGGAGGGGACTGAATTTTACGTGCAATCCAAGTCTTCTACATATAAGAGTACCTGTAAGAAGTGACGCAGAATTATGACATGTAAATTATCCCTTTTTCAGTCATAAGAGTGAAGGCGAAAATGTTACTGAACTTTGAACATAATCTATGGGAAAATATTGCTTCACATTCACGGTAGTGCCGTCATGCTATACACTGTAGGCATTACTGGAGGTTCATTGCAGCCTCCTTTCGGCCCCTAGCTGCAGCCCCTTTCATTCCTTTTACTGTACCTCCGTATATATTCTCTGTCTGCCATCTTACTTTCCACCCTCTCTTAACAATTGATTCATAGTGCAACTTCGAGGATTTTCTCCTGTTACACCTTTCATACCTTTTTAATAAAAATTTTCGTTTCAGCACTGAATTACCTCAAAGGTCCCAGCACTTGGCCTTTTGCCTAAATTCTATACTCTATTCTATTCCATGTCCACTTTCTTAGTTAAGTTTATGGCTTATTTCTTTTCTTGAGAATATTGTAGTGAATGTTATTATTATTATTATTATTATTATTATTATTATTATTATTATTATTATTATTATTATTTTATGGCCTATTTCTTTTCTTGAGAATATTGTAGTGAATGATATTATTATTATTATTATTATTAATATTATTTTTATTATTGAACCGTTCTTCAGGTTAAAGAGGTGGGCGGTACGTATATGAGCACCCCAACCGCTACGTTATCAGCCAACGTATCAGTTCTCATTGGGCTGAATGATGCGTAAGTCATAGACATGATTTCATCGAACTTTTCTTGAATCGTGAGGTTTTCACTGTAGTTGCTGTTAATTCTTTACCTGTATATGTTTACATCCATCGAAAATTGAATGGTTTTTCAGCATCATCATTATCATCTACAAAATACTAATTGAAAAAAATGAAAAAGAGTGCTTTATAAAGTATATATATATATATATATATATATATATATATATATATATATATATATATATATATATATATATATATATATATATATATATATATATATATATATATATATACTTTATAAAGCACTCTTTCACATTTTTTTTTTCAATTAAGTATTTTGTAGATGATAATGATGATGCTGAAAAACCATTCAATTTTCGATGGATGTAAACATATAAGTAAAGAATTACTATATATATATATATATATATATATATATATATATATATATATATATATATACACAGTCTGTATGAGTTTGTAAACATCTTGATTTTTAAATAGAACCAATACTAAATGCCCCTTTGGTTGTCTGAGGTATACAATAATAAAAAAGAAGTCAGAATATTCTACACATGCATGCATGTACAGACACATCCATTCTTGTATATTCGAAGGGTTTTTTCTGACTAATTCATGTTCAAAACAGGAGATTATCACTGATGTACTAAGCAAAATCTTATCACATCAAGTGTTTGTTTTATCAAAAACTGCCATGGAAGGGTCTTCTATTGAGAACTATATCAACATCTGCAGCAACACTGATTTTCAAAAATATACTTACACGAACGCAAGTAAATCCAATATATGTATATATACATAGATACATACATACATACTCAAGTAGCCTACATACATTTGTCAGCATCTGCTCAAAGCACTAATATTCAGACGTACAGTATATCGAAGTCAAAGGTATGTTCCATTTTAGGATGTACAATTAACATTTAATCATCTTTAACTCTTAGATCCGGAACTTGGAATTCTTCATGGTACTATACGCCAAATAGTGAGATTGTCGCTAAGGCTGGCGTTTCCGACGGAAACCAGTTCTATCGATACATTAGCGTTGGTACTAATAGGGGAGATAACGTCACAATGGCTCCTGCTGCCTATATTGTGAACGCACCCGGCGTTATCATAAAGTATGCTGTATGCCAGCTCTATGGGCCAGATGGTAAGATTGTTATGAGGATTATTTTCTTCTTTTTTGCTGTTCTGTATTTATTTGGAAGAGATGGCATTTATCAGGATCAAGACTAAGTTGCGTATTTGACACTGCAATTGTAAAAACATTAATTCAGGTCGATGGTTCACATCTCTGTTATTTTTTAGTAACTCGAGTGGACTGTACAAAGCAAATTTAAGCTATTTGTGCCTGCAAATTCCATTCCATTTACACAAAAATGTAGAAATTACTTAAAATATGCTAGTTAGAAACTGCAATTTTCATTCAAATTATCTCCACAGCAGTGGTTCTTCAACTTTTTGCCTTGCGCCCCCCTCTGCATTATGTATAGATCCCACGCCCCCCTACCCCTGAAATTTTTGCCAACTATAATCTATAAACAATATGTTGTCTATTTCTATGCTATTATACTTATCATAACACTAAAAGGCAATTCGTGAACAAGATTTGAAATTAAAATTGACTTATATTTTGAATTTTTGGCATGTTTTGAGATAATAATTAGAAAATATATGGAAGCAGTGATAACGTTTTTGGCAATTTTGTAATTAACATCACAAATTAAAAAAATAATAGGCACCATCTGGCAACTCTGCTTGCGCCCCCCTTGGAAGCTTCTGGCGCCCCCCAGTTTAAGAATCACTGCTCTACAGCGTTAGTATTTATTTATTTAAGCTATGATATACAGTAGGCAACAGTACATAAAACCTAGACCAGTTGTACTATCGAGTCCACCAGAATAAGTGCTCACTTACCAAAATGTTTCACCAACTGCAGGTTAATGTTGATAAGCTTCCAACGGCTTCATCACCGTTCTACAATTGCATGTAAATAGCACAATATACCACTCTTCTAACGTTAAAAGTATTGCACTTTACAGGTTTTTTTTTTAGGTCCTCTGTTTTCATGTTGATTTACCAGGTAAATCAGTAGTAGCCTTCACTTCGTGTATGTAAGTAGGTAACACCTGCTTTGTTTTACCAGTATAATTCCTCTTTTCAACTTGAAACTCTTGCTTTTCTAGCTTTGGCCTAAACTGAATATACAGTATTAGGTGTTGTAATAATGATATCGTTCCAAGGCCATCAGCAAAATTCACAATCCCCAACCCTCCCATTTCTCTACAATAATTCGGATTATTCGGATTATTCAAGAAGAATTACTAGGAAAGATATCAAAACATGATAGCCGTTGTAAGCAGAGACCAGTGGCGTATATCTCTCACCTTTTCAAACTATTATGGAAGCAAAACTTACTCGCACCGTGCTTGTGTCATAAGAAATAATTATCAAGGTCTTGGTATGACCTCGGCATTGTACTGGAATATTTATTATGTGGAGGAGGCTCTGACTATTTTTTGCGAATATAGAAATGAAGACTTCAGGAATTGGGTGAAATATATACTAAACACCTTGCAGGGACCCCCATCTATTGAAACAGGAAATAGTTGATCATATTACCACAAATGCTTTACCACATATACTTTTTCAGCCAAATTGCGTCATGTATAATGGCATATCATTGATCTGTCCTTGTCTGAAATAATACGATATTCATTTTTGGTATTCCACCATAATGTCTTAAAGTTATCTTCCATAACGTCATTTAGTCCCCTAAGCCTGGTCTTCAAAGGTCATGAAGCAGTGAGTCACTCACTCACTCCGGTGGGTCTCTGGCCTCTTGGTGGTCCATGGCGGCTTGCACCAGACCTCTCCACCATCCCCTGTTGAGCGATGCATCTCTCCAGTTATTCTCAAGATCCTCCTCCACTCCCAATTCTCTTAGATCTCTGAACACATTATCTTTCCACCTCATCCTCAGTCTTCCTACCGGTCTACTCCTTTCTACTGATCCTTCCATAACCACTTTAGACATTCTTGACTCTTCCATTCTAACCACATGTCCAGTCCAACGTACCCTTTGCGATCTTGCACAGTCATTTATAAGCGGTTGTCTGGTTAAATCTCCCATTTCTTTGTTGCGCCTTCTTCTCCAAACACCTTCATTTATATCGTAAATGGGACCCGTTTTTTTAGGCAAAATGTTATTTTCAAAAACCAGTAGTCTCTGTTTTTGACGTTTAGTCAGTGTGCAGGTCTCACAACCATGTAGTACTACTGGCCTGATAATGGTGTTTTAAATTCTTAATTGGTAGACCTTGTGACGTTTCTTCTTTTTAAAAGATGCTGTAGACTGAAAAAGCATTTGTTCCCTGCTGTAATTCTAGCCAGAACCTCTTTCTCCATCTACTTTCTGGATGTTAAGATACTTCCTAGATATTTAAATTCCCTCACGTTCTCAATATCTCCCATATTTTGTTGTTGTTGGTTGTTCCTTGACAATCTCATCATTTTGGTTTTACTTCCACTGATCTCTAGTCCCACTTTGGCAGCAGTGTCTTTGAATGGTATATACAAACGTTCTCTATTTTGTATATCTGTACCTAAGCAATCAACATCATCTGCAAATGCAAGGACTTAGGCATTTGTATCTCCCAAGATGACCCCACCCTCAGCTTGCTCGATACTCTGCATTATTTTCTCTAAAATTAGGTTAAACAACATTGGAGATAGAAGGCATCCCTTTCTGAAACCTGTTTTAATTTCAAAAAAATCTATCTTTTCCTTCCCACCTGGGCACAACTCTTACTATTCCTGTAGCATACTTTCACAAAGCTTATAAGCTTTTCTGGTATACCAAATTTCTTCATAACATTCCGCATTGATGGTCTGTGTGATGCTATCATGAAGCAGTGAGTACCTTCCTAAATGTACTTCAAGAAACTTGCTGTCTCAAAGATCATAATTCTGAGTCACTCCTGGTGTTCAAGAGATTACAATTCTACTGATAACACAGTATAGCCTTGTCTACATCTGCAACAGTTCATCTTTTATGAACCTGTCATAATGAATGTTGACAGTCTGGTATTCATGCATCAAACATCAGCCTTCTGCAAGGCTTATATTAGCTTGTTCTAATCTCAAAATATCTGACACTTATCATGTTGGTTACCAAAACTATATTGTAAAACAAAATGACTTGAAACTTTAATATTAGATATTTCATTGTCTTCCTCTTTTGAAGCCCTAATACTTCGCATGGGACTGTCACACTTATCTGGCCATTTCAGTCTAGTTATAACTGTCCCTTTTTCCTTTGGAGATCTTGCGCATGCGCTGTTTAGTGGGGATAAGCCTCATTCGTGAAACTGACGAAATGCCGTACCTCGCCATACAGAAGATATTTGCTTGCTTAATACCGATCTTTGTGTGGCCTTCCTCAGTTATTTGGCATTCATCTTTGTAAGCCATTTGTTTTATGCCAAAGTCCTCTTTTTTCCAAGTCAATTTTCTCGTATTTTTGTTCAGAGAAGGAAAACTGTTGGATGGAATTAATAATTTTCAAGGTAATATGTATTTGGGTTGAGAATATTTCAAGGATTAGAAACAGCGGAAACAGAAAGTTATGACAAAAATGCTGACAGAAAAAGAAAGACTGAATAAGACATATTTAAATGCTGTTGACAGATAGAAAGAAGGAAAAATAGATGGGTTGAAATTAACCAGTAAAGATATTAAAATTTTTTAAAGAGAAAATGAGAGGAAAAAGAAAAAAAAAGGAGTTGAGATGAATACATGGAGTAAAAATAAATCTCATAATTTATTTTAGACCAACAAACCATTTCATATTTCTCTCTCTCTCTCTCTCTCTCTCTCTCTCTCTCTCTCTCTCTCTCTCTCTCTCTCTCTCTCTCTCTCTCTCTCATTATCAATTCATTAAATGTTCATTTCCAGATTGCCTCGGTGGCCCACCTCCTGCTGCTGAAAACATGACATTAGAGTGGAACAATAGCACTGCATTTGGCGCCACTGCTAAATATAAGTAAGTGAATCAACGAAGACTTATATGTAAAGTGACATGGAGAAGTGTCAGTTGATGACATAGGATTCTTCTCTAGGCTTGGCATAAACTAGATACAAACCAAACTCTCGTTAAGTTCACGCTAATCGTCTCTCTCTCTCTCTCTCTTTTCAGATGCTTACGGGGCTATTTCATGAACGAGTCGACCTCACGCACAGAGCAAACAGTCGAGTGCCGTGGCCACCTGGGAGGTTGGGTAACTCCCGAGTACGAGCTGTTCAGTTGTGAATTGTTAGAAGGTTCGTCCAGTGGCTTTCGTATACTGTATGTTGAAGAATATTGGGTTATTCATCGTGAAGGCAAAATTTTCACTTTTTTTATTTTCAGCGATAACCATCGATTACACTCACTTGAAACTTTTCTCCTAATTGGGTGGGGGGGGGGGATTGTAGCTTTTAGTTGACAACTGTAAGGTTTTGTTGCTGATTATAAAGAGTAAAATTTGAAAGTTACATTACCTCTGAGGACAATGGTTCCTTCGAAAGATTGGTGATATATCTGAATGGGAAGTGAACTGAACGAAGGATAATGGTTCACACTGATGTCATAAATTAAAGTTGAAATATGCAAAAAAGGGAAATCTCATATTAACCGACAACTTACAGAAGCATTCTCTCCCGTCATCAGTTTGTGATGAGGAAGCTTTGCCTTGTGCGAGTTCACCATTTATGGGACTCACAGTGTCTCCCGATTTCCTGACGCTGGACTCCTCCATCGAGTACTCCTGCCCTCCCGGTATGCAAATGGCAAACAATTTGACCACGGCGAATGCCTCTTGCACGGAGGACAATTCCACAACTCCCTCTACTTACAAGTTCTCGCCCGCTGCGATTTCAGACTGCAACGGTAAGTACAGCGTCCACTTGAGGTTAATTGGTTGCAAAATCTGACATTGTAAATTGGTCATTTGGGAGTTTTCTATGACACCTGTAGTAAAAGTAATTCAGCCACCTTTGCTCAACATTCCACCAATTGTGTGAATATCTTAGTTCTTCGTTGGGTGAGTGGGTTCCGTTCTCAGCTTGCACTCTGCTGGCCGCGAGTTCGAATCTCCGACCGACCATTGAAGAATAAGAGGAATTTATTTCTGGCGATAGAAATTCATCTCTCGCTATAATGTGGTTCGGATTCCACAATAATTTGTAGGTCCCGTTGCTAGATAACTAATTGGTTCTTAGCCACGTAAAATAAGTCTGATTCTCCGGGCCAGCCCTAGGAGAGCTGTTAATCAGCTCAGTGGTCTGGTTAAATTAAGGTATACTTAACTTTTTTGTGTGAATATCGAGTCATAAGCAGTTCCTGAATTAATGAAGTCGAGAGGGTGAGACTGGCCAATAGACTAAACATTTCAGCGTTTAAATCACAATACATTTAACATTAAACCCCTGTCTTATATATATATATATATATAGCATATATATGTGTATGTATATTTTGTCTTCTTCCTTCAGTATGTACACGGGTGGTAAACGTTACTAACGCTACAACTGCATGGACACAAGGTGGTACTTATACCGTCGGACAGAAGGTAAACATCCAGTGTATTGCAAATCACCTCATGAAGACAATGTATGGCACGAATTATAACAACGTTACTATAGAATGTATGTATTTTGGCTGGTGGCTCGACCCTGCAAGCCTCACATGTGTACCAGGTAAGGCTTACTTGGCTAGCTAAACTTTTGTTACTAACAGATTCTAAGTACTGCATTCAGCTATCATTACATACCCTAACTCACACACACACGTAGACCAAGTCGTATCATGAATGGGGTCTCCGGTTAAAAACGAGAAAATTGTCTTTTGTGCATTTACGCCTGAACTGCTGAATTGTTTTCGTTTTGCCACTGTGCAGAAAACTTCCACGACATTGGCTGCTTGATACACCTACTTAAAAAGCAGATGGGTGTTACAGACTAATAACAACTTCTCGCTGCTGGGAGAAAGGGCGCTGGTGACTGGTACAATACATGTACATACGCTACCAGGGTCTAAGTGATGACAGACAGGGCAGCCGATCGAGACTACGGTCTTTCCCAAAGCCAAATTAAAGTCCTTCAAAAAGAAGGCATCGTGCTTACCCCTTACAAATGGGAAAAAAGCATGTTAAAAGAAGAAGAGGGCTCATCATCAGTGAACTAAACCCCATACAAACGCTGCACCATTCACCTCTATTCTACGCACACAAATTCTTCTTGGACACTTGAGTTCCTGTCTTCTCAATACCTCTTCCGCAATACGTATCCACCACTTTCTCAGCCTGCATATCCTCTTGCTTCGCATCATAACCAAGTTGTACACTCTTTTCACCAGTTTTTCATCCTCGATTCTTTCCACATAACTAAACCACCACAAAACGCACCAATCCATTCTTTCAACTATGCCCACATTTTTATCGCTATCAATGCATGTCATATTTTCTGCTCTTCCAGTTTTTCTTACACTATATACTACACATAAATTTCATTCCAACATTTTCATTTTTTTCCATTCCTCCATATTCAATATCCATGCTCCACTTCCATAAAAAAAACTGGCTCATTATAACTTTATTCATTCTTCCCTTGGCGTTCATTGACACTCCAAGTTCCTTTCCAGTTTTTTACATGTTCCCTGTTACTTTCCTGGCTTCACTTATTCTCTAATTCACTTATTCTTTTATGTTACCTGCATCCTCACATATATTCCCAAATGCCTGTATGAATCTTTTCCATCATTCAGATTAGTATTCATAGCTCCATCCTCCTGATTTCCATTTGTCCCCATTACCTAATCCTTACAATTGCTCACGATTACTCAGGGCTTTTTCTTCCAGACTCCTTCATATGTTTCTGCAGGTTTTGTTGACTATCCCATGCCAATATTATATCATCTGTAAACATCAAAACGACACATTCCATTCACCACTGACTTCCCGCATCACTCCATTCATAAAGTATTAGACTGCCATGAAGATATAACCCTCGCTCTTGTAAAATCTGCTTTTTACCAGACTAGTCATTTTCTCTATGTAAATTTGGACTTATGCTTCCTTTTCATTATCAAAATATGTAGTTGCCCCTGTAATTCCTGAAGCCTCATCTAACATCTTTTCTTCATCCAGACACACAGAAGTCAACCTGGTCAGCTACTCCGCCACACTCTCATCACTATACTGCGTCATTTCACTCATAATTCATCAATTCATGGTGTCTTTCCATTTTTCATCCACTGTAATTATGGCGTCATCTATCTCTGCCACAAGCATTCTTTAGTTACACTAACCCCAATTGCTATTGTGTCATTCAGCGTTATCTCTCCTCCGTCCCCATATTCAACAAATCTTCCTATTTTATAGTCATATCTCTTTTGATTTGCTTCTATTTCAGTCTTCTTGACTTCCATGTCCATCATCTTATATTTATACATGATCTCAATTTTTTTTACTTCCACTAAACCTCTTTATTCCTCATCCCAATACATACTATATTTATAAGCGTTTCTTGCCATCCCATACCCATGGGGTGATTCATCCTTAAAGCTGACAATTACCTCATATATTTCTTCCACTTCAGTGTCGCCCCAACCAAATAATACTCAGTGTACCTCCAGTCACTCGCCTTGTCACCATTTCACCCAACTTATTCTTCCATTTATGCTGTACAGGTACATAATCTAAAAAAAAAAACTGTTTTGCGCGCCATTTTCCCTTTCCCAAGAATGCTTATAAATATTCTTTGAAAATCATGATTCCTAACAACAAAGCATGCCCCAAAGGTACCGCTTCAGACTCACTCAAAATATTCTCATACACACTCATTCTTTTCCATTCCTGGACCGTATACGCTCTCTATTACAAATTTTTCTCTTGTTACACACAGCCTTACCTATACAGCGCTTGAATTATTTTGTATTTTACTCAATTTCAGTCTTCCTGACCCTATCGGTGGTACTCCTTCCACATTTCTACATCTTCCAGCTCGACCAGACACAATCACGCTTTGTCCTTCTCATTCCTACTCAGAGTTCTGTCCTTTCACCTTTTTCTCACTAAGTGCCAAAGCATCCAGCTTTCTCTCCTTAAACAAATAATCTATCGTATGTTTCGTCTCTGAACTGCAGTCACACACATTTAAAGCCTCAAGACTTGGTAATTTTCTCTCCATCAATTTTTTTCAATATCAGTGTATGGTGTCCACAAACTCCATGCCTCTACACATTTGGTGACTTTCACACCATGCAGAGTGGTGAGAATGTTATTGTTTCCCATTTCTGGCATCCCACAGAAATGAAGGTTTACGGTAGTAGATTTCGGGAGTAGTGGTTTATCTGCCATTCAAGCAACATTTTACTACTCCTAAGGGGTCAACAACCCATCCTTGTTCACTCCTGTGCCGTTGGGTATATGATGACTGTATTTTAAACCATTGGCGCTTCTCGGGTAATGTCTTGCTTGTGCATTTAACTGCCATGATTTAGCACTCCTCAGTAAAGTGACTGACTTGCCGTATGAGGCTGTCATTTGCTTTTATTTCCACATGAACGGCAGTGGTTTATTCAGAGATACTAAGAATCTCTGAGAGAGCATGAGCCATATTCCTAGTGAAGGGTGACTGGTGAGTCTTCGCTTGGCTCGATTGGTTTTAGAAAGCGCAATAACGGGATGCTTTACACGATGGAAGTCAGTTTTGCATATCCGTAAACTTAACTGTATAGTTTGAGACTTCCAGTTCATTCAGCACCATGCAATGTTATATGCTGGAAACAGCAATGGATAGCGTAATATTTTATTTCTCTCAGACATAGCTACTGAAACGCTTATTTCAGTGAGTTTTCTGTAAGTAAAGGTAGCACAAGAAAGATTCACCACTAATTTCAGTTTCAGTCGTTCTTTTGCATTACTCCATATCGTTTCCCTAAATTATGTGGTATTAAGACAACTTTCATCCACAGCTTTATCATAAAACTTGCTGTTATCATTTTATCTTAGCTTCTCGTGTCCTCGATAGGCTGACGTTCCCCAGTCATATACTGTACGCTCCTTTCAATGGCCACTGCTTCGAGCGTCACGGCAAGATTTCGTAATACAAGGAAGGTGTACTTGAGGCAGGTCACTAAAAGGCGCCATTCCCGTCAACAACTTAATACAAACAATGTTGAACAATTTTAACACCAAATAATACTGCACAAATTACAAGTTAACATTGAATAATAAAAAATGTAGATTCAACATTTACTATTTCGTGTAGCTGTTTTAATCTCTCTTTTAGACATTGTCAAATATTTTTCGTAAGCACGATTCTTTTTTATTGTTCCAACTTCACCTACTTGATTTGGTAAAGATACAAAAGATCCGTAACCTTTCCGTTGTGTCTAATTTGCGTTCTTTTACATTTTTTCAAATCCTTACCATTTATTACTTTTACATTGCTTCCGAGCCACAAGGAATATGTATTTCATAGAGTAACAGAAAGAAATGATATGAATACACAAAACACTTAAAAATATATGGGCTTAAGAAAATCGATATTAGTAAACAACATTTTGAACCCTGTATTGTATATATAAAGTTTACTATAGTTCAAAAGAATGTTATGTTTATACATAATTTTGTGAGCTCCTGTCATGGTCCCATCAACCGACAGCTCGTTACTGGGGGGACAAATTGTTACGCTCTTTTGAGCTCCTAATCGGAGATTAGCCAATTTTTCTCAAGGAACCCTCTTTGAGAAAAATATAATTGCATCATAGAAAATGAGAAAATCTTGGTTTATCTAGTACAGCATGCATGTGTGAATAATTGCTTGCAACAAAAATGGTATTATTTCACCCTAAACCATTACTTCAGTTTAGACTTGAAAATATAATTTTCCCGTGTTTTAATGTGTTTTGAAAGAGTCTTAACATTCTCGTCTTTAGCAAATAAATACTTTTCGAGATTGTGGGCCCCACCCTGATGTCCTACTATTCGGGGGACCACGGTGAGAAAGCGGGATTTTTGGGTGGAGGAAAACACAAAATGAGTGAAATACAAGGACCTTAATCCCATTGATAGTTATCATTCAGATTAACGTAAGTTTGTGAGAGAGATGCGAAATAATGAGCAGGGAGACGAGTACTGCTGATTTATTGATAAAAAATAGCTGCTTAACAAAGCGGGATGCGGACGTCTGCGTAGTGCGCAGAGACCGCTGGTACAAAGATTTACAGGTGACCTGAGGTCAAACTAGTTCCTTAAAAACAGGACAGGTTTAGACAGAGAACATAGTGATAAACAATGTCTGACATATAAAATAAATATCTTGTTACTTGTACATAATAAATGATTGCTTGGAAAGACAATATATACATAGTTTATAATTGTGATGATAAATATATATTCCACTCGACCTTAGGTCACGGAAAGCACCGAAGAAAACGGGATGTTCTCCACAGAGAACGCATTGGCCGGAGACTTTACAATACTCCCCCCTCCCCAAGACGGAGGTAAAGTCTGATTAAACCAGGTATATGGGGCGACGAAGGGGGCCTCTCTTTCTTGATGTCAACTGGAGAGGATGGTCGCCTTCCCCAATGTCCTCTGTAATGGTTTGTTGTGGTGTATTTTCGTTAGGTTTCTGGGTTTTCCGGGGACGCCCTCGCCTCCTTCCTGAGACCGGGGTTGTTTGAGGGGCTGCCGTATCCTGCAGGAGATCTTGGGGTCCTCCTTCATTGCCCCCCCTCCAGGAATGTGGGTTTCAGACGATCTATTGACACCCAGTCTTCCCACCCATGGATGGATATTCGGAATGCCTTCTTATTCCTTTCCAGGACTAGGAAAGGTCCCCTGTAGGGTCTAGTCAAGGGTGGGCATATGGCGTCATCCCTGACGAAGACATGGGAGGAGGAGGACATCTCGGGGGGCATGAATGGGGACATCCTGTCGGTGAATGTCCTCTGGCAGGGGGCAAATTTTCCAACTCTGTCTTGGAGCCTCTGCATTCCTATGTCGTCCCTGTTCTTTGCGACGAGTTCCCAGAGTCTCCCCGTAGACGTTTTCTGCTAAGGGGGGGTCACTGTTGGCCCTGGGGGCGGTTCTCAACCCGAGGAGGACCCAGGGTAGCTGGTACTTCCAGTTTTCAGCAGAACAACGAGCCATGAGGGACACCTTCAGAGATCTGCGGAATCTTTCCACCGTTCCGTTGGCTGCTGTGGTGAGTGGTCCCCATTAGACGTGCCAGGGTGGTCCACAGCTCGGACCGGAAAGTGGGTCCCCCGTCTGTTGTTATGTTGTCTGGGACACCCAACCAGCTGATCCAGCTGGAGAGGAGGGCTTCTGCACATGCACTGGAGTTGGCTTCTTCCATGGGCATGGCTTTGGGCCACCTGGTGGAGCGGTCGACGACTGTCAGCAGGTATCTGGCTCCTCCTGATGGGGGAAGTGGTCCTACTATGTCGACATGGATGTCCCCAAAACGTCTCTTTGGCTGGGGGATTTTGCCCACCCCCGATTTGGTGTGCCGCCCTACTTTACTTGTTTGACACTGCATACATTGTCTTGCCCAGGCCATCGCGTCCTTTCATATGCTGTGCCAGACGAATTTCTCCGTCAGCAGTCTGGCTGTTGTCCTTCCGGAGGGGTGGGATAGGCCATGGATGATGTCGAAAACCAACCGACGTCTGGAGGCGGGTACCAGGGGGCGGGGGCGTCCGGTACTGATGTCGCTCAGTAATGTTGATCCTTCTGCCAAGGGGCACATCCTTCCATTTCAGCGATGTGACGGTTGTACGGTAGGCTGGGGTCTCAGGGTCAGCAGCTTGTTCGCGGATGAGACCCTTGTAATCGATCCTGAGCCAGGCGGAATTGGATCTTGATCCTCGAGAGGGTGTCGTAAGCACTGGTTCTTCCTGCCGGAGCGGGGTACTTGACGGCAGGCGAACTCCACGATGGCTGGGAGGTGCCACCGTTGCCTAGAGGACCATGCATTGCCCGGCCAGGAAGGCGTGGACCAGTGGCTGGTGGTTGGTCCATATTGTGAAGTGGGGGCGCCCTCCAGAGGAACCCAAAGTACTGTACCGCCTGGTATGCTGCGAGAGTTCTCGGTCACAAAGGTAGCGGGACTTGGCAGGTTTAGCCCCTACCGAAGAAGGCGATAATAGGGTTCTCTGATGATCTGTTCGCACTGGCCGCAGGCTGAAAGCTGCTGGTGTCCGCCGTCATCGCTGAGGGGATGCTGATCCTGTGGGCCAAAGATGTTGCTTTGGTGAGGGAGGCCTTGTCAGGGGAGGAAAGCTCTACTGCTGGTCGGGGTCCCCACACCAAGGTCTTTAGTCATCCCTTCAGGCCTCCGCGTCAGGGGCCATGGTGTGAGCGATCCCCAGGATGAATCTTCTTTTAGTAGCTGACCATCCCGAGGAATCTGGCGTCCCTGATAGAGGTAGGGGTGGGGAACTTCTCGACGGGCTTCACCTTCGACGGCTTATTGGGCGGACGCTTTCTGGGATATCTCATGGCCTCAGAACTCCACCTTCGACGCCGAAGGTGCATTTGTCAAACTCAACAAGGCCACTTTCCCGCAGGCGCCGCAGACCTTCGAATGTGCCGCAGGTGCTCCTCCCAGGCCTCTGGAAAAGATCAGGATATTGTCGATGTAGCAGACGAGTTCCAGGTCCCCAGGATGCTGTCATGGAACCTCTGAAGGTCATGCCTGCATTCTCAAGCCGAAGCGTGAGAAGGCGAAGACGACGACCCGAAGGTGATGATGGCAGTCTTGGGATGTCTCAGAGCCATTGTACCTGAAAATAAGATTTTAGTAGTCCATTTTTGAGAAGTTCATCCTGGCACCATGGAAAGGGGCTCAGGTCCTGCATGTTTGGCAGGGGTAGGGCTGGTTCTTACAAGCAGGTTCAGCTGCTTGTAGTCACTGAAGGGCCTCCAGGTGCCATTCGCTTTCTGCACCATGAAGAGGGGCCTCATGGGGCTGGGAGCCTTTGTGCATATGCTCCATCCTTCATTTCAGTGAAGGCCTTTTGGCCTCCCAAAGCATGGGGAAGTCATTGGAACTTCGCGCGTCGAAGGGCCTTTTGTCTTAATGTGGATTATCCCATGTTTGGCAGGAGTTCTGGGCATCTGGCGGAGTTTGGTTTAAAGACCTCCGTGAACCTTCAAGAGGGAACCATACGGTGGGGCGCTTGAACAGATGGCGGGCTCCTCTGGGCCTGGTACAAGGGGTAGGGACTGGCAGGTCTGGGGTGTCTAGCAGGCGTTTATGGCCGACATCAACTGCCAGACTGAAGTGGGCGATAGTGTCCGCCCCAGAGTGGAGTCCTGACGTCCGCGATGATGAACTCCCAGTTGTACCTCCAGCCACATGGATCGACAGAGCTGGTGCCGTGAGGAGAGGATGGGGGGACCCGTTTGCGGCCATCAGGCAGGTAATCAGGTCCGGTAGCTTGTCTAGGTCCTTCCTGAAGGGTGGGAAACACCAACGCATGGCTTCAGTTGACCAACATCATCCCACGAGATCGCGGCGCGACATAGAACCCTACTGCAGGCC
This sequence comes from Macrobrachium rosenbergii, assembly GCF_040412425.1. NCBI lineage: Eukaryota > Metazoa > Arthropoda > Malacostraca > Decapoda > Palaemonidae > Macrobrachium > Macrobrachium rosenbergii. Next base: position 59,950,116 of record NC_089741.1, read on the forward strand.
CCGGCTTTCTTGCTGTTGCTGCCATGGCAGCCTTTTGTTGTTGGCCACCACCTCCATTTTTGAAGGAAGAAAAGGCAGGGGGCTTTTGACTTCTGCCGGGTTTCCCAAACCTCCGGTGGAAGTAGCATAGCCTAGCCCTTCCTCTTCTGCTGTGGACGACCTTTATGTTCAATGAGCACAGGTTCCATGGTGGGGTCCTCTGGCAGGAGGCAGCCAGTTAGGAGGTGCAGGCATAGTCGCCTGCTTGGCCGCCTTAGTGGAGTCCGTCAGCTACTGCGCCAACCTGATTAGGTCCTCAACCAGCAGGGTGTATGCGTCCATGATTTTTCATCAGACCTCCAGCAGTAGCCGCCGCAAGAAGATCTCCCTCGACAGACTGATTTCCTTGTGCCTGCCACTGCTGTCAGTCTCAGGGAGGAGGAGGTCCTGCCAGGGGTTGAGGGCAAGGTTGAGGGTGCGGACAGCTCTCTCGGAGACCGGCAGGGAGCAGGTCCTGACGAGAGGGATTTCAGCCCCTGGGAGGGTGGTGAGAACCACTGTTGTCATCAACCATGGGCAATTCTTCTTATAAATTTTCTCCGGGAGGGCGTGATGGTAACAGTCTGCCTACAACACCTCCTTACTCAGTCAGCCTGCCATTCTGAATTGCCCTCGACCCTAGGAACCAAGATGTTATACCTTCATGGGCAGCCTTGTGTTAAGGGGCCGTCTTTGCTTGGTCGGGAGACATCTTTGGGGCGGCGGTACCAGTGGAGGTGCACGTCAGAGGGGGCTGCGCAGAGGGCGGTGTCTGCCCGAGGTTCGCAGTACTTTGTACATGGTTAGAATGCTCCATCCATGCTCTCGTG
>NC_089741.1:59955963-59968463 GCF_040412425.1 Macrobrachium rosenbergii
CACGATGAAACACTGGACAGGCTCTCCTAAACAGTTACCAACAATTATCTGTTCTCTTTCACTGAAGTGGCAAGTTCTTTTACCAATAAATAAGGTTGAACATTTTCTACGAAAATCATAAAGCATTTCTGGTTAAATTTACCTCTAATGCATCTGTGTACTTATTGCTTACATCTTCTGTTTTTTTTTTTTTCTTTTGAGAAGTCTCCTTTTCTGTCAGTCCTGTAAAGTTCTCTAAGTGATAATATGTCCCTGTTATTTGAGGGGTGAGTTCCTTCTAAACAGCCATTGAATATAGGCAATGCATTCCCCTCATTATTATGGGTTTCTTCCACAAAACATCTTTTCACCCTTTAATGATAGCGGTAGCGTAATGCCTTACGTAAAGGCTAAATTGAAAATATTCCCCCTGTAACCGGTTAAAAAGAATTGTCATTCCTCTTGTCATTTCAAAAACATTTTTTCTTCCTTATTCCGGATAGTTAATTTCATGTGGGAGTAGTGACACACCAGTGGATATGGAACTAGATTTCCTAAGACTATAAACTACCCATTCACTGAAACATTTTTAAATAGAAACACTATCTCTCGCTTTATCTTTGTAAAGACCTTGGTGTGTGTGTGTGTGTGTTTAGTGTGCACGTGGATTCGTGTGAGTTCGTGTGTCATTTATGTCAATAGACGTTTTTCCATTTTTACAGCGTGTACTGTTGATCCCCCAGCGCCCGGGGCAAACATGAGTATTCCGACTGTAAAGGAGAGACAGGTTGGCGCAAATCTGATATATTCCTGCGACGCAGGACTCTATATTCCAGCTGTAAGTACGTCATTGTTTTTCTCCACGAAATACATTATAGTCTGTTGATTCTTTCTTGTTAATTAAATATTTTCATGTAATACGCATTGACATGAGTTGATTCACAAACCAGCTGTAATATCCTTGAGATAGCCTATCCTCACAGTGTCCCAATTTTCATGAAGATCGCTGTTATCGACGTAGACTTACTGTTGATGTTTTCTCCCGCAGACGTTTCCGAACACAGCGAACCACACCACCATTAGCTGTAATGGATCCCTCAGCTGGGCGCCCGTGACGCTGCTGGTCACTGATCTGTTTTGTGCTCGAAGTAAGAGACGTGCCAATTCTTTCACCGATGTTTTATTGATGTCAAAGAAGGTTTCTGTGACGAACACTGTCCGCGAAAAAAAATTTAGTTGAATAAGCAATATGTGGTTTGATATGCATGGCGATAAAGTTATGAAGCCGAAATATTTATGAGGAGCTTTATAGTACTTTGCACTTAATGCATAATTACACGTAAGAGCAGGGGCGTATAGAGATCAATAAGGCCAAGCTTCAACGAAGATACGGGAAAAGACGTTAAAACTTACAGAGGGGAGAAATCACATTTGTTCAGAAACGATAAAGACAGAACGTCTAGTCGTTTAAACAAAAAGAAAAAACCTAGATTTTACCCAATATATAAAGGGCCTCCATTTGTGAACCTAATGAGGGCCGATGGGCTGCCTCAAAAATAAACCTGATGATAATGATGGTGATGATGTTGATATTAATGGGAATGAATTTAAGATGGATTCATAAGAAAGCTTTTGAAGTCATGAAGCCTATTTTTCTGCAGTTTGGCGAATTCTAGGGGTATCTGTTAAACTGTCTGCTCGAGAGAGACAGTGAGAGAAAGAGAGGCTATTTTAAACACGACAGTTTCCTTTAAAGTGGTGAACGTAACGGTGCAAACAGTAAAATAACTCTGTTCATAGGAAGAGTTGAACAAGGCTAAAGTCTAGATAAGATAAAGCAAGAAAATTAAAAAAATTATCCACTTACTAGCTTTTGATAGATAGCTGTGCACTATATTGACCTTTAACTCACTCTAACACAAATTTATTTTCGAGTGATTATTATTACAAGTTGTTTTGATTTACAGTTCTGATTCCATGAGATATTTACAATATTGTAGTGGTATGAATTAAACAATCTTACCTCACTGCCGTGCTTTCAGTTTAACGGAATACAGATATCACAAATGATTTTCTGTCTTTCAAATGCTGATTACTTCCACCCTTTATGGAATAAACTCTGGTTTGCTCCAGTTGCCTTCTGTTACTTCTTTCTAATGAACACCACATTCTTTGGAAGCTTGAATTTCAAGTCAACGGCTCCTGTGGGCTTTTTCCATATAAATAGTGTTCATCTTTTTAATAATAATAACATTAATTGAGATTTAACCAGGTCTCTTTAGGCTTAAAGTAATACAGTATTTTCGGGATCTCAGTTTGGAAAATACAGCTATCGAGACGTATTGTGAGCTTGTATGCGTAGAATGGTAGGTAAGTTTATACTATTTCGCTATTGCTTAGAATCGACTGTCGACAGATTTCTTCCGGTATTCTCAAAGCTCTTGAAGAGCGTGTTTTCAATTTCATTTCGTAGACACTTATTAATCCATTTGTATGTCATAATTCAATTGCCTTTATTATCTTTCATTTCAGTGTGTCTTAGGGATCCATTCACGCCTGTCTCACCTGCAAATACCACCTGGGATCAAAAAACTCGTGTTGCTGGAACTACGGTATGAATCTCTCTCTCTCTCTCTCTCTCTCTCTCTCTCTCTCTCTCTCTCTCTCTCTCTCAAACCATAATTTCCATACACATCATACTTTGCACTGTTATGTTTGATAATCACATCAACATATTTTCCTAGTAGAATTGCCTAAAGATGTTACCAGGTCAGTGACGCGATTCAGAAGTATTGCTGAACTGGACACTAGATGATTCATGTAAGTAGAAGCAGTTGAGAAGTTTTTAATCTTGACCAAAACTGGGTCACTTACACTATAAAGGTTACTGTTCTCTTACTTTTAAATTTTACAGGTAAACATAACATGCCCGGAAGGTTTTGCGTTCCCTGACTTCAACGACACCATAGTTTTGACCTGTGGGGAAGATGGGAACTGGACGCAAGTGGTCCCCGAAAATGCCATCTGCAGAGGATGTAAGTCTCCCCTGTTTCATGTCTGTTATAACTGGTGATCTAGGCTTTTTTCTTGGGTTCCGCTCCCAGCTAGCACTCTGCTGGCCGCGAGTTCGAATCTCCAACCGGCCAATGAAGAATAAGAGGAATGTATTTCTGGTGATAGAAATTAATTTCTCTCTATAATGTGGTTCGAATTCCACAGTAATTTGTAGGTCCGTTGCAAAACCAATTGGTGGTTCTTAGCCACGTAAATAAACCTAATCCCTTCGGGCCAACAGTCTTTCTGAAGAGCTGTTAATCAGCTCAGTAGTCTGGTTAAACTAAGGTATACCTAGGCTTTTTTCCTATATAAGAATTACTGTCACGTTCACTTTTTTTATATTTTGCTTGTAAAAACGTTTTAATACAGTGCTTCGGAAGAGTCTCACGTTCATTTTTTTTTGGCCCAGAGTTTTTTTCTATTGTATATAAATCAGAGTTAATTAAGTTTATTTTTAGGAAAGTCAAGAGGAATGTTCATATCTGGCATAAAGATAACGATTTTTATCGCTAAAGCTGTACATAAGGTTCCACATGTCAGTAGAACAAAAGGAATTTCAGTTTTATATTTTCATGACTACTCATTGAGAAACTGAACCAACCTATCATTAGGTCTTCCATTTTACAAATAGAACGGAAAGCATGAGTCACAAGAGCCTTTTGGTAAGAGTGATTCAACTGCAAGGGGAAGACGCAGTGCCTGACAAACAGACAGATAGATCAGCCAGAAGACAGAATTTGTCCATATCTTGTGTACCAAAAGAGAGAATAAATAGTTCATGTTTCAGCTTGGTTTATGCTTTCATGCTAAACGTTGATGTGACGTATATTTAATGGCCAGTTTCCAATAGTCTTACCAATAAGAAAGCAATCTACATATATGGTATTCCAGCTTTAGGTCCCTTTGTCGTGATAGAAATTCATTTCTCGTCATAATGTGGTTCGGATCCCACAATAAGCTGTAGGTCCCGTTGTTAGGTAACCAGTTGGTTCTTAGCCACGTAAACTAATCTAAGCCTTCGGGCCAGCCCTAGGAGCGCTGTTAATCAGCTCAGTGGTCTGGTTAAACTAAGATATACTTAACTTAGGTCCCTTTGTCAGATGATCCACACTAAATTTCCTAGGAGGGACAACGCTTTTTAATTAAAAGGAACAAAAGAACTTAAAATTATCTATTAGAAATATCTTCCCCAGATTAATAAAAATGATGACATTTCCTCCAGACACTGTGGAGGCACCGGTGGCACCAAACGCCTCAGTGTATGCCGGCCCGGCGCCCCCTTACTGGGAATCCACGACACTGAATTTCACCTGCCCGGGGAACCTCATGTCCAGAGATGGGTTGAACGTAACATCGACGACCTTCAACGGCACAGCCTGGGTCCCTCTTGACCCGGAGTTTGCTTGTCTCAATGGTAAGGATATCTTTAAGTTTGCGTTAAATAAATATATATATGTATGTATGTATGTATGTATGTATGTATGTATATGTATATATGTATATATATATATATATATATATATATATATATATATATTATATATATATATGTAAGCTGACCAACCCAGCACTGCCCTGCAATAAGTCTGAATGACAACCTGATAAACTTTCTCTGCTGTCTCTCTTGCCCTGTCTATTCCCTCTTTGCTGCCCTAACAGCCCCCTGCCCCTCCTCTCCTATCTCTCTCTCTCTCTCTCTCTCTCTCTCTCTCTCTGCTCACCTTCTTCTCCCTAACTCCCCTCTGCTCTCTCTCCTATCTCTCCTCTCCCCATCCTCTCTCTCTCTCTCTCTCTCTCTCTCTCTCTCTCTCTCTCTCACCCCCTTCCCAAGCCCCACCCCCTTGGTGTCATAAATGTCTACCCTCACAGTATTCTTTCTCAGATAGTAAGTCAATTATGTATACCGAAATTGGGCATGATAAATTCGTCAGGTTACTAAGTCTTCGGGCACTCCAGCCCTGTTTCGTTGCTTGAACCAGCCCCATTTCAGGATACCTTCCACCCCCACCCCTTGGTGCCAGTGATGTCTTACCCCAGAGTGTTCTTTTTCGAGATAGTAAGTCATGATGTATACCAGTTTTGGTTAAATTAAGCTCGATGCATTTCAGAGTTATGCTGGAATATATATACATACATACATCCATTTTTATAAATGTAGATATATATCTGTATATATATATATATATATATACATATATATATATATATATATATATATATATATATATATATATATATATATTTATATGTATTATATACACTGTATGTATATATATAATATATATATTGTGTGTGCATATATATATATATATATATATATATATATATATATATATATATATATATAATATATATATATATATATATATATAGACTGCTTTCAACATCTAATCCTGACATCTCCCATGAAAGAACAGCGAACCAGTGATCCTCATGCTGAAGAATGACCGACCTTTTTCGGTCGAACTCTAATTCCATGAGGGCTAGTACTAAACATGGTAAACAGTGATTCATCTACACTGTTTTGCCGTGTTTATACTTAGCCCCTGGGGGTCAAATATATTTCTCGCCTGTTTAGTACTAAAGCCCCTGGGATTAAATGGCTGGTACCGAAGTGTTTAAGTGTCTAGAACAGCGAACCCATTATTACACATGCAAAGAATAACAGACTCAATAATCTTTCTAGAAAGAATAGCGAACCTGTACAAGTGAGTTTCGCTAATATATATATATATATATATATATATATATATATATATATATATATATATATATATATATATATATATATATATATATATATATATATATATATATATATATATATATATATATATATATATATATATATATATATATATATATATATATATATATATATATATATATATATATATATATATATAATATATATATATATATATATATATATATATATATATAATGAAGCAGATAAAGGGCAGGAATACGATGCGATATTTTGCATTTGTTTTAATCCTACGTTTCGTGACAACATCGCCACATCTTCAGGATTTTCTACAAAATAAAATATAATATGTTAACATAAAATACGAGCTGATTATAAATCCAGTAGTTGAAAAAAGCTAAAACAATTTTAATGGTAAAATTACAACTCACAGACTTAAATTACATACACTTGATTAAAACTGAGAATATAGGTACAAAAAAAAAACTTTATAAAAACAGAAACAGACATTTTAAATATCTCGGCAAATTATATATAAATAAAAGAACGCCAACACATACAATAAAAATCAAAATTATACACTCATAAAACTACAGCTGAAGACAGCTACACACAACCAAACCTTTCAGCATCAAAGATAAAAACACACTAAAGTAAACACCGTCAAGCGGTACAAAGACTGACAGAAAATTTAGGCTAAAAACAACGGGACAGCAGAGGAATGGTTGTTTAGAGTCGGAACTCGTAATTTGATATTTAACGTTTCCAAAATCAGTAGTTCGTTGAGTTCTTTGTTTGGCCAATAATTTAAATCTTCGTATTTGATGGTACTTTTACATTTGATAATGTGGTTCCTTATATAAGAAGTTTCCGGGTTAGATAGCTTACAACCAGTTCTATAACTAACGCCCCGATGAGAATCAGCCCTGACCCTGAGAAGACGCCAGGTAGATCAATATATTTTCCCAGATTACATCTGGGACAAGTGTGTATTCATAAACGACGCCCGACGTCATCAAAGGGCAGAGCCGATCCTTAAACTTGAAGAGCGAGCCAATGGTCTTAGGATTCTTTAGGTATAAGCTTTAGATTTATGGCTCCAAAATGTTTATGTACGATCTTAGTAAAATCTCTCCGAAAATTGTCATTTAGTAGATACGGGAAACTGGCATAAAAGAGGTAGCTTAGGGACGTTAAAAATGTAAAGGATGTTCAGAAAAACTTTTGTTAGAAGTTTATTTAAAATTTTATAGAAGATCTTGTAGAAGGAAAGCAGTTATCTGAGGAAGTACTGGAGGAGAGAAAAGTAGTTTCGTTGTGGAACAGAGTCCAGCTAGAGGTAAGAGACAAAAAGCACGATAGAGCAAGGTATATATAGAGTTAAATTTTGAAATTGAAACAGCAACTATAGAAGTTGGAACCAGAGACCAGTAAATGTTTTCTTTCTAAAAATGGAAGTACAGAAACAGTCATTTTCCTTACAGACCAAAAAATATCTAGGAAGGCTAATTTTGAATTTTGTTCTTTCATCGTTAGAATATACTGACATTGAAAACTGTCATAAGAACTGGTGTGTTGAACTGAATCTTTAATCAGATAAAATTTATCAAATCACATAGCGTGAGTAGAACAGAGGGCGAAGGTTAGCATATTCCCAAGAGGTGAACCTCCGGGAGCTTTGTGAAAATGTTCGCAAGATGAAACCAGTGGAATCTCTCCACTGGTTCATCTTACGGAATTTTGTTTAAAAGTTATTCGTATAATGCCCTCTCAGCCCAATTCAAAGGGCTTTAAACACACCTAAAATAAAAACTGGTTTCAAAATTTTATCAAGTCCTCTATTGGAACTCTCTGACCAAAAAATCAGTAAATATACTCTTTAAAAATTCAGAAATAATCCTGGATAAAGAACGTATTTTATATACTGATTTTTGGTCAGCTATTTAATGAGACGAGTTTTTGATGTCGAGTTGGTGTTGTGTTGCCAACCCGTACCGTAAGAGACCATAAACATTATTCTTTGATAAAAATCCGCCCCGAACCAGAGCTCCACCGGTTATTTTAACTCCATCAGTTACTCGAATTTAACACACTTTAGAATTGGCCGTGCTGACAAATCGACATTTGTTTTTAATACAGACTTTAAATAAATTAAAGAACATTTTTCATCAATAGATGTTGTCCTTTTTACCAACGTTCTGAGACCATAAACATTATCTATTGATTTTATTTTAACTTCAGTTACCACTTTAGAATTGGCCGTTAAATATGCTTTAAATAATTATGGGGCACTTGGCCCCTTTGTGAATACATGTTCCTGGAGACATTTTGGACGAGTGCCCTGGCCTTCCGCCTCGATCACTTAAAATAGTGAGACATTTTGTTATTGTAATCATTTTTATCCATAGTAATATTACCGCATGATGAAAAGAACAAAATTCAAAATTAGCCTCCTGAAAATGACTGTTTGCACATTTTTGAAAGAAAACATTTATCGGTTCCAATAATGTCAATTTCAAACTTAACTCTATATATACCTTGCTCTAACCTCTAGGACTCTGTTCCACAACGAAAACTTTTCCTCCAGTACTTCAGATAACTGCTCCTTCTAAGATCTTCTATAAAATTTTAAATAAACTTTTAAAAAAAGTTTTCTGAACATCCTTTACATTTTAACGTCCCTAAGCTACACTTTATGCCAGTTTAAATGACAATTTTTCGGAGAGACTAAGATAAACATAAACATTTTGGGAGCCAAAACCATTAAGAACTCACTGAGTCGCTCTTCGTTTATGAGGCGCCCTTTGATGACGTCGGGCGTCGTTTATGAATACACTTGTCCCAGATGTAATTGAAAAAATATAGATTTTCTCAGGTAGCCGAATCGGGGGCGTTAGTTATGAAATATCTAACCTGAAAGGCAGGAAAATTATCAAATGGTACCAGAAATTAGGTTTAAAATTTTGGCCAAACAGGAACTCAACGAAACTGATTTTGGAAACGTTAAATATCAAATTACGACAAAATCAAATTCTTTCTGTCCTGTGTTGTTTTTAGCCCAAATTTTCTGTCAATACACGGTATTTTGAATGCGTTTTATCTTTGATGCCGAAAGGTTGGTTGTGTAGTCTTCAGCTTTTTTATGAGTGTATAATTTTGATTTTTATTGTATGTGTTGGCGTTCTTTTATTTATATATAATTTGCCGAGATATTTAAATGTTCGTTCGTTTTTATAAAGTTTTTTTTTTTGTATATTCTCAGTTTTAATCAAGTGTGCATGTAATTTAAGTCTGTGAGTTGTAATTTTACCATTAAAATTGTTTTAGCTTTTTTCAACTACTGGATTTTATAATCAGCTCCTATTTCTTATGTTAACATATTATATTTATTTGTAGAAAATCCTGAAGATGTGGCGATGTTGTCACGAAACGTAGGATTAAAACAAATGCGCTGTCGCACGTATTGCCCTTTATCTGCTAAATAGAATGAGCCCTTGTGCGTCTGATTTCTATATTATATATATATATATATATATATATATATATATATATATATATATATATATATATATATATATATGTAGAATATATATATATATATATATATATATATATATATATATATATATATATATATATATATATTATATATATATATATATATATATATATATATATATATATATATATATATATATATATATATATATATATATATTTCAAAATATTAGGCCTCAAGTATCGTTTGATATCATATTCACTATTCCTGGGGAATAACTTTAACACAAGGAGAATTATAATTACTTATAAATTATGATTGGCCTTAGTGTAAGTTATTCCCAATGTATAGTGAATTCGATATCAAACGATATTATCGGCCTAATATTTGTGACTATATTATGACGAGATGTAAAGAGATAGCATTAGCGAAAGTTAGCCATAATCACTAGGGGGGACATATTTCACTCAAAATTCTAGTACTAATGATATCTCACGATGCAATAACAATACATATTTATCTTAGGGAACCCAGATGTAAACTAAAATTTCGAATACATTTATAACTGAAGAAGAAGAAGAGAGAGAGAGAGAGATAATATCAGCATATATATTATTTATATTTGCCAATTCTTTCATCGTTTTAAGCAATTGACGGTTGAAAGAGCGCAGTTCAGAAAATTTACCAGCATTTGTTTTCATTTTCTTTCAAGTCTTCTCACATATAAATAGCATGAAGTAAATTCATTACATGTAAGGAAAAATCTTTTATTTCGTACACTGTGACCTATAAAGTTTCATAAACAACAGCCAAAGAGTTTCATAAACAACAGCCAAAGATATGATATTCATGTATAAATGAAAAATAGATCTCATTAATTAGATATTCAAGGTATCATTAAATGTTCTCCGATTTAATAATTCGTGAAAAAAATTACTGAAAACATCAAAAGTATTTACAAATTAATTATTGTTCATTTTCGACATACCAAACGTTAAACTAAATTAGTATGTAGAATTAATCATCTTGGAAATCGTTCGACTTATGCGCATTACTATTAGGATATAAACTATAAAACTATAATAGCAATGATAAAATTGATGTAGAGTTGATAAAACATAACAAAACTGTTTTATGATCTTAGGCAATTTGATCCTCTTATTATGGCTCAATTCCCAAAACGCGTTAGGCACAGATTTATCAACTTCCTAGTTCCCGTACCAGAAATCTTAGAGAGAAAATGAACACCTCATACTACATATACTCAAAATACGTATAAATATTGCATATTATTTATAATTATGGGTTCTGATTATTTTTTACAATGATGTAAAATCAACTACTTTATTAGAAACAGCAGAGGCTGGATAATGGTGTATCCTTTCGTACAGCAGAGGCTGGATAATGGTGTATCCTTTCGTTGCCCATAATAATTTAATAGAAAACGAAAACTCGCAATCCAAAGAAAGCTTCTTTTACAGGAGAAACTTAGACAGAAGTAGTATATGCTGTCAACTCTTCTTAGTAAATGGAGAGAGCAGGGGTGGATTTAATCAAGTCTGCATACAGTGGCGTTCCTGAAGGGGGGCGGCTGTTTGAAATCGTCCCCGGCACATAGTAGTAGTGGGGCCATAAAATGAAATTTAACCATTGCCGTTCTGTTATGACAGGACAAGCTAAATCCAGTGGCCCCAAAATGGTCAAGGACCCCATTTATATTTGGACCCGAAAGTTTGCAGGGCCACTGAAGCTCCCAGTTTCCAATTTTGTGAAAAAAATGTAAAAAAATGCTATGTAAAAGAAATAGGGCTCTCAGTGGCCCCCTTCAAATCGTAGAGCCATTATATAGACCCTTCACGGATCGGAGGAGGGTGGGTAACGTTGATTGGGGTAAGGGCAGAGGCGATCTAAGGCAATTGATTACTGCTTATAGGGTTCCTAATTATCCTCTGATGGCCCTCATAATGGCTTCATTTGCCCAGATAATACACATTCAAATGATTCAATGAATCTGGCCTCCACATCATATCGCCATCAGATTACATTACTGTTATCCTCATTTTTACCGTATATCATTATGTTAACTGGATTAAGTGGATCTTCTATTATTCAATGTACACCTAGTTTTAAGAAATAAATTTTTCTGAAATCAGCATTTACAAGTGCCTTTAAAATGATCCTACAATTGCTCATATTCTAAAAATTTTCCCGCGGGCACTTACAGCGGACACCTCCCCCAGCTGCTTTACTTCGCTTTGCTCGCTTCCCACCCCATAAGAGGGGCCCCAAATGGGACTGTGCCCCCAGGACCCTAAAATGTCTAGGAACGCCCCTGTCTGCCTAGCCATCAGTGATAGTAATTTTTCAAAACTAAATACCTTTCCAGAAATAAAATCTAAGTGGTGACACCGTGAAATTAGCTGTAAGTAAGAAAAAGCCAAATTGTGATAAATCAGATGCACCGTTTTGGCGATTGGTTTGTTCATTCGTGATGTTCGTATCAGTCGATTTGCTTTCCTAAGGCTGTTGATACTTTTCAGACATTTTCCAGTTAGATAATGTTAAATTAGTACCTCAGAACCGTTCCAAACTTTGACTGTACAGTGCATGCTCGTGTGTGAAGGAGGGGAACAGGTTATCTTTTATGTAAAATATGTATATATATATATACATATATATATATATATATATATATATATATATATATATATATATATATATATCTATATATATATATATATATATATATATATATATATATATATATACACGAGTATATATTACAGTGTATTAAATATATTTGTATATTATAACCACCATGCTGAATTTGACAAATCTGCATAGACAGCAGAAATACTGACAGACATGGCTTTTCTATCAACCTGCAGAAAATAACTAAATAAAAACCTTTTTTGAAGATGTCCCCCAAAACTATTTGCCTCATCGTTCTTTATTTTTACCATTTTCTTTTCCCTAGTCTGCGGAGACCCGATACCTGCAGTTAGTCCAGTGACGATGAACTTTACTGAAGAAGGCGTTGAGGGAGACGAGGCCACATACGAATGCCTGGGAGGCTTTGAAGGAAGCGGCGCCCTGAATGTAACCTCTGTGTGCAAAGATGGTAACTGGACGCTTGGAGTCATCCCAGTCTGTAAAAGTAAGTTACAGGACCACCTTTCTTTCTTTCTTTCTTTCTTTCTCTCTTTCTTTAGGTTGAGGACGATGGGAGAGCCCGCTTCTTACCTCTTCTTACCTCTG
>NC_089741.1:59973463-59985963 GCF_040412425.1 Macrobrachium rosenbergii
GAAGGTGATCAATGAGAATGTGAAAGAACAGAATTCTTAGGAACGCCGCTAGAGACAGGGACAATTGCAGACGTTGCTTTGCCAATAATTAGAGAAGGAAAGAAGTTACATATAGATCTTCAGAAATGCTTGTAAATGGAAGGTGTTAGGCCAGAAGTTGGAAGTTTGGCTAATAGACCCTTAGTCCAGACTTGGAAGACCTGTAGAGATGCACAAAATCTAGTGAAATAGGCCAAGTTATCAACGAATCTTGCCACATGGAAACCAAGGTGTTTAGAATGTGTTGTCCCAGTAATAGTAGGAATTAAACCAATAGAACTGCAGGTAGGAAAATTAAAGTGGTCACCATTCTCCCTTAGGGACTGGATGAATCAGTGCAGAATTTAGTAAAGCAAAAAAAAAAAAAAAAAAAGCAAAACACAGAAGTAAGTGCGCGTGTACAGTAATACGATCTGGGTCAAATACCTTGAAATCTTTCAGAATTGTAGAACCCTGCAGACATTAAGGGCGCATAATATTAAAGGGGACAGACGATTAGGGAGTGGATAGCGTATTAGGATCAAGAGCGTTAGGATTCTGCTGTGAGAAGATTGCTAAAAAATGGGAGGCAAGCTTTTTCATCAGGAGAGAAATTCATAGAATCATGCGCGCGCGTGTGTGTGTGTGTGCTTTAAACAAGCATACTGTATTTGTGTTTTTCAAAAATAAAGAATAGATAAGCATGAAATGTTCCTTATAAACTAAGAAGATTACCGTTAACTTTACGAAAATGCTGTCCTGTTGTGCCGAGGTGCAGTATCCGTTTTATAGTAACCCATGAGATATGCGTGATGTAGCTGTATCCGTAATTCATAGCGTAATTCATAGCGTGGTAAAAGTAAAATCTATCGCAGATTTTCCGGAAGGAGTCGAGGCAGCAAAGGCTGTGGTAAAGATCGAAGGTTTTGACGTCTCCTGAAGGGGACGAGCGTTGCAGTCGATGTTCTTTTTTATGTTTTGTCGTATTATGCTCGTCTTGAGCATAATAATGACAAAACATAAAAAAGAACATCGAAAGTCACGAATTGTCAGAGAAGGTCGAGTTCCTTCTGAAGATGAGAATCGCAGTGGAAGTTCAACCTGTTCCAATATTTTTTCATGGTGGTGAAATTCGCATTCAGTGTTGAAACTTTTATTCATGAAAGGAACAAATAACATTTTACACAACTTGTATACAAAGTGAAAGGAATGCTCAAGACATACACACACTACCAACAGGCATTAATACAATAATAATTTAGGTAAGACAATATACATTATATACACATGAATTCTTCCAATTCAACAGTATCGCCCTAAATTGTATAGGCCTAGTTATAATACAAAATCATCTGAATTATTTGAATTTTCTCAAAGTAATAGTTAACAAGCTTGTTAACCAGGAAAACCAGTTCTAAGATTATTAAAATCACAAATTATTGGTTATAAAGACTGCGCAATATACAACACTCTATAAGCAGTAAAGACAATTCTGTCGAGATAAAAGAATTAACAAATGCGAAAAACTTCATTGTTTTTATTCTTAAGTAGTTAATGTAAACAGAACATCAACGACATTGAAATACCAGTTTACAAAATCCATTATGAAAGGCTACAATAATACCTTTGAAATAAGAGACGAGTTTCAGAATTACAGAATTCTGAAACTCTTTGTAGGATCTGTTGTTCACAAAATATTTGTAAGAAAGAAATCACTCATAAAATATGTAAATACTACCAAGCTCATTTTGGCTATGAAATTTCTTTTTTGTATTTATATAAAAAACGAAAGTAGGTGGATAGGTCACACACGTTCACTGTTCAGACATTAAGCCTAATCTATATAATAGTCAATTCAATTTTCTCCTGGTGATTATATAAGAATAGGGACTATCCAGACAGAATGGTTATTGTACCTATAAATCCCATGAGGACCCTCAATCATGAATCTTGGGTTTTATAGAGTGAAGTAAAATTATTTATGGCAGATAAGTTTATGGCCTTCGTACATAATCCCCATAGGTGTCTTCTGCTGATGATGTGGGAGAGACCGTAGCTTTTCAGTACTGCTGCCCAAGCTTTATATCTTTGTAGTATTGCCGTGGAAACTTTATTTTGCAATATTGTTGGAGAGAATATAGCTTTACAATTTAGCTACGGAAACTTTAGTTTCACAGTTTTGTTGCAAAAACTTTGGGCCTACAATATTGTTAGAGGGACTTCAGTGCCACAGTGTTATTGAGAAAACTCTAGCTCTGAAATACTGCTGCAAAAGCTATGCCTTGTGTAGCCATGCAGTATTTTGAAAAACTATAGTTTTACATTGTTGGACAAACTGTTACTTTACAATATTAGCTTCTGTATTAACTTCAAATAAGTTTTGAAATTTTACGAATCTGTCTTTCCGAAACGCTAAAACCATTTTGTAAAAATGAGTATAAAGAAAATCTTTCAATATACTGTGATTTTTCTTTCTGAGCATTCGTGACCCCTCGTGACTACATTGCAGAATTAATATTTTTATCCGACAGAATCAATGCTACCTTTATGATACATGTAACCCTGACTTCTTTTTACACTTTCTATCTTGAATTTTATTGCAAGATTTCAAGGCTTCTGCAAGAGAAAGTTACTGAAAAGGAGTATATTTCTTGCACATAATTAGTCATCTCGTTATCAAAATCGTTCTTAGGAAGGTCTAGAAAAGGCATAACACTTGGTACATCTTTTGACTAATTTCTGTTCATGCTTCGTACAGTAGAATCTATGAAATCCTGAGCATTCAACCTTTCTGTTACTCCGGTTGGTGCTTTTTCAAGTTTTATATTTTTTTTAAAAGCTCATGTAATAAGCACAAAGAATTCATGAAAATAACTAGATTAACCATAAAATTATGATACTATACAATATTTGAATAAAAAATTGGACGGTTATGACAACAAGAGAGAAGTCTAAGCGATTTTGAACATGGTAGATGGCTCATAATTTGTAGCGCTAGTTGTACCTCTCTTGGTCCTCAGCAGTGAACAGGTATAAACTCGAGACCACATAAGAAGAAATATAATCACGTACACATATAACGATACAGAAAAGCGAGATGAAAGCGTAACATTTAAGAAACAATCTTACATTTGTAGGAGATACCATGTCAATTTCTTTTGGACGGAATACAGCATCAGGACATTCACCAAAGTCACCCTACTCTAAAAGCACTACTTTTCCCAAGTTCTCCGTGTAGCGCTACAGGGTGTAGCCGATAGTGTCCATCATCTGCGCTACCAGCAGCGTCATCAACGGTGGCATCACTGCAATCCACATTAGTATGGAGGACAAAACCACGGTCTCTGTAGGAAGAAAGATTCGTTGACAGAAATGTCATTTACTGGAAACCACTACGAATGAAAACTTAAAGGATGAAATTTCTTTAATTTTATCGTTGTGAAATTACATGTAAGGGAAACCAGAATAATAAAATAAACATAGTGATCTGTATTTCTCAGAAGACTCATCAAAATTTGTATGTGTCAGATTACCAGGTGCGTTCCGTGATTAGAGAACTAAGATCTCATATTACCATTTTCATTATTATTGTTGTCATTTTTATAATTATTATGTTTTGTTTTTAACTTATATTTTCTCATACTTATAGATATTTTTAATATTTTCTCATACTTATAGATATTTTTACTAGGTTAAACAGCATATTTTTACAATTCGTCTTGTTTAGCTGGTCCACACCAGGCTTTTTTTACCGTTAAGTACCTTACCACGTCTTACAGGCCGCCCAAAACCAAAAGGCCATGCTGGCATTGGCCAAGGCCAGCTTAATTTAAAGCCAACCACCAGTTTATACAAGTCATGCTACTAGTGCATTGCAATGATATAAACCTCACTAAAATGAATGACTAAATTTAGCAGGGATCTTAAAAAGACTTACGGGAGTTATTCCTCGTGGGATTTTTATTGGAGACATCCTTGCCGCCTGTTCCTAAAGCACTTGGAGAAGATTCCTGCTTACTCGAGGATGACCCAAATCCTGCAAACCCGCCAAGCTGTAGGTTGACGTCTTTGTTACTGTTGCCCTTGGGTATGTTTGGGGTGGACTGAGAGGAGGAAGAGGAACCCAAGTTTGATGATGAGGAGGGAAAAGATGAAGAAGAGGAAGAGGAAGAACCTGGGGCTGACTGAGAAAATGAGGAGGAAGAAGAGGAAAAAGAGGGAGAAGAGCCAGATGAGGAGGAGGAGAAAGATGAGGAGCCAGAGGAAGAGGAAAATGAAGGAGAAGAGCCAGTCAGTCCATTTCCAGTGAGCCCATTTCCAGTGAGGCCATTTCCAGTAAGTCCATTTCCAGTGGGTGGCCGTCCGGACTGTGACACCCCCTGTGATGAAGAGATTGAACTGCCACTAGTAGCTCCAAAGGAACTGGTATAACCAGGTAAGCTCGAGCCTCCGGAGTTAAGTGAACTCTCAGAGTCTGCGGGTGCTACGGCAGGGAGACTTCCAGGAAGGCTTCCAGGTGGACGTCTAGTTGCTCGGGGTCGAGTGCTTCCAGTGTTACTGGAACCTTGAAACTGGATAGTATGGTCTGTATTCAGTACTCCGTGTGAGATACTAGACGGGGAATTTTCTGTATTGATGTTTGAATGCGAGTTGTAGACATTTCCTGTGAATGGCTGAAGGAGGGATTGCCCTGACCCGCTGCCCCTCGAGGGGTTCATCGAAGGCGTTTCGGGTGGCGGGCTTGGAGCTTCGCCACTTATTGGCTGTAGAAGAGATCCTTGGCGCTTGGCTTCCGTACCTGGAAAAAGAAGAAAAATAAGTTATATTTCTGTTATGTTTGATGTCCTTTTCCACCCATAATTATCATAGGCAAAGAGTTCAGTACAGCCGTTAGCTAGAACATTCTTTGATAATTTCAGCTTCTTTCGATTACACCGTTTTGCATAATTAGGCTGGTTGTCAATAATTATCGTCTTATTTCTCGTGTAATTGTAAAAAATGCTTTCTGGTGTAACCTCTGAATTCCACATATGTGGAAATGTCTGGTAATAATTCACACTTGACTGTAGGCATTTTTCCTTATCTTTATGTTCTGTTATACTGTAGTTATCTTTGGGAGTGTTAGTCTTAGTTGAAAAGTTTATATCATATGAAAAAACTATTCACTTTTCAATACCCTACTAAACTATACATTTTTATGTTCTTACTTTTAATTCTTGTCCCAACTAATGATTTATGCACTGCCATTATACTCTTATAGAATCATTTTCCTTTTATTGCTTAAACACTTGAATCTGTTCATTTATATCTGAAATTGCGCAGAAACTTTCAGTACTGAAATACATACCTGAGAACACCATGTAGTTCGCAGGTATGTATTTCAGTACTGAAAGTTTCTCGTTAAACATGCAACAAAGTTTGTTGTCAAGATCTCACATTTAATTCTTCTTCTTCTTCTTTTAACGTGCTTTTTTCCCATTTCTGTATGGGGTAAGCACGATGCCTTCTTTTGAAGGACTTTGATTTGGCTTTGGGGGTAGACCGTAGTCTCAATCGACTGCCCTGCCTGACATTGGGCGACCCCGGTAGCATATGGTACATGTATCATACCAGACCCAACGCCCTTTCTCCCAGCAGGCGAGAAGTTGTTGCGCAGGTAGGTCGAGAGTTCGAGACGTGTGAGATGTTTGTTATGTTTTAGAAGATGTTGGAGTGGCTTTGTTTTGTGTGTGTATTTAGTCTGTAACACCCATTTGCTTTTTAAGCAAACCTATCTATTGATTACATACATAATCCCGGTGTCTACACGGATAGCAAAGTGTCTGCCTCTCTGATCAGTCGGCTGTGGATTTGAACCCGCGCCACAGACCTCCTCTGAAGTCCAGAAGCTGCTGCTGTGACCGACTGTGCCATCAGGCTCCAAGATCTCACATTTAATTAAAAAGTTTAAAATCTTAAAAGGTAACATCAGTTAGTCACAGGCAACTAACTACGTGACAGTCTGTTGTTTACAAGCATTACACTGTAGCGAAGGCATGAGTAAGAGCTGCGTCTACAAACTTACTAATTTATGCAAGACAAGTAGACAAGTCAAGAGCTCTTGCGAGCGGAAACGTAGTGCCTGACATAAGGCAAACAAAATAGAGATTAACATACATTCAACTGTGTTTGTTTGAGAATGGAAAATGGTACATAAGTCTATATACAAGTTATGGACAGAGTTCTGATAAATACAGCTGGAAAGCTGGCATTGTATTGCTTCCAGTAGGAATGATACATTTGACATGACATGATTATGGACGGTAGTATATATTAAAAAGAGTGCATGCTGCTGGCTGTGTTTCTTATATACGCGTGCCCGGCATGCATGTCAGGAGATGTTCGCTGTGAGGAGTGGATGCCCAGAGGGCATGAGTTCGGGTGGCCAGGTAAGAGTGATGATTGTGTAGGTCCATGTGGGACCCTACAGGACTCCTCCCCTTAGAGAGGCCTACGGTTGTAGGTCGGTGTCTGCGAGGTATGCTGGTTTAAGTCGATTGGTGGAAACCTAGACAGTTCTACTGTCATCTGGTAGTCTTTGGCTCTTCTTTGGTTGACCTGGTATGGACCCTAGTAGGCTGGGGAGAGGGGGTCTCTGTGTGCGCCCACTCGTATGAACGCATATTTCACATTTTGCAGCTCAGAGGCATACATTTTTTTTGGCCATGTCGTAGGTCATCTTGGCGGGCATTATCCATTCTAATGCTTTACAGATGTCAGATGGGGATGTCAGGCTTCTTGGATGTTGAAAGATGTCTGCCAGCAATGTTAATGCTTGTCTGTACAGGGCCTCTGCTGGAGATGTGTCAAATGCTGCATGTAGTGACGTTCTCAGGCCCGGTAGGACCCAAGGTAACTCTTTTCTCCAGCTCCCGCCTTGACATCTGGCAGTGAGTGTTGCTTCCAATGATCGGTGTAGCCTTTCGATGATGCTGTTGGCTTCTGGGTTGTAGGTTGTCGTGTGCACCATCTTTGTGCCCAAACTGTCTATGAGGGCATCCCATAAACTGGATGTGAAGTTGGCCCCTTATCATTTGTGATGACATGTGGGACTCCATGTCTGCTAACCCCTCCTATGAGAGCTTTCACACAGCACTCGGCCATCTGTTGCCGTATTGGTATTGCTTCTGGCCACCTGGTATTTCTGTCAATGATGGTGAACAGGTATCTGTACCCCTTGGAGGTGGGTAGAGGTCCCACTATGTCGACATGGATGTGGGCGAGACAGCGGTGTGTTGTGCGGAACTCTCCTATTCCACTCTCTACGTACCTCGTTACTTTTGACGTCTGACACGGAAGGCATTGTCTTGTCCTCTTTTTGATGTCGGCTTTCATTCCCCACCAGATATACCATTCTGCTACAATTTGGGCAGTTGTGTAGCCCGATGGGTGGGGCAGAATGTGGGCGAGATTGAAAGCCTTCCATCTGAGACCTGGTGACAGGTAGGGATGAGGGCCTCCAGTACTTGTTTCGCAGGTGATGGTTATCTCTCCATTGTTAATAGATAGTTCACTTCACATGAGAGCGGGGTTGTCCTGCTGCAGTCGTTGTGGGTCCTCTTTGTCTTTTTACGCCTCTGCTATTTCAGGATAGGCTATCCTGTTCTGGACGGTGTTGGCACAGTTTGTCAACAGTGCACCGTCTATGGTTTGAAGACCCCTTCAATTACTTGATGGTGCAGGAGTGTTCTGCTATTGCGCACAGGTGATGCTGCTGCCGTGCTGACAATGCATCTGTTGTTTTTGTCAAGGCGTGTTCCAAGGGTTGGTGGTCCAATTGTATGACAAACTGTCGTCCCTCTATCACGTGGTGGAAGTGAAGGATGACTTTGTGGACTGCCAGAAGTTCGCTATCAAATGTGGAGTAGTTTTGTTCTGCTGCCGTTAACTTTTTGCTAAAAAAACGCCAATGGTCGACGGCCATCATCTGTTCTCTGCTCCAGTACCGTGCCCATCACCAAGTTACTCATGTCAGTTGTCAAAGTGAGGGACCTATGGGGTAGAGGAAAGATTAATGTGGCTGCAGAGGTTATTGCCTGCTTTGCTAATAAAAATGTATTATCTTGAAAATTTGACCAACAATTTTTTGGACTTCCCTTTTAAACAGTTATAAATTGGTCTCATGATTTTAGCAATATTGGGTATAAATTGATGGTAGTAGTTAATTAGTCCTGAAAATTCTTGTACTGCTTTGATTGAGGTTGGTGTTGGGAAATCGGTGATTGCTTTAGCTTTTGCTGGAAGGGATTTGATGCCATCTGGGCTTATTTGGTCCCAGAAATTCCACTGTCAGTTTTGCAAGCTCACATTTGTCTTCTTTTACTACAAGTCCATTTTCTTTGAGAATTTGTTGTACCCTTTTGACGTCTTTTAGGTGTTGCACTGTCTTCTCTATGTCTTTCTTTGCTAATGGAACTTGGAAGCATCCCTTCAGTAGATCAAATTTGGTGAAGACTTTGGCGCCGTTCATTTGGTTGGTGATGTCTGGTGTGTTCGGCAGTGGATATCTGTCGGGCTTTGTTTTAAGGTTTAGCTGCTGATAGTCTCCACATGACCACCATGTTCCATCGGGTTTTGGTACCACGTGGAGGGGGATGCCCATGGGCTGACGTCTTTTTAGCATATTCCTGCCTTTTTTTTTTTATTTCCCTGAATATTTGTTTGGCATGGGCAAGTTTTTCCAGGGCTAAGCATCTGAAGCAGGTGTGGACTGGGGGACCTTCTGTTTCTATGTGGTTCTGGATGTTGTGCTTTGCTGGTTTGGTTAAGGGAGGGGTCTTACTTCTGGCAGTGGGGTGGCTGATGCAATGGGTACGGTTTGTGGTATCCACTGTTGTGGTGATGATGCAGGGGCAGTTTTTGGGATCAGCCATTTTGATGCTACATCCACCAGCAGCTCCTAAAGGTGCTAACATTATGTCTGCTGTGATGAACGACCAGCTATAGTCCTTCCTGTTGAATGACAGTTTCATTGTCCAACTCCTGTATATCTTGAATGGTGCTCCGCTAGTGGTAGATACGTGGATGTTGGTGAGTGGGGTGGGTTGAGTCATTTTTGTGGGCTGGCTGGCACAAATGATTTGCATGTTCCCTTGTCAACGAGGAATTCTGTGTTCAACCTCTCGTCCTTTATGAAGAAGCATGTTGAACCTTGGCATTTGTACCTGGAAAAAAGATGGCAGTAAGCAGGCTCAGTTTCTCTTACGAGGCAACCGGTCTGCTCAGCACTGAAATTTAGTTGTTTGGGTCGCAGATGCGACCTTCTTGCATATTTTTTAAAACAGGCAGCCTTTGTCACATTTGTGGGCCTTTTTTCCAAATCTCCAGTGGAAGAAGCACATTCCCTCTGGTGGTTCGTGTTTCTTGTTTGGGGAAGCTCCATTTGTGGATAGGGGCGGTCGGTCCCTCTGGGTCACTGTTGGATTCCGTGTTGGTTGACTACTGGGATCGTTGTGCTGCTGCTGCTATGGGTGGCTGGGTGGGCTCCCGCTGTCTTGTGGGCCATGTGTACTGCATCGACCAATTTTAGGAATTCTTCGATGGGCATGGTGGAGGCGTTGGACATGGCCACCACTGTTTGGCGGGGGCAGTTTTGTAAGGAGGACCTCTCTTGCAAGGTCCAGGGTTGACTCAGGTTGGCTGTCTGCAGCGGGTAGCGTTATCAGCTGCTGCAATAGCTTGTGGATGTGCAATGGCTGCTCGTCTCCTATGGCTGCCCCCACGTTGTCCAGGAATTTCTTGGCTCTTAGGGTGGGTGGCATGCTGAAGGATGACTTCAGCTGATCCTTCAGTGATTCGTAGGTGACAGGGGTTTGAAGTTCTGCAAGCCATCCCGCGACTTGCCCGAAAATGTTATCTGACAGGAATTCGAGGATGGTGTTTGCTTTGTGTGCTAAGGAGGTAATTTTCTTCGATCGGAAGATTGTCTCCACCCTGAAGAACCAAGCTTCTGGGTTATGTGGCATGAATAGCGGCTGACATATGGAGGCGGCGGCAACAGTGTCGCTGGAGAGGGTGGCATCATTGGGGCTGGCTGGGCTGGTCATCTCCATGGTCACCAGTGTAGCGAAGGTGTAAGTGACTGCATCTACAGGCCTACTAATTCATTCGACAACAAACAGACAGGTCAAGAGCTCTTGCGAGCTGAAATGTAGTGCCTGACTCAAGGCAAACAAAGTAGAGATTAACATACATTCAACTGTGTTTGAGAATGGAGAATGGTACATAATTCTATATACAGGTTACGGGTTCTGATAAATATAGCTGGAAAGCTGACATTGTATTGCTTCCGGTAGAAATGACACATTTGACGTTACATGATTATGGACGATAATATACAATAAAAAGAGTGTATGCTGTTGGCTGTGTTTCTTATACACACGTGCCCAGCGTGCATGTCAGGAGATGTTTGCTGTGAGGAGTGGACTTCCGCAGGGTATGAGTTCGGGCGGCCAGGTAAGATGGACGGTCGCGTAGGTCCATGTGGGACCCTACAACACATTACAAAAACTTCATGAAAATGCTTTTGTCCTAATTACGTGAGATATTTTTCTTGGAAAAGGTGGCGCATTACTTCAGAAATGTTTTCATTATGAAGAAATTATAGACTTCAGCTAAGTGCAATTATCTCATTTAATTCAGCAGTATATAGAAAAAAAGGGTATAGTATTGCGTGAGGAAACTGTATGTGTTTACTTCAGTTTGAACACAATCACTAAAACATTCTACTTTACATTTTGTCTATTAAGATGTACCTTTTGTTCAGAAAGGATAACGAATAACGTGATCTGACAGCAGTGGTCGTTTGTCTCAGACACATTGCCATCTTGAGTATTTAGTGAGTTTTGAAGACGGAAACAAGTTTAATTCACAAAATAAATTGATATAACTATCACTCCTACTCCGTATCCTGTTCCTAGTTAACCTATCGGTACTTGAGTAACATTACTTCCTTACACCCTGTTGAGATCAAGTGGTATTATACACACACACACACACAAATTACCGCTGATATTGCAGTAATAGACTCAGTTTAAAGATGAAATTAAATTACTTTAGTAAGTCTTTAAGAAAAGAATCCAAGTCAGTTTTACGGCTAACTGTTCAGTTGAAATGGAATATATATATATATATATATATATATATATATATATATATATATATATATATATATATATACAGTATATATTTTTATATATAGTGTATGTATGTATGTATGTATATATATATATATATATATATATATATATATACATACATACATACATACATACATACATACATACATACATACATACATACATACATATATACATACATACATACAATGCATTTGAAACAACAATTTATTGTCATTACATGAAACCACACGTGAAGCTAAATAAATAAGTTTCACCCAAGTAATTTTATACCCAAACAGTGAGTTTAGGTAACATTTTATCATCTAAAGAATCCATACGAGCCTTATTTAAAATGGCTTTTCTAGTTTACAGTATATGGTTCATGCATAGTTGCTACGCTAGAACAGTAGCCTTAGCATTTCATTAAGATGAAGATGTACACTGTCTTTTGTAAGATTTGTATCTACTGAATACATGGGGGAAATAACAGAGGTTGAATTCTACTCTCACACAGCTTGTATCTATGGAAATGAAATTACTTCTCCGAAATCTGTCGGGAATGTTGTTACCCTAACTACAACTCACTAAATAAATAAATTCAGGAGATCCTACTTCGGAAGTAATTGGATATCTTAGCATTCCTATATTAAGTCGAAATTAGCTATGAGCAATATGCGCAAATTTGCAGCAATCTTTTAAGTAAAAAAAAAATTCCATCTATATACCATGACAAGCTGATACACATGAAGAAATAGAGCACGAGAGCTTAAATTTTGCGATACAACGCATCCGCTTTTGGAAAGAGTAAACGAAAATAATTACTTATACAAATGCAATACTTTCTTTGTGACCGGTAAATAAGACATCAATGAATTTAAAAGGCAAGCGTTTGATATTGAATGAAGTTTGTCCGTACACACTTTTACAGAGGGGAAAAAAATAAAGTCTCCCTCTTCTGAACAAGACTCTGGGATGAGGCTGCTAGACCCGTGCGCTTTTCTTGACCCCAGCCGGCGCTGGTACCCATTCATAGGTTTAAGTCAGCTGGTGGAGACAGGTCGGGTTCTGTCCCGAGACCTTGCGAACGAGAACACACTGCTCTACCATTGAGCATCTCAGAAGATACAGTCAACAGAATTGCCTAACTTTGACTTGAATGGCCTAAATTCATAACATAAATGCTAAGCATGTGAACTAAAGAAGATTTAAAGGAACATAAAATTAAGAAGTGACTGAAGTTACTGAAACGTGGATGCAAAGAGCTTTTGGTAAGTTCATATAAAATAATACTGACACTCAATAGGCAAACAACCTTAACAGAGT
>NC_089741.1:59990963-59995963 GCF_040412425.1 Macrobrachium rosenbergii
TCTTCAAACTAGCCTACTCCTTATCTTAGAACCAGCCAAGGCTGATTCAAACGTAGCTACTGTAGATAAGGAACAGAACTCAAAGGATTATCTAACGCCAGAGGGCCCCAGAGAACGAGAGGGAAGCAGCTGAAATTTTACATAACTGCCAAAAGTTTGTTCATTCTCTCTCTCTCTCTTCTCTCTCTCTCTCTCTCTCTCTCTCTCTCTCTCTCTCTCTCTGCCTGTTTTCTGTCTGTATGGATATCTGTTTGCTTTCTCTCTCTCTCTCTCTCTCTCTCTCTCTCTCTCTCTCTCTCTCTCCACGTCTTATGTTTAAACGAACCTTCGCAAAAGTCCATCTGCTTAAATCTCACGCGACGCTCTGTATGCTCGTATGGTTATTGACTCATATTTAGAAATATCTTTTTTCGAATTTTATATCGATCTGCATAACAGCGTATTCACAAAATAATGGGTAAAATGGGGTTGTCTCGCTTTTTTTTATGTCAAAATGCTTTTCAAACATTCTAAAAAATATAAGGTAACAATTTCCATATAATTTTAGAGCATTTTCCTTAGTTGTTCCATACGATAACCAATCCAATAACTCACAGAGTATTATCTGAAGATCAAGAAATACGGATATCTTTCCGTTTTTTAAGCCCAGTTTCTAAAAGCCTAATTCGTGAGTCATTCGAGTGGCGTCTTGGGGGTGGCGTGCAAAGTGAAGATCACATTTTATGGCTTTAAGACTGATGCCTCGCCGTAGTTATCGTGGCTTGGCATGATACGTGTTTCGAGGATCAAAAAAAATCTGTATTTTATAACAGTCTGTAAATGCTACCGTGAGATTACAGCCCTGGGTCGTATGGTAACCTTGTATAGACTCTGAATTGAATATAGAATTCAGGCCAAAGGCCAAGTACTGTGACGTATGAGGTCATTCAGCGCCGAAACGGAAATTGACAGTAAAAAGTTTGAAAGGTGTAACAGGAGGAAAACCTCGCAGTTGCACTGTGAATCAATTGTTAGGAGAGGGTGGACAGTAGGATGGAAGAAAGAGAGTATGAAAGGAGGTACAGTAAAAGGAACGAAAAGGGTTGCAACTAGGGGCCGAAGGGACGCTGCAAAGAACTTTAAATAATGCCTGCAGTGCACCGCATGAGGTGCACTGACGGCACTACCCCCCTACGGGGAGGTGCAGGCCATAAAATTTTTCTGTCTTACCAAGAGAGGGCTCATTCATGGGTCAAATTGCCGTGTTTTTAGAAAATAACATCGGAAGATATTCTGTTTCTCTGCGCTGTGAGAAGGAATAACCACGATCTTGGTAGCTTAGTTTTGAAAATTTTAGAAAACTGCAATTCTAATTTGATTAAGTGTGAAAAAAAGTAGTAGCCGATTGACTTAATTAAAGCTATGAGAGAGTAACCGACTGTAGGGAAATGGCCGTAGCCCGTTTTTTCATAACTTTTATACTGTACATGTCGCAGTGTTAGTAACACTAATCGGTCAATGAGCTTTTAATATTCTGGGTCCTAAAAACCTACTAGGTTTTTGTCAGCAAGGTTTCAGTCGGCTACTGCGTTTTCATAAATGAATAATACTTATTAAATGCTGTAATTAATTTCAAGAAAAATACCGCAGCTTAATCACTTTAATGTAGGTATACAATGAACACTCGTTCTTTTATCCCTTTTAATAATGTTTTTTTTTTTTTTGCATTTAGCAAAATATGGTACACGTTCTATAGAGATGAAGAAAAATCACAAGTTTTTTTTTTTTTTTTTGTATGTATCTTGCTTCCAGTACTGCCACTTCGGAGGTTCATTTAATTCTTATTTTTGTATTTTGTTACAAAAAGTGCCTTGAAGATTATAATAATTATCGGAAATGTCCCCACCCTCCTTTCTCTCTCTCTCTCTCTCTCTCTCTCTCTCTCTCTCTCTCTCTCTCTCTCTCTCTCTCTCCAGGAAAAATATACCAAGCGCATCTCACACACACACACATACACATTATATATATATATATATATATATATATATATATATATATATATATATATATATATATATATATATATATATATAGTGTAGATATATATATATATATATACATATTCATACATACCATATATATATATATATATATATATATATATATATATATATATATATATATATATATATATATATATATATATATATATATATATATATATATATAATGTGTTTGTATGCGTGCGCGCGCGTTTTCAAAGAGTACATTGCCACGATGTAAGTGACACAATGGAGTGCAAGATCTTTTGCCATTCCTCTAAGTCATTTGCAGCACACACACACACACACACACACACACACACACACACACACACACACACAGGACGGAAAACTACACAACAGCCACTGCCCCATTCAACTACCGTGTTCGGTCGTGTGATTGAGTCTATTACCTGGCTGCAGCTCTCCATGTGAACCGTTTTCTACTGTCTTTGTCATTGTCGTTGCCTCTTTGTCCTTGTTGTTGGCAAGTCTCTCGACGGACTGCATCGCCGGCGTCTTTATTAAAATCGTTCCGAATCGATTGTTTCGGGGAGCCTGATTGCTTCTTGCCCCTCCTGCGACGCCTAGCAACAAGGCTCCCCTACATTACGTCCCTGCCTTATAAATATGCCTTGTAAAGGGGATTGCTAGGGAGGATTTGTTTTGTCTGGATGGACGTCTGCTTGTGTTGGTTTTACACGGGAGATCTCTTTCACGTGCATGGACTCATGAAAGTTTACGCTCATGTCGGCTCAAAGTGCGGTTGAAAGAGGAGGTTTGGGCATCAAGTTTACTCTCTTGCGCAGTGAGGTTCCAAGCAAAATCTTGGAGTCTGGTGCAGACGGCATTAAGTCGTAGTGAAACTTGGTTGTCATTAAAGTGACAGTAATCTCTCAAGACGTCAAGTTGTAGGATAAAATATGTTCTTATAATTATTACTGAGGTGTCTCAACAATATCCGAATCAGAGATGAAAGCAGAGATGACTCAGAAGAAATTGAGATTAGAATACACTAAAAATTACTGTTACAGTACTAATAATAATGATTTTGCTTCAGTTCACGCTTGAAACAATATACACGCATGAACAGCACAGCTTAGAAAATCTTAGGTCTTGCTCTAAAATTATTCGATTGTATGTGTTTCTTGAAACAACGGAAATCTGAAATAATCCAACACATCGCTCGCATATGCAATTGCCTCGAATGCTTTGCAATGCGCAAGTATGTTGGAAAGTAAGTCCGCGGTCCGTTGAGCCATCAACTCAACGATATTTTCCATTCATTTCATGCTAGACTCTGTCATCGTCATTGACTTCATTTCTGATATTTTTCCTCGTCACAGTAATAATAATAATAATAATAATAATAATAATAATAATAATAATAATAATAATAATAATAATAATAACAAAAGAAGGTGGACGAAGAACCGTCGTATATTTTGGTCAACTTGAAGGAAAACCGTCCAGGTTTCGGCCGACTCTGCCCTAAGTAGTGTTGATTGTAAATTAAGTAAATTAGAGGGTGGGAAGAAGATATCAACCAGCAAACAAGAGAGGGGTATAGACGGACAAAGAGGGAAACAAAGAGAAAGGTAGCGATTGCAAACAGAGAAGCCATGAGGGAGTGGTATGAGATGGGAACATCAGAGGGAGAAAAGATAATCTACAGAATTGCAGAAGCGAGAGAAAAAAAAAACAGGCAGGATGCAGTAGAGGTAGGAATTATTAAAGATTAAAATGGAAATATCTCAATTGAGGAAGAAGGGTCAAGAGAAGATGGAAAGAATATTTTTCACAACTATTAAACACTGAGAATGAGTGTGAAGAACTGGAAGATGTTCCTCCAGTAGAAGGACCAATAGCAAACATCAGAGTGAGTGAAGTCGAGAATGCTATAAAGAAAGGAAAAGTAAATAAAGCTGCAAGAAAGTCAGAGTTAACAATAGAAATTATTAAAGCATTGGGAAATCTAAGCAAAGAGTGGGTGCACACACTTTTAGAAAAGATCTGGGATGTAGAGAAATGCCAAGGGACTGCAACGATAGTTGGATGATTATTACAATGTATAAACAAAAAGGAGACGTGTTAAGCTGTTGGAACTACAGAGGAATAAAGCTTTTGGAGCACGTACTCAAGATACTAGAAAGAATAGTAGAAGGGAGGTTGAGAGAGTTGACTGATATACATGAGCAGCAGTTTGGGTTTATGAAAGGAAAGAGCACAGTGGATGCTATTTTTATAGTAAGGCAAGTCCAAGAGAAATATTTAAAAGGAAACAGGAAAGTTTACATGTTTTGTGGATCTTGAAAAGGCATATGACAGGGTACCAAGAAGAGTAGTTTAATGGTGTTTGAGAAAGAGAGAAGTACCAGAGAAGTTGGTAAGGTTAGTGAAGATGATGTATGAGGGGGCAAGAACCAGTGTACAGTCAAAATATGGGGAGACTGAGGTATTCCTTGTGGAGGTTGACCTCCATCAGGGATCAGCTCTAAGTCCATTCTTGTTCCTCGTCGTTATAGACACTGACATCAAAATTAAGGAACAATGAAGAACTGTGGAAACTTATGTTTGCTGATAATTTAGTCATTATAGCAGACACAGAACTGCAAGAAAGGTTGTTAGCATGGAAAGGAGCCCTAGAAAAGAAAGGATTGAAAGTGAACATTGGAGAGACAGAGCTAATGATTTGTAGTAGAGAAGGACATGAAGAAGTAAACATTCAAGTGGAAGATGGTACAGTGCCAAAACAGAACGACGAGTTTAACTACTTGGGATCAATAATAGCAGAGGAGGGAGGTACTGAGAAAGCAGTGAGACAGAGTGAAAGAAGCATGGCGAAAATGGATGGAAGTAACTGGAGTTGTTTTGGACAAGGAAATGCCATTAAGGCTTAAAATGAAAATTTATGACAGTTATCAGGCCTGTACTAATATAGGGGGCAGAAATTTGGGCACTTAAGAGGAAAGTGGAGAG
>NC_089741.1:60000963-60008463 GCF_040412425.1 Macrobrachium rosenbergii
AAACTCTAATTCCTTTTCATGACAGAAGTTGCATGCCAAGCACCGCCAACCTACGCGCTTGTAATTTCTTCTATTTCGACGTTACTGTTCCTCCTCTCATAATACGCCAATAAAAGCAAATGAACTTTAAACAGTCTTCTGTAATGAAAGGGCAAGTGCGAGAAATAATTGAGCTGGGGCGGGACCAAAAGAAAACGAAAATTTATGAGAGTGGCTCTAACTACGCAACCGTCATCGTTCCTCCATTCGTAACGCCTGACTGGTCTGTAATGACCAATTCGAATCATTAATGACCCGACATAAATTCAGCCGAGGGACATTTATAGTTGGCAGTCAAAGAGTGATAAAATAACACCTGTGTCATAACATGACCCTATATATATATGCACGAATTTTATTTTCCTTTGTGATGAATAATCAAAATTAAAGTTTGCTCTTGGGTTGAATACAACGAGTAAGTTTGTTATTCAATTGGGTATTTAATAACTGTTTGGAATTCAGAAGGGATTATATTTTAGACATTTATTTATGTTATCGTTTTTAATTTGTTATCGTTTTTATTCTGTTACGCAAAGTCTTTCCGTGCATTGTTCTGTAAATTGCCTGTTTCTTTCTGTGATGGGTAATCGCACTATTCTTTATAAAATATTTATTTCTCCAATATATAATCAAAATGCAGCATAACTTCAAGGATAGACTCCCCCTTTATATCCACTGAGCAGAAAAGAGTAATGTTCTATCAGAAAACTTGTTTCATGAAATACGTATTGTAAACGCAATCAGTTTTATTGAAAGCTAGATTTAATTACAAACGACTTCTGTAAACATTACGATATGATTCGTTGCGTCGTTGTGGTTTAGATAAAGGGAATTTAATATTAAAAGAATTCCTCACAGCCATGCCATTGCTTGTAGAGGGTTACTGCGCGTAATTTCAAGAAAATAAGAACAGGTGAAATTTATGATCTTGTTTGTAACGTTAACTAGAGTCCTTATCAAGTAAATATGCCATGATTATATCAGATATCTACCATTTTTGCAACTTTGACCCTTGTAGTTGTCACTTTTGATAATTTACAGTCTTTGAGTCGGTTCACCTCACTGCAAAATCGAAATATTTAACCCTCTGGAAGCGTCACATATGGTGAGTTCTCTTCGAAGATAAATGTAAACCAAAGATAACATTAAGTATTACCGGAAAGTCATATTACTGTAATTTATCAGCGTTCTATGGACCTTTTAACTTTTTAAATTATGTATATGGTAACTGAATGGGTACTAAGACGCAGTTTAGGCAATTTTTTGAAATGACTAGAATTTCCAACATAATGATAAGTAAAATGTATGAAATAAATAACAGTGGATTTCAAGAAGAGCGAACCGCTGACACTAAGAAGAGCAACGCCTTTTGAGGGAGAGACTTCTACTGCTGTATCGTAACTCGTTGCCACGCTGTGCGGTAGACTTGTTCGATCTCTATGACATATATATATATATATATATATATATATATAATATATATATATATATATATATATATATATATATATATATATATATATATATATATATACTAGTGCTAAAATTACTGTGTAATCGTAAACATGTGGACAAATTGACAGAGAGAGAGAGAGAGAGAGAGAGAGAGAGAGAGAGAGAGAGAGAGAGAGAGAGAGAGAGAGAGAGAGCAACAACTTGGTTACGTGTGCGTCAGTGTCAAGATGGCTTTCTATGTGGCCTTAATACAACAGAAAGAGATATACATATTTGAAAAATACCGTTAGTCTGTGGAAGACAGTTTCTTATGCAGAGACACATAATGTTGCATTATATGCTATTAATTTGAAAACTGTCCAACATTTGAAGTGGGTAAAACATTGGATTTTCAAACAGTACCTTTGCTGTTTCAAGAAAGAAAAATTCGACTATTCTAGAGGAAGCTGATAATATTCTTCCAACTAAAATAAAGTCTGTAAAAATTAAGTTGGCTGTGCACTAAGGCGAAGAAATGCAAATATTCGTGTCGAAATTCTAATTTGCCTAAGAAGCCGTACTTCTGGAGATGCAGCAATTAAGAGTGTCTTTTGTATACCTTTCTGGAAAGCACAAGGTCAATACTAAATGACACGAGAAGGCCTCATTATCCTCGAAATAGCCAAGGACAAGGCCAAAGTTACGTATAACTTATCCTTCAACATTTAAGGAGTAAAAATGACCTTTCGTGAAACAAAAGGCTCTTTATTTTGGATGAAATTATCATTATAGAGATAAGAATAATGACTCCTGTGATCGGTGGATAAAAAGAATGTTTTCTGAGAGTTATTAGGAAGTAATTTCTGGATATGAAGCCTAATAAGGACCTTGCAAGAGCAATCTCTCCGGAATGAGGATTTTAAGGATTTACAGTAAGGGATCCGTCTTTTACTGAGAATGAACACGTAAAGTTATTGTTTCTTTTATTTTACTCAAAATTAGGACTTCATTGGCGGGTTGGGTACCGTTCTCAGTTAGCTCTCTGCTGACCCCGCGTTCGATTCTCCGACCTGCCAATGAAGAATTAGAGGAATTTATTTCTGGTGATAGAAATTCATTTCTCGCTATAATGTGGTTCGGATTCCACAATAAGCTGTAGGTCCCGTTGCGAGGTAACCAATTGGTTCATAACCACGTAAAATAAATCTAATCCTTCGGGCCAGCTCTGGGAGAGCTGTTAATCAGCTCAGTGGTCTGGTTAAACTAAGGTATACTTAACTTTTATTCAAAAGTTAATTAAATTTCTCGCCTCGAAATCAGTAGAACGTATCATCTCATAAACCTAGTTAAAGCGTGAAATTGATTCAGCTAAAATAGTTCAACATTTCTTGCCCTCAAATTTGAACGAAGTACTCATCGTGAGAAGTTTCGCTATAATGACGTGATGAAGTGCAGGACGAATTACTTACTAGAAGTTAGGCTTCACGGTTAATGAATGGCCACGCGACTTGGGGCTGTGTTTTATTGCCTTCTAGTAGGAATTACGAGACTGGATATTTTTGTCTGCTGTCGCCCTATCTATCTGTCTATCGAAATATATCTCAGAATTAGTTTTACCAGAAAACGTGACCTTTTACATAGATTTGATCGAAAATGTACTGATGTTCCAGTTAGAATCTTTGAAAATCTTTAAATTTTCGCTATTTCATTGCTGCAAATATTAATTTAGATCTGGCTCTCGATTTCCCCCTAGATGAAATATCTGAATATATATGCATTTTATATAAGAGATCAAAAAGAAAATTAAGTAAGACGAACCGATAAATAAGTGGTTTGCAATACAATAAGAAGACTAGGAACAAAGGATGATCTTAGTGGCGCATAAGACAGAGAGACGCTTCACACTGAATAGAAGAATAATTCAAGGATTGTCAAATCCTATTACCGCAAGTAGGGGAAAAAGGTAGAGTGTTGAATTCTGTTCATTTCTGAACAACCTAATCATGCAGCTTAAAAGACGTTAATGCTATTGAAACTCACGAACCATCAGAAGGAGCGTTGATTTACATTGGTTACACTTGACACTATGTTGCGTAACTATGAGTAGCTTGCTCTGACCAGATGATATTGGCAGCTGAATACAGAGTGCAGTGAACCTGGTAATGAAGAAGGTAGTGTGAGTTCTCTCCATATAGCCTCTTACCCCAATAATAGAGAATGATTTTGGACAATTTCGCGTTCCTGTTACCCTCATTTTCCTTTTTGTGTTCTACTGAGGTAATTGAGGCTTTGGTGAATTATGTAATGTCATTGTTAATACACCACTTTACCCGCCACCCTTCTGACAGGTCCCAAACACTTATGCGTTCATGCCATTGTTCTTATTGCGTTTATAACCAGCAATTTTTTTCCCAGAAACTCCAAAGCGCTGGCCTCATTTTACAGGAGCTGGTTGTGTTGACCTGAATATTTTGGAGTACTAGGATCCTTGCCTTTAAAAACTCTCGGATCGGAACTACGCTTACTTGCCTAAATCGTTAAAATACCTGTTACTGTCAAGCCAGGAAGAAACTCACAGAGAGAGAGAGAGAGAGAGAGAGAGAGAGAGAGAGAGAGAGAGAGAGAGAGAGAGTGCCCCTGTTGGGGTTTCCTGTTTCTTGGAAGGTTAGAAAATACACACGAATACTCTCGACGACTGAGCAAAAACCAAGAGAAGAATATTCTTCTTGCTTTCGATTTAAACTTTTCTGCCTATGCCAAATACCTTTATGGTGGGTATTTCAGTATCCAGATTAAGCAGAAAACGAGGTCAAAGTTATAAAACCTAGCTGTTAGTGTCAGATGAGGGCTGTGTATTTTATGTTCCTCCAAAATGTAACAAAAAAAAAACATTAACTTCATAAGAATCCGACAACCATCATGAACAAAATGCTGCCTTTCAGTCTCTATAAAAATTCATTTTACAGTGAGAAATTAACTACAGCTCCTGAAAAGTCTTCCCCCTTCCTTAGGGGCGAGTTTAGGTCAAGTTATGGTTTTGTCGTATGTAGCAACTATAAATATCTTTCCTCTGAAATGTGGTCATGGAGTGGGAAGGAGAGAATATATATCCTGCAAAAAAAGTAGCCAAGGTCAGTGAGGAGGAGATATACATTCGTCAAGAAATTGGGGACTGGTCAAGGTTACGAAGAAGGTGATATGTAATTATCCAAAAATAGAGAGAGGGCAGAAAAAGGCCCATGGTTCGTTTTGGGGTCTCAAACCCCTCTGGGTACACAGCTAAGAAAGAGATCATGCGATGTTTATATTCGAAGATAGTCAGAATTTTTTTTTTTTTCAGAGTGAGGGAGGCTGGTTAATATTTTTCGTAGTTTTAGCTACTAAAAGAATAGTAGCTACATTGGTACTACACACATTCCCATATATTTTTTCTGTTTAATTTCGACAAAGCGTTTTGAGTTCGGTTGCAAATTGTTTTACAGGGTCCAAAATGTAGTTGAATATTGCGCTCCAATAATTACAACTACACCTCCATCCTTCCAGCGATCTCTAACGTTTTCCAGAAGTTAATTATTTGTCCGCTTCGTAAGTACTCTGATTCCAGACTTAATTTCGGGTACCCGGCGTTGGTAAACGGTACTTTGTGATTCTCTTTTGAACCCAGCAGGTTTTATCCCTGATGGCCATGGCAGTGGGTATGAACTCAGGCGTAACCAAACTCATTTATATTGGTTGAAATATGCTAAATACATATAAACTATGTAATTTAGGCGTTGAACAGGTAGTTGATCTCAGTAGCTGGCAGCAGAAGGGCTGATATTGTTTTCATGGGCTCAAAGCTAATCACATTTGGTGTTCCACCGACTAGAATTCTGGAACATTTTCTTGTATTATATTCACCAGTATCCAATTACACAGTCTCTCTCTCTCTCTCTCTCTCTCTCTCTCTCTCTCTCTCTCTCTCTCTCTCTCTCCTCTCTGTCCGATAGTGATTTTGTCCTGCGCAGTATTGCTGAGAAACTAAAGGGCCCAAATATTTGTGCAATGTGAGTGTATGCATATCATGAATAATGATAATAATTATTATAACCTGGTACTCAAAGTACCTCGCCTCCATATTAACATTCCATCATCCATAGCATGTTTACTCTCAATATCTAGCTGAGATTTTTTTTTCAAATAGCAGGATATGACCTTCTTTGTCTATACTGGTTCTCCTCACGCCTCTCTTCTTTATCCTTTAAAGATTGATTGGTTGGCTGAAGTAGCAATCTGGCGATACAGAAATGGGCAGTACATGTAGGTCATTTTTTTGGATCAAGATTAAAATTTGAAAGCTCGATTATTAGGTATTTGCGAGACGGACGTATAGGGATCATGGACAAAAGGACAGAAAAGTTTGTTGTGATCAAATTTTTCAGTTGATCTGAGAGAAATCCATTATGGAATTAGGACTAACTTCTGCTTAAAATAAATTTTTTGTAAGTTCGAGGTATTGGCTCGTAAAATTAGGCATTGACTGGCCTCCATTAGCTTAAGCTTCTGAAAGTAGTATTTGTTATTACTAAAATGTAAACTGTAACTCTTCCGAACAGACCATGACATAATTGTATATATATGAAATTTAATGAAGAAGAGAGAGAGAGAGAGAGAGAGAGAGAGAGAGAGAGAGAGAGAGAGAGAGAGAGAGAGAGAGAGAGAATAAGCTTAGTCCTTGTAGAAAAATAATAGAATTTCTTAATAAGCACAAGAAACACCCTTGAAGGTGAAACGAAATACGACCGGTACAAATTTCCCAGAAGGCGACGACGATTACCGTGCCTGGTACCCATTTACATACTTTTTGTCATTAATATGTCAAAATGAAGTGCCAGATATACTTCAAGCTCTTCCTTATGACCACGCTACTGACTTCAAGGTAAATGGGTTGAGACTGATGAACGAAGAGACGTAGACATATTGAAAAAATGTATAACCATCTTTTTTTTTAGCTTTACGCTGGATATGTATTGTTTCCGTACAAAGTTAAGTATACCTTAGTTTAACCAGACCACTGAGCTGAGCAACAGCTCTCCTAGGGCTGGCCCGAAGGATTAGACTTATTTTACGTGGCTAAGAACCAACTGGTTCCGTACAATATTATTACTTTTTGTAAGGTATAAATCTTGTTGACTGTTGACATCACAGTTTCCGCCGTAGAGGGTTAGTACTGTCAGAGCACCTCATGCTGTGCACTGTAGGTATTACAAGATTCTTCGCAGAGTCCCTTCGGCCCCTAGCTGCAACCCCATTCGTTCCTTTTACTGTACCTCGGTTCATATTTTCTTTCTGCCATCTTATTCTTCTACCTTTCCTAACAGTTGTTTCATAGTGTAACTGCGAAGTTTTCCTCCTGTGACACCTTGAAAACCTTTTTACTCTCAATTTCTCGTTCAGCGCTCAATGGCCAAAAGGCTCCCAGGTTTTGGTCTTTGGCCAAAGTATCATATTCCATTCCAACTAAACAGTTTTTTAAGTTTTTTCTCTTTCATTTTATGGACGAAGAATGAAGTTACAATAATGAGGGTTGCGTAAGAGTGAAAAGCAAGGACCTGGGTCTTCATTCCACCCTTCACAATGCGTGATGTCCTCAAGGTCCTAAAAGTCATCCATTATACAGAGAATTATAACCCTGGTCTGCTGGGGTCCTTTTGTCGGTATTTGTGACGAACCAAATATTTTTGGGTGGGAAACAGAAAGTCGAGGGAATAGAATTATGTTGTGCTTTCATGGCTTTGAACCACAGGCATGCGGATGTATCGGTTTTGTTCTACATTATGAACATATTTTTTGGTTTTGGTTTTCCTGTCGATGGAGTGGTATGTGGTGTTCAGAAACTATGATATTTAGTGATTTAAAAGATTTGTTTCCCAGAAAAACGTAGTAAGTTTTTTTTATAGCTTCTCGGTATATTTAGCCTACTAAAAATTCCTGAGAACAGAGAAAAGATTATTTTTTTCCAGAGACTTTAATATCATTGTAATGATC
>NC_089741.1:60010963-60030963 GCF_040412425.1 Macrobrachium rosenbergii
TATTTAATGTATTAATTTATACTTGGGTAGAAAATATAATAAAGTTATCAATGCTTATGCTCTATTCTTGGCAATCCATATCTAAAGTACAGGAAATTCAAGCTATTGACACATTTGGAAGACATACTGGCAAATAATAGGATTGGTGATAATTATTTCGACAGTCAAGGAAGGGGGTATGAGACCATATTGGACAATCCATTGGGGGTCTAAATCACAAAGGTTAAGAACCCTGACTTAGAGGATGTAACTTTATTTTTTTGGGGAAAAAAAATCTATTCAGATTATCCTTTCAAGGTATGTTGACATAAAAGTCGTAACGGTTAAAGGAGACTATATTCTGTTGGTAACGGAATTCCTTCTTTAAGTATTCAGTGATATGATGAGTAATTGCATAATAATAATACATCAGATAAATAACGATAGTGATGACAATCAGTTGCTGTCATTGTTGATATTTCACCATTTGATAATAATAAAGATGATTATGTTGATACTTCACAAACTTTGACGATGTTTTATCAGCCTGGGTCTTATTAATACTGTCATTTTCACCTTGACTCGTGATAACGATCTGAAGAGAGGAAATATTTGAAGGTAATATATAATATTTATGATACGGTGCCAGTAGGTTTTTATGTTCTTCGTGCGTGTTTGCTGACCTATCTGTAAGCAGGGGGAGGCCTAGAAGATACGATAATAATAATCACGGATTTCTTGAGAATTATATCATTATTGCATTCGTTAAAAATAGAAATAGGTCCATAAACAGACATTGATATCCCTAGAATGATTTACACTCGACGTTTAGGCGCGATTTAATATGCATTTCCAATCATTGTCGGGGCTCCTCGACGGATATAAGTATCGGCGCTGGCTTTTGCATTATATACACTTTTCATAGGCACTGAGGCATTTGGTGATTTATTATTGTCTCCCTTGTTTTCATCTTATTTTTGCAACGTAAGGATACGAGGCAATAACCAGTAATGGCTATTTTTTGTTGTAAAAGAGAATGGATACAAAACAGATAAGCGATGATGACTCCATTCATAATTTGAATAGATATATTTCAGTTCTCGAGGTCTTACAGCTTTATATTTATCTACAGCTTGCGTGCTATTTAACTTATAATTAGGAACGTCGGAAGGCGAGCTCAAAACATGAGAAGGAGATTGGGAGCCGGTTGACAAAGGGAAACTTAGAGACTGAATTCAAGTTCATTTATGAGAACTTTAGAGTCCCTGGTATGACAAGGTTTTCTTTAAACACACGATGATTTTTTTTATACACAAACCTTCTCTGCAGAGTATCCAAGATTGTAATAGTAAATTTTCTTACTTACTCTCTTCTCAATCCTTTCCAAAAAAATATGCAGTCTTTTCAATACTTTGAACCACTTCGAGTTGCGTTTCCATATAGAATTTTTTTTTTTTATTTCATCCGTACCGACATCGTCAACATTTGGTTTCTGTTCTGTGGTAAGAGTGTCTTTAAAAACCATGTCTGTAACTAACACAGTCGAGGAGAATATTATTCATTACCAGTGACGCTATTATGTGATGATAACAAGCAAAACGGAATCATTAATGAAATATAAGAAAAAATTATTTAAACTTCGTCCTGGTAAGTTAAATCTCAATGAAGGTTAAGGACAAGTGGAACCCGAGTCGAAACATTGGTCTTTTGTTGTCTGTCTTCGACAATACACGGTCTTTCGAGTTGTGAACTGACAATGTTTGGGGTTCCTACTACAGACAGCCCTTGTTGGTAATTTGTTTTGCTTTAATAAATTTAAAACGAAATTTTCCTCACACGTTTTAGCACGAGGTCTAAAGAGTAACAAGGCCAGCGCACCGTACAGTTAGGTCAGGCAAGGTATGTCATCCTTTCCGCGTTGCTAGGCCGATGCACTCAGTTAATGAAAAAATTCGAATACAACCAGCGTAACTTTTGAAGTGTATCATATTGACATGCGTAAAGCATGTCACAAGGTTCATGTTATTGTAGAGATACCGCATTATTCAACTTCATGTTGCCACGATCATATAACTCAGTCCAGAGTTAACATTTCTTAAACATGAAGCAAAGTTGTTTATTGTCAAAACATTGCCGCCAACCATGAAGCCATATGTTTTGGTTGTAGCACGGCTTATTGCTTATTTATACCCATAATCTTCACGTTACCCCTTCTTGCAATGTCCCTCATCCTGAGATTTATTCGGATTACATTTTTGGGCAAAAGTATTCTCTCACGTAACGTGGATATTTGCGTAATTCCAAAACTAATCGTCGTTAGAAAACGCCATGAATATCGATGTTGACTTTGTCTTGTACTGTTTAAATGTGCGCGTATAAATTTTGAAACATGCACACTGGCATCATGCAAAAGAAAACTTATAGTCATCTGATTGTATGAGTCAGAAATAACTTCAAAGTTAACTTCAGTGATGTAAGTTGGTTGAAGAGAATTTTGTATAAAAATAAACTTAGAACTAAATTCTTTATAGAAGACGATAAAAGCAATTTTGATGGAACGTATAACAACAGAGTTAAGTCATGAACACAATGAGATATACGTTTCTTATATATAGTAAACCTTCGGCATGCATCTCGGTTCAGTTTGCTTAACGTTGCATTCGATAACCAGTTTCATCCGTAAATCAATAGATTTGTTCCAACGGGAAACGCAGTGATCTGGAGTGTCATTCACCTTCCACCGACTCGCCTTTTAGAAGTCTCGGCTTGACACGCTTTCATCAAAATTTCATGAAGATCTATTTGAAACGACTCTCTCTCTCTCTCTCTCTCTCTCTCTCTCTCTCTCTCTCTCTCTCTCTCTCTCTCTCTCTCTCTCGCGTGCTGTGCACAAGTACTGCTTATAAGTATGATTGCTTGAGAGCTTTAATGACCGTTACTAATTATGAGCTCGAATCATATTATATTGGAGTAGGTTGATATTTTCGCCCGGTTTTCGAGATTTTATATTACTTTTCTGTAAAAGAAAACTATTGAGATGGCTATTTCTCTGTCCGTCCGCACTTTTCTGTCCGCCCTCAGATCTAAAAAAGTACTGAGGCTAGAGGGCTGCAAATTGTTATGTTGATCATCCACCCTCCAATCATTAAGCATATCAAATTGCAGCCCTCTAGTCTCAGTAGCTTTTATTTTATTCAAGGTTAAAGTTAGCCATAATCGTGAGTCTGGCACCGCTATAGGTGCCAACAACACAGACCACCACGGGGCCGTGGCTGAAAGTTTCATGGGCCTCGGCTGAGAATTTCATGGGCCGTGGGTGAGAGTTTCGCACAGCATTATATGCTGTACAAAAAAACTAGATTGCGCCGAAGAAACTTCGGCCCATTTTTTACTTCTTATTTTTATTGTTCCGTATATTCAAGGTCCTGTTCTGCTCAAGATGTAGCAGAATCCGATATAAGGCTTTAATTAGAATGAGCATATGAAAGCAAAGTTGCTGGAGGAGAAATGACGTAACCGGTGTCCGAGGTGCGTGCAGCGTAAGTAGTAGACTTCCTGTGGACTTGTCATATAATCGTTGCTATGTATGCGTGTTGCTCTCATATTCTGATTCATTATGCATGAGTGCAATAACGTACCCAAGTGCCAAGGTACCAATTGGGGGATTTAATTGGTTTCTTTCTCTTTCAAAGTAATTGTTATGCATATTATTTCCCGTTCCTGCCGTCTCATAAACACTCAAAATATAAACGTTCGTATTATCTTGACCACGTTCAAATATTGTTCAAGTTCAGAACTTCCACAAATGGAGACTCCTTCTTTGACAAGTAGAATCAAAGATTCCCACCGATACCACATAAAAAAGAGATACGTTACCCTTGAAGAGTTTTTATACGCATGTAACCCTTCTATTGAGTAACAAGTTAAACGGTGCAGCAGTTATCTTGTGATAACTGCATGCAACTAGTTCCTGTACTCGTTGTCTGGATATTTGGAAAACAACCATGCTTTTCTTCTTCTTCTTCTTCTTTTTGAAAGTTAGTCATAAGCTCGAATGTCACTTGAATGATATTTAGGTTATGAATCCATTTATGTTTTTATGCAATATGATCAAAATGACGAAACTTGTTGTTTATCCTCTCAACTTTCACATTGATTTGCAGTTGACTAATGACTTGTTTCGCTGTTTTTAACGCCGTGTGTTGTTCAAGTCATATAAAAGATGATCTGTTTGATTCACGATGTTTGAAGGGTAATTAAAGACGATTTTCTCGAACAAAATGGGTCAGATTAAACGGCATCAATTATATATGGCAAAACACAAGAAGGAGAATTAAATAGTATTCTTTATGACTGTGGAAGATATTTACATAGATTTCAAATTCTCAGGGGAAACTTGCACTGCATTTCCTTTGGGATAAGGGTTTTAGTATGTTTCTAGAACTGTTAAGATAATTCAGTGCAAAATACTGCTGTGGATAATCAGTGTTTAATTATTCTTGTGGCCGTTCGAACTCTTTTACTGGACAAATAAAGTTGCGAAATTTCAGGTCAAAGAACTATTCCTGTGAACACAGCAGCAGTAACTATGATATTTCCAAGTGCGACAGCAAGGAAGCATACGCATGAATTGCCTACTTTGCTCTGCGTGTTCCACCTTCCATTTCACGGTTCTTAACTTCGTCGCCATATTGAGACATATTTCAAAACTTAATTTAAATGTCTCGATTTTCTTTCATCTCTGCGTGAGTCAGAGACCAAAATTGCCAATGAAAGAGAGTTAATTGAGTTTCATACTAAGGTGTATGTCAGAATGTAATTGGTATAGTTTTTATTCTGCTAAATTTTCTGACCCTTGCCCCAATAAAATTGTACAAATTGAAGTTGTTCACGTTCTTTGCTAAAAGAGTTTCCTCGACTAGAAAATCATTGTCGCTAAACGTCTGGTTTTGTTAGCTAGTCAGAACTGAATCCCGTGGTTATTACACTCAAATGTATACTGTATATGCTATAACCAATAAGTAAGCAGATTTTTCATTGAATTTAAAGCATATAGCTAGCATAGGGTAATATCTTTTCATAATCGCCCCCGTCAACAATGTTATCATTATCATTCAAAACGCAATGATAAGGATGTATATGACTACGGAATTCTCTTACAAAGGGTTCTGTCCTGGCTTACAAGACTCCGGGGCTCTGGTTAACCTTATAAACTAAAAAGGTATTTTAAAAACAAATGGTAGGCATCAAAATTTTCTTCAAAAGGTTTGCTTTCTTCTGGATAAAAGGAAGTTAACCAACAGATTGAGGCCTTAGTGTTGTAAAGAAAAATTATTGAAAGTTCTGAAAGTCTTTATACGACAATAAAGCCAATGGTGAAAGTGCGCAACGGTTCTCCTTGAGCTCCTCTTAGGAAGGAGGGTAAGGTCTCATTCATGCCGACGCTCAGCACTGCTCCAGTGAATGTTTTGTTAAACCGAATTTTCGTTCATGGACAGGAATTTTACTCCATATGTATTTGAACATGACTTCGATGTTATTCGCTTAGAAATTAAAGCTTTGAAATGATAATGTAATAATATTGCTTTCATTGCCGAAGTACAGAGGGCCTCATTGGTTACATGTTGAAAAGATTGACGTTTATTCTGGGTGATTTGTTAACAGACTCCCACAGACAAATAGAGCAGATTAGTTTTCAAAGGGTTAATTCATCGGAAGGAAAAGTCATATGTTGAATAGACTGACTTACAAAGAAAGTTATGACCTATTAATAAAATAAAGATAAAGAAGTGGGTGAAGAAAAAATAAAGACTAGGCTACTATTTTAGAAGTCATTCCAGGTAATGCAACTAATCATATGTAAGCTGAAGTCATTATCATAAATCGTATGATGATTAAGAGCAAATTAACATCGTAATGACGAGATCAATAATTCGTTTGCAACTTTTCTTAAATCACGCATCAGAAACTATTTTGAAGTGCATGATTATGAAGAAAGAAAATGAGGTTATTTGTTCTGAGTTGAATAATGAGAATGATTTCCTGTCAAGAATGTCACGTGAATTGATTCTTATTGCAAGCGCTT
Source organism: Macrobrachium rosenbergii (assembly GCF_040412425.1). Lineage (NCBI taxonomy): Eukaryota > Metazoa > Arthropoda > Malacostraca > Decapoda > Palaemonidae > Macrobrachium > Macrobrachium rosenbergii. The sequence goes on from NC_089741.1 coordinate 60,017,028, forward strand.
CGGAAATAAAGTCAGAGGTCACTGGCAAGGATATTTCCCAGAAAGGTGGAGGAGAATTCATTACTTTGTTCGTTTACTTTCCATTATATAAATTCTAGTAGAAAGTGGATAATTCATTGATGAAAATTAACTGGCGTCATTGCTACTAGGGTCACCGACGCCATGGATAATTGAAAATAGAACTGATTTTGTTATAAGGAGTTAAATTTCGTGTACTGCAATTCCTCACGACAGAGCTGAAAAACCACAAAAGCATTTTTCGTAATTCATTTTCGAGGGAAACTTCCTACAAGAACTATTAATGATTTTCACCATCACGTTGCATCGTTATTCATATTAGAGCCAAACCCTTTCCAGTAAATAAAAATCACTTAATCACCCAAGATTAGTGATAATTTTGCCAACAAAGGGGAGTTTTAGAACAGAGAACCATGAAAGTGAATACAGTGTACTCTCGCATTAAAAGTTTTAAAGGACATTCTAGTTCAATGTCACTTCCTAACATGCGTGGCACTGACATTGAATCAAATGGATTCAAACATGACTTCCGAAAGCAAGCAACAGAGCCAACAAAGAGAACAGAACGCACGAAGTCGAGAAGAAACTGAGAAGTCGCCGGTTCAACTTTTAGAAAAAATTAGGAGAAGAAGTCTGGTCACGAAAGACGACTCCCTCCTCCCACTCCCTTTAATGGAGAAAATCCAGGACCTCTTCTGAATATTGGATCCATCATTAACTTCAGATGGCTACTACGCAGGCACTCACGAAATTACTCATTAGTCACTGGATAAAACGCACGATGAATGTGAGCTGGAAGGCCCTACTCATTATTGCCATTACACTCATTAGTGGCTCAGCTAAAAGGGCTTTTCTCCATTTCCAGATTTTCCGTAATGTTTTTCGCATCGATTCTCTCATTGGCTGGAAGTCTGTAATGCTTAACTGGCTAATACTTGGAGAGTGTGTGAGCTCACGGAACCTTTACTGGTGAAATTCAAATATTTTTCTGTTTTTTTTTTTTTTTTTCGAAAATACAGGAAATTATATATTTCATATATTTTCGAACCACATAGTAAATATTCTCATCTTTTCCGTCAGTGTTTTAGTCCTGAGGATAAAAAAATACAGGAAATTGGGGAAGTGTTGTAGCTGGAATGACAGACGTCTCATTCGCATAAGCATTCATACAGAATTGCCTGCGAGAAAGACTTCCTAAAACACACACATATATTGTTATGTAATGGTGCAGTTTTGGAGAGGAGTAATTTATTTATGTTGTTTTGTTGGTCAGAATGGTACTAGAGCAGGCACTGGACAAGCTCTTATGGTGGTGGAGCATCTAGGGAGAGAAAGTTTATCTCATTTACACACCTGTGTTCACTAACAAGTGCACAAGTCTGCACCTCCCACTGACCCTTGTGTCAGTATGTAATGAATCACTTTTAGCAACAAGAATTAATCCTTTTGGTACTAGTTCCATAGTGATTCCCAGAAATTTTATTTCATTCTCTCTCAGGAGGGATCTCAGAGATGGACTTCATTTCGTTGGACTCCTATCTACACAATAATTCACACTAAGAGAAAAGGCGAGTCATAAACCCTGAACCATTGGTTATTGGCTTATATTTCAACTCAGTGGAAGGGCAGGTTCTGAGTGGGTAGCAACCGAGGACTTCAGTGATAACACTGGAGTTCAGCTTCGAGTTTATTACACAAATCAACAAAACACACAATAATCTGCGCACAAATGAAGATAGGCAGAAAACTGTTACGGACAGAGTCAAAAGTTAAGTATACTTTAGTTTAACCAGACCATTGAGCTGATTAACAGCTCTCCTAGGGCTGGCTCTGAAGGATTAGACTTATTTTACGTGGCTAAGAACCGGTGGTTACCTAGCAACGGGACCTACAGCTTATTGTGGAATCCGAACCACATTATAACGAGAAATTAATTTCTATCTCCAGAAATAAATTCCTCTAATTCTTCATTGGCCGGCCGGAGAGTCGAACGCGGACCCAGCAGAGTGCTAGCCGAGTACGATATCGACCCGTCCAACGAGGAACTGGACAGAGTCAACAGACTATAAACCAAAGAGGGCTCCAAAGGGAAATCGGCCTGAAGAGGGAGAGAAATAAATAAATAAATAGGAGGGAAAATACAGTAAAACCGATGCTCTTGAAAATCAGGAGACGTCAGCAGAGAGCGGGAATGAATTTGCCCCTCGCTTAAATATTTGGAGATCTGTTATCATTTAAATGAAAGCACAAAGCTAAAACAATCAGTCATCAAGAAATGGAATTTCGGTAAAATCACACATGAACAAAGAATGGAGCTAGACTTACTTAACTATTGAGTAAGAATTAATGTTAATTCGAAGTACAAGGAAAACGGGATTCTAGTTTATGACTCACTAAAGCAATTGTAAACAGTACTGTAGGCTATGACCTATATCACGTGAATGAGACTTTACAGCATGAATGGATTCCACACATGACTACCATAAAATCAAAATCAATGCATCATGAACATGTGTAATAAAAAAAGAACCTGAAGCAATGAAAAATTGCAATTAACTTTAGAACATGAACAGTTACTAATATGTTCCCTGTACGAATGAGCACGAATACTAATTCGTTACGGTTACATTTCCCGTGGGAATAATTTGGATGCAAAATGAAATATAATTCTTTTACGCACAGCAAAACGAATTCCCAATATGAACTATAATTTCCTAATTACAGTTATCATGCGTGTCCAAAATCAAGGTTAATCCAGGCATGCAATACATTCCATCAGGAACTCTCCTAAACTTAAGCAGTTCATAAAAATCAACCTGACACCACAATATTCGGATGTATGATTCTTATGATACATTATTTTACCATGGAGCACTCCAACTATATTTCGTAGGGAGCAGTTACACATTAAAATGTAACACACAACTATGTTAATTCTCAATAGCTGGTTCTCTCAGTAGTTGATTAATACAGAGGACTTCCGATTCAACAAAGATATACAACTCCTTATGACATCAGTCACTTGTAATTGAAGAAATATCTTAAAAAGCGGCCATTTCTTTGTACAAGCAGCAATGATTTTCCTTTTCAACTCTTACAGAGTCGAGCAAAATTTTCATAATGGGAAGTTGTTTTTAAACGCCAGCAAACTTTATTGCAACACTGATAAGAGTTCAGAAAGTGTTTCCCCTTATTGAGTTATTCATTTTACATTTCAGAACACAATTTGATGTTATTGTTCCCTCCATTCTAAGCCAGTGACGCTCTTTTAAATAGTCCCTGTTAGTCCACCTTGCCCCTAACTTTATAAATTTGGGTATTTAACTTTCTGGCTCATGTAGATCTGGGGGTTTCACGTCACTGCAGTGTAGCATAGATCTTCTAAGTCCAGATATGACACTGGTATGAGTCATATTAAATTGGTATATCAGATTTAGACCGAAGGTCAAGCGCAGGGACCCATAAGGTCATTTAGCACTGAAAAGGAAATTGAAAGTAAAAAGGTTTTAAAGGGGTAACTGGAGGAAAACATCGCAGTTGCACTGTAAAAACAATTGTTAGGAGAGGGTGGAAAGCAAGATGGAAGAAAATTAATATGAACAGAGGTACAGTAAAAGGAATGGAAGGTATTTCAGCTAGGGGCCGAAGGGATGCTGCAAAGAGCCCAAAGTATTGCTTATAGTGCACCAAGAGAGGTGCACTGATGGTATTACTCTCCTACGGGGTGAGTCAGGTTGGGTGGAAGGAATATGGCTAGCAGCTCTCACAGCATTTTTGTCGGAGGTGAGCGAGTTCAGGGGCTTCTCTGCATAGCATCAGGTTTCTCGCCTGGTGTGCTTCTCAGTCTGTCATACTGAGAGCACTATCAGCCTCCCATCATGTAAGGATGTGATCCGGTCACCTTTTGGGTTCTGCTTCTGCCAGTTCTCTCTGGCCAACTGACATCTCTTCTACAAATTTCCTCTTTCTAGGCTTACGTCAGGTTCTTTATAGGAGGGCCTAAGGGAGATAAGGACAGGTATATGGTAGATACAAGGGTTTTGTTGGCCATGGCCCATCAAATATAACCCCTAAGGCAGCCTACTGTCGTGGGTTTTCCTTCTTGCTGTGACTCTAGGCATTAATAGCTGAGGTAAGTATGGATATCAAGAATGACTGGTGGAAGATCTGGAGTGTCAGGGGCATTTACTTAGGAATGTTTTTATTCTTAAGGTACCTCATTATCACTGCAGGTGTTGGTTCCTTCACTCTTGTAAATGTCAAGCCGAAGGGACAGTGAGAAGAGCGAGAACAGTGTTGGTTACGTTTTGAAGGATTTTATTACTCTACTCATAAATGGAAAGAGAAAGTGAAAGGGATCAGTAGGTGAGGAATACAATAGGAGAAAAGCTTTTAAGCTGATAAACGAGAGTGTGTCTCACCCATAATTCTATACACATGACCGTTAATCAGCCACCGCTTTAACAGTTTATTTTCCCGACGAAGATTTCCATAAATTGTTATTGTATAAATAAGCCAATGACGACACTAATATATGGTGAGTGTGGGTCTGTTCCAGCTCTGATTAATGTAATTGAGTTCGACTGGTATACAGTATGTAACTGTGAGTAGCAATAGACTTATCCTTCTCGTGGTTAGGTCGGAAACATGACCTCGTTCTGATACTCCGGTTGCAAGTTCGAATCCTGCTACGGACGTCAGAATTGCTTAATATTCTTGCATTTGGATCTCGGGCTTTGCAGTGACAAGCGAATCAGAAGTGTGAAGAAATCGAGTTTGGAGGGCATGGTGGTTATTATAGTTACATTCGTGAGCCTGTATGTATATATAAATAATAATATATATATATATATATATATATATATATATATATATATATATATATATATATATATATATATATATATATATATATATATACAGTATATATATATGTGTGTATGTGAAATATGTCACAATCTGTATTTTTCAAATGTCAAAATATCATATATTTATAAAATGAAAAGGCTCTGTACATCAGAGCTAAAGCATACGGGGCAAAATACAATAATGAATGATTAGTTTTATCGGAAATAAGCTAACGCCACTCCTTCCTCGCTGACTGTTCTAAGAGTCACTGTATTTATGGCAGCGTGTTTGATAACCAGGCTTTAAAATTTAATAGAATTATGGCAGCCTGTTTGTTAACCAAAATTGTAAGTCACCAGAACATTGGTGGCATGTTTGGTAATTATATGTTTGGCAACTAGATCTTTAAAAGTCAACAGAGTTATGGGAGCATGTTTGGTAACCAGAATTGCAAGCACCAGAATGTTGGTGGCATTTTCATAACCAGAGTTATGGGAGCAAGTTTGGTAGGCAGACGCGTAAAGTCACCAGAATAATTGCAGCATGTTTGGTAACCAGTCTTGTAAATGTCACTAGAATTATTGCAATGTGTTTGACAACCAAACTCGGTAGTTGCAGAATCACAGAAGCATGTTTGGTAACCAGACGCGTAGACACCAGAAAAATGGCAATGTGTTTGCCAGACAAACTTTTAAGTCACCAGAATTATGGCAGTGTGTATGACAAACAAACTTGAAGGAGCCATGAGAATTATGGCCTTGTGTGAGATAACCAAAATCATTGTGTAAAATTCATTTGGTTCTGCGTCCTTGCTACAGAAAAGAGTCTTACATGAAGAGAAAGTAAGATGACGCTGTTGATGTTTTGATGTTTTGCTAGGCGTATTGTGAGAAAAATTCCCTGAGGATTCAGTATACGTAGAAAGGGTAAAGAGTATAAATAATTTATTTGTATGAAGAATTTATTAGCAACAGGCTGCTGCTAAGTCTTCTGTATGAGTGATTAGGTAAAATTTGTTGCATCGTCAAGTTAGTAATTAATGTTTCGCGAAAAAAACAGGTGAGTATAGGAAAAGTATGTTATAAACTGAAATTTTTGTATTCAATTCTATAGTCCCTTTTCAATATTCCAGTCAATTATTTTTTTTTAAATTTTCGTAGTTTTTCAGTAAATTCAAGGTATGCAGTGTATCACTGAGTGACTTTTTTTTTTTTTTGCAATTTATAGTATTATTTCTCTGACTTTCTCTGCCCTTATTTTGCCAGTGACCTAAAAAATATTTGATGTAAATTCTGTTCCTTTATTCAAGGGTCGAGACTAGAAGTCCAGGAGATTCGTCACACTTTAATTTACCCCAGTATATAACTGTTCATAAATTCTCTTTTGGCTGTTCGAGAGCGAGTGCACTCTCATCTTGACAATAAAAGTTGCAGGTGTAATTATCCACTTTTATCGGGGAGGAGCGGTGACAGTGAAAACAAAAGACAGAACGATTTTCTTAACGTCATGTTTTTAGAACTAGTGACGTCGTTGTTTTGATTTGGAGAATTCGAGCTTCCGTGGCATTCTCATGAAGGCAGTCACCAAATAAGATTCTCTAACATATTCATGAGACTTTGACTCGTCATCTCAGGAAGCAGCTGGGATAGGGCGTATATTGCTTGCTTGCCCAAAATCTTGCGAATGCGCATTTTCATTACTGTGCGAACCATTGCCGTCTTATTTCCAAAGTTTTTCCTGTAGAATTATTTTTATTGTAGCAGCACATCTTACTTTTGAGAAACGTCCAATGAAGGTTTCAGCAAATGTCGCACGAAAGTTAGATGTTGTTCGTAAGACCTCATATATTTAAACTGATAAAATCAGTGCAACCTGTTTTAGGTCATTTGTACTCCCTTTGCTAGAATACTGTTCTTCGGTGTGGATGTCTGCTTCTGCCAGAGATATATATCTTTTTAGATAGTGGATCGTGGTGCGGCAGGTTTCTATTTCTTAATAGTAGCAATTATGGCTTGGGCAGTCGAAGGATGGTCTCTTGTTTGTCACTTTTTCATAAGTTGTATTTCAACAGAGATCTTTGACTTTCACAACTGATCCCTGACCCCTTTACCTGCCGAGAGCAACCAGATTCGCTGAACAGCAGCACCAATATGTAGTAAATGTGCTTCGGTGTCAAACTTCTCAGTTCCAGAGGTCCTTTATTCCTCACACCGTTGGACTGTGGAACAGCCTCCCAGAGGATGTCCTGCAACTGGAACTTCAGAAATTTAAGCGAAGGTGCATTGCATTTCTGCCGTAATACTATTCTCCTTGCATTCTAATACATTTTTATCTATTAATTTATTGATTTATTATTTTTTTTAATAAGTAGGATCTCTTCTCTCTGTATTTCTCTTTTTTTCCTCGTACTTCTTCCTCATGAACACCATATTCTTTGGAAGTTTGAATTTCAAGTCAGTGGCCCATGTGGGTTTGTTCCATCTGAATAGGTTTCATCTGCTGAATAATAATAATAATAATAATAATAATAATAATAAATTCTTGAAGGGCGTGTGCTCTGGATTCTTTTCACAGTTGCGTGCACAATGCAGTCACTGAAAGGCTGCGGTCTGTTTGTTTGGATGACGCATAAATAAAAAAAGGTGTTTAGTAGCGTAAGTGATATTTCATTCAGTAGTACCGGTCGGGGAATCTTACTCGACATTTTAAAATGCAGCCAATTTATCTTCTATTTCCAGGCATAACGCCAACCTTTACTATCGTGACCAAGTTATCTACCATTCGACCAACTTTCTTGTAATAATTTCGTATGTCTTGAGAGAGAGAGAGAGAGAGAGAGAGAGAGAGAGAGAGAGAGAGAGACTTGTACCAGACAGAATCGCGTGCTTCTCGACACAGTTATCCAACATTGTCTCCTTAGATCAATAATTCCTCATGGGGTGTTTCCAGTTTGAATGTCAATGGACTGTTACAGTGTGAAATGAACGTAGATTTGACCTCTCTCTCTCTCTCTCTCTCTCTCTCTCTCTCTCTCTCTCTCTCTCTCTCTCTCTTATCCAGCAACAAGACTTGTTCATTATTTCGAAGAGAAAATTCTGGAGGTCTTCCAATGCGTGTTGATTTGATGTTTTTCTTCTTCTTTCATAGTTTTCATTTGGTGGATGCCCTTTTGCAGAGGTCTGGACAAGGAATTTCTTCTCTCGATGTTGTTATGTGTCTTCCAGTTACTCATCACTTGTCAGCATATCAACTAAAAGTCGTATACTGTGTATTAAAATAACTCTTAGTAAACTGCAAGCATAACAGGCAACCTTTCTAAAACCTCGGGTGCCAACAGACCGACCCTCGAAAAAAGGAAGCTAGATTTCGCGATGACTCTCCTGAAGTTGATTGTTGTTCTGGAGAGCTGTGCTCGTCTTTTTCACGTGCTTGCATTTTTAATATACGCTGTTTACCCACAAAGCAGTTATTCAGAGTTGCATTCATCCTGTAAGTACTGAGGTTGCACAGACCCAAAGCCGCTCCCTGTACCTACACAGAAGCGTCAGTATCAGCACACCAATCTTCTCCACTGCCACAAGTTTTCACAAACATCCTCATGGTTCTTTTAATGACCCTGCTTTCTAGCACATCTACCACCGTATCGCTTAATCATATCTTAGGTCTCTCCCTTCTGTCTGTGCCATCTAAAATGTATGTGGTCGTCTTCAGTTTATACTCTGTCATTCTCCCTACACAACAAAACCGCTTGCAAACACTGAACCATCTTCTCAGGTCACCAAATCATTTTACCACCTCACAGTATCTCTCCAAGTCTCTGTTCTCTTATTAATTTTTACGTCACATGTTCTACGCAAATAGTTCATCTCAACAGCTTCCACATTGTTTTGTTTTATTAGCATCGAAAATAAGTGTATACCTCCGTAAAGGAAAACTGATTTGACAGTGCCTTCATAAAATCCAGGTGTTAATTCCTTTATATATATATATATATATATATATATATATATATATATATAGGTATATATATATATATATATATATATATATATATATATATATATATATAATGTGTGTCGATGACTGAGCTTAATCTTTTGAGCTTATGGCAGCAACTATTTCCAAGTCGTAAAAATTAAATTAACGGATATATGTACCAATTATATAACCATGGTTAGCTCTTTACCAACAATATAAAAACGTATAAACACACGAATGAAATGAAAAGAAAGTGAATGTAATATTTATACCTGAAAGAAATATAGTAAATTTATTCCGTTGATTCCTGTTTTCTGGGTTTATTTATTCTTCTTATTTGCACGTTATCATTTCCACAATCTAAAATCAGTACCATTCTCTCTCTCTCTCTCTCTCTCTCTCTCTCTCGGTTAACTCAGTTAACTCAACGGTGTAAAAATACGTTGTTCAGATTCATTAATCTGCACCCCAAGTACCTGCAAAAATCAGTCGACTGAATATAAAATTTTCCAACTGCAAAATTTCAGTAATGAGTTTGATTTATAAATCTGACGACGTTGTTCTTTTCTAGGAATCGATTGACTAGAGGCGTACAGAAAGTGACATTGCCTTCTTCAGGAAACCTGTCAGAAAATGAGCGGTGCAAGCCGTCATTATACACCATCGATAAAAGCGACCACAAGGTACAGTACTTAGATTCATTAAAAAAAAAAGTGTATAGAATCGTAGGCGCTCAGTAGCTTTCACTCTTTCTTTGTATTTCTGTTTCAGCTAATTTATATTTCAGGTTGCTTGATAATCCGTTGTGCTTATTTTTTGTCTTTCAGTATCAAGTTTCATATCTCTGATTTTTTTCCATTTGACCTTTATTCAGTAAGTTAAAAAAAAAACTGCTATGTCTTGGGATTTTTAGAGAAAAGGTAATATTCTTATTCATTATGTAAAAGAATTTGGAGTGAAGTTCGTGTTTTTACTGACATCTATTGAAGAACTTTTTCACCTTATTAGCGTTATATTGTTCTAGCTTTGATACTTTTAGCTCTCTCCAAATATCTTTTTTATGAATTTTCACAAGGTTATCCATGCGCCCAAGTTGTCGTTATCTCATTCATTTGAAATTTTTATTTTTAAAATGCCTGGCTTTACATATGCTATACATTAACAAGTGTTAGTCGAACTGAGAATAGTTTACTGAACCAAACCTCCTTCCCCAAAATTATTAAATACTTTTTTGTGACCTGGTTGTGCGACAGATACGGTGCTCCTACTAGGAATTCGGTCAAAGTGAATTCTTGATATACATTTGCGTGTCTGAGAGGAAGTTTACTATTTGATAAATTATGCAAAGAAATTAGAGGTCTTCAATCTTTCTTGCAGTGAAGATTTACAAAGAATTAATTTGAAAGTCCTTTTTTGAGAAAATTTAAATGAGATATATTAGTTCCCTACTATAGAAGCAAAATCTTTTTAAGATCACAATAATAAAAACACACACATCCTTGCCATCTATTGTGTAATGAAATTGTTGGTCATTCGTTTGCTTTATCGTGCTTGTTTGAACATTGCTGTGACCTGGAAGTGACATTAGAAAAAAAATCGAAAGTGGTATTAAGGCCTTGCTGATTCAGCATTCGCTAAAACATAATTTCCACGAAAATGAAAGGCTCAGGACACGATGTACGATCAATCCCTTTCGGTGACTCATGAATGCTGTTAGTAGAAAATTACACAATCAGATTCCTTGCTTACATACAAATGAGAGTTTGAGACCCCGTCCGCTTCATTTTTCTCACATTGGATTTTCAAGAAATATTGCTTTCGAATAAGTGTCAAATGTTCATTTTCTGGTCTTTATCCATAAGTATGTTATTTCAACTGCATTAGGATTAAAACACACACACACACACACACACACACACATATATATATATATATATATATATATATATATATATATATATATATATATATATATATATATATATATATATATATATATATATATATATATATATATATATATATATATATATGTACATATACAATAAATATATATATATATATATATATATATATTGTATATGTGTATATATATTTATGATACATATACGTACATACACACACACATTATATATACATATATTACATATATATACACACACATACGTATACGTATGAACTTTACACTTAAACAGTTCCCGAAAGTCATCAGACATTTCGTAAATCAAGGCAGACAATTCCCGAAAGTCATCAGACATTTCGTAAATCAAGTTATCTGCCTAGCAGAAGCAAACGCAATGGACTCCTGCTGGCACGGCTTCTCAGAATAAGCAAATCATAGAAAAGAAATCGGTTTTCTTCTTCTTTCCTTCAAGAAATGACACGACTTTCTTCTGTCTCCCAACCTTGAACCTAATCTCACCCTGCTGTCAGACTCGACATGCATTGCCCTTCATCTTGCCTGAAGAGGCGGTGGGTTGGTGGGATAAGGAGGGGGAGGGGGAGGCTCTCCTGAACCTTGAGGTGTTTGAATATGCCCTGCCGTCCATCGTCTCCACGTTCTTGTTGCGGGGGGGGGGGTGGAAGGGGGGGCCTTTGCAAATCCCCAAAATACGACTGCTAGGGAGTGAGGGTGTGGGGAGGGGATAGGCTGGCGAACAAAACATAGAGGCAGCTTTCGCCAAAGCTAGCAATCATCAGAAGGAAAACAAATTTGTTCTTTTGCAAAGACCCTTTGAATCATGAAAAAATAAGGAAATAAAATGATACAAGCTTAAGATAATCTTGAAAGCAAAGCTTCTTACAGCGACGCAGATTACATGTGCTTAACTGTTTTTCCTGGCAGTTTTTCTTCGCTTCTTCCAGTGGCTGAGTATCTGGAGATTATATCTGCAAAACTTTAGGTATATAGTTTTGCTATTGAAATTATACGTTTAGGGATTAATATTTTAAATATATTCTGCATTTTTACTTCCGGTGACACAATAATTTGTTTTATATGTTACGAGTAGTTAGTTCAATTTCCCGTTATCACATAAGGGATGAAATCCTTTTCCTGTAATAAAAATTATCATACAAAATCTAATAAAAATAAGAGTTTAATTCTTGTGAGCCTTCTTTAATCATTAGTCCCCAAAATTGTAAATGGAAATAAACGGGATCCGAACAAAGTGAAGGTAAAACGCTAACTGTGATTATTATTTTTTCGAATTCAAATTTCTTGCCAACTAAAGAAATTTCATATAAAAATGTCGCTAACATGCACTGAATTACACGCAGCATGCAGTATATAAGATTACTATTTTCACTATATACCGTACACAAATACCTACAAAAGGCGTGGAAGAAATAGTTTGGGTTTGTAGGTTTTGACGTATATATATATATATATATATATATATATATATATATATATATATATATATATATATATATATATATATATATATATATATATATATATATATATATATCACATTTAAATCACTAATTCACGAGAGACATTTTTATGCTTTACAAGTTTTAATCCAAGTATTAAGCCGTTACAAAGCAAAATCGAATTCACTTTACTTTAACAAACCAGTCCCCAAAGGAAATTCAATGTAACATCACCTACCTTGGCCAGGATTCGAACCTGTGCCTTTTGGCTTAGATCACTATCATTCTGTATGGGTTCAGAATCACAAGCCAGGGTAGACTCATGGTGTAATAATTCCGTGTGGTTATAATTCCATAGGGGGGATAATGACGTCAGTGCACCTCACGTGGTGCACTGTAGGCATTACTGAAAGTTGTTTGACCCTTAGCTACACACTTTCTTTCTTCCATCTTGCTGTTCAACCCCTCCTACTACCTCTTTTTACTGTCTTGGGCCCTGAATGGCGGAAAGTGCCACAGTGCTTGGCTCTTGCCAAATTTTCATCATTCAAATCGAATGAAACTTTGGTTGTAAGTTATTCCCAAAGTAATGAAAAATCGATATTAAGGATTATTTGTGGCTTAATATTTTACATATAACTGTATATATATATATATATATATATATATATATATATATATATATATATATATATATATATATATATATATATATATATATATATATACTATACACACACACACATATATATATATATACACTTATATATATATGTATGTATGTGTGTTTGTGTGTGTGCACGTCTGTGTGTGTAAACTACTAGCTTCATATGAATTATATCAGTCAAGTTGTGTACGTCCCTTAATTCACCATAATTTTTAAGAGATATGGCTGCTAATTCAGTCATTCCAGTGCCAAAGGATGAACTTACACGAATGACATAATTCAGGCGCAGGAATGTGGAAAGTGAATGTCTCATTAAAGGAGGTTTGTTTAGGCTTTTGGGCGAACCCAGACGTGGCGTGAAATGACTCCCTCGCATGGGTCATGTAACATGAAAAATTAGGTAAAATTCCGGTATCTAGGTTAATTGCTGTGTGATCAGGTGGGAATTCCAGTTCTCGGAAGGAAATCACTTGTTTTGGTCGTAAATTTTCTGGTTATTATAATTTCTGGATAATTTAGTTTTTTTCTAAAATGAAGGCTAACCTTACGTATTTTAGTCAGCATGGGCTTGTTATTGTAATTAATAAAAGGCGCCAGAATTTTTATATAATAAAACGCGCAATTTTTAGAGCCTGATAATTGTTTTTAACACTTAAACCCAGCTAGTGAATTATTTTTCCTTGTGCTGACATAAACAGTTTGACAACAGATCCAAGTAACAATATTTTCTTAAAAGAAACAAAATCCTATTATGTCAGCCACGTGAATTGTTTCCATGACACCTTCGATTGTATCAAGAAAACTTGACCCTGGATCCTTAAAATTATTAGGGCTTAAAGTCAAGGTTGCACTGCAGTCGTTTGCATGACAGTCTCGTTGTAACCCAGGAAAATATTTATGCTGACGCATATTTAAGCATTGTTTTCCCGGTCTTATTCTTGCCACCAGCGGTGATTTCTGGCGACTGTGTGATAATACCTGGCATTTGTGATGCCGTGTGGCTAGCGGATAATTTTCCCCCTTTTTCTTCTTCCTCTTCTTCTTCTT
>NC_089741.1:60035963-60110963 GCF_040412425.1 Macrobrachium rosenbergii
ATTATTATTATTATTATTATTATTATTATTATTATTATTATTATTATTCCTAAAGGAAGTGTTTGATTCACCTGTGTCATCTTATGTGATTGAAAAATCAACACATATAGAAGGGAAACAACCCCGATTTGTTGCGAAATGCAGTGACATTGTAAATGAAGAAATAGAACTAAGGAAGAAATAGTGAAAAACCTTAATTATGTTTTGATGAATCACGACTTAAAAGCTTCTCTCGTCGGAATTATTACGTCTCATTTTCATAAAGCGCAATTCTCCTGTTTAGATCAAAATACTAACAAAGGAGTATTCGGGTCAACGACACGACTTTAGCCTAATGTATTATAGGCCTGGAACGTCGTGTCTCCGACGGGAATCACGTGATGTTTTGAGAAAAAAATTAAAAAACACAAAGCAATTTTCTAAAGAGCGACCCCTGTAATCCTTGTTGACGTGCTTGAAATTATTATTATTATTATTATTATTATTATTATTATTATTATTATTATTATTATTATTATTATTTCATAAAACTCTCATGATAGCATGAGTCACTAAAATGGCGAAGAAATCCACCGTGGTGTAAATGTAAATATTTATTAGAAATTCATATGCAAACGAGAGCTTTGAGAACCTACTCGATTTTCCTTCTCAATTTGATTGAAATGGAGAATCGACCAGGTTCTCGGAAAGCTCGTTTGTGTGTGTGTATACGTATATGTATATATATATATATATATATATATATATATATATATATATATATATATATATATATATATATATATATATATATATATTTCTAGTATAAGTAAAAGTTAAGTATATCTTAGTTTAACCAGACCACTGAGCTGATTAACAGCTCTCCTAGAGAGGGCTGGCCCGAAGGCTTAGATTTATTTTACGTGGCTAAGAACCAACTGGTTACCTAGCAACGGGACCCACAGCTTATTGTGGAATCCGAACCACATTATGACGAGAAATGAATTTCTATCACCAGAAATAAATTCTTCTAATTCTTCATTGGCCGGTCGGAGAGTCGAACGCTGGGCCAACAGCGTGCTAGCCGAGAGCTCTACCCACCCCTCCAATAAAGAATTATTTCCAGTAAATATTTACACTTACACCACTGTAGATTTCTTCACCATTATTATTATTATTCCTTTTATTATTTCCTTCGTATTTTCTTCAACACCTTTTCATTCTCTCCTCCTTTATGCAAGGCTGAAAATACTCTGCTAAATATTACAAAAGTATCAAAACGAAGTGGAAAATTACAAAGGAATTTCGTTGATATCAGCCTCTTCCATCTGGTATCATCGAATATTGACCAAAAATCTTAATAGGTACTTTCAAGACGTGTTCTTATAAGTTACATTTCGAGCTATGCATGAGAAATGTGTAATATTATATCATTCATACAATTTGATTATTAAATTTTTCGAACGTGCAACAAATCTCAAGAAATCGACGTCTTGGGTCTAATTTTCTAAATGATGAATAGAAAAAAATATTGCGGCAAAAGAGTCAGCTACTGTATTCCTTTATTCACTTTGTGTCTGAAAAACAAAGAGAGAGAGAGAGAGAGAGAGAGAGAGAGAGAGAGAGAGAGAGAGAGAGAGAGAGGCATAAAAATTCTCATTAATGCTCTTAATGAGCCATGGCCTCCAACTGAGAAGCCCAGTTGACATCATAATTGTACGTAGCCCACTGCAGTTCCTAAGTCCATGTCCTGAAAGAACAAAACGACACAAAAATCACCCGCTCAATAAATACATCTTGTTCAACTCCGCATGGTTCGGATTACTGTGTTCTTCGTTAATCTTTTCTTCCTCTTCAGTTTAATGAAAGCACGACCTTTTATTTATGCTGAGAAATTCATTAACGTTGAGTTATGCGGGGAGCTTAAAGGTTAATATCATTTTACCTTGAAAAATGGATCCTTTATGAGATTACCACAGTAAATGGGTTTTACTTAGGGAAGGATGAATGGGATTAGACGGGGCTTCCGTGTTGAGCCTAGTCAATTATGATGGTGGAAAAAGCTTTTTTCTCAGATTTTGTTAAGAAGCTCTAGTCAGGAAGTGGAGTTTTAACGTGATATTGTGTTTCTTTTAAAGAATAAAGTCTGTTTTAATCTCTCTCTCTCTCTCTCTCTCTCTCTCTCTCTCTCTCTCTCTCTCTCTCTCTCTCTCTCTCTCTCTCTCTAAACATAATAATGTACTTTGAGAAATATAAAGTCTGTATGAACTTCTTTTATAAATACATACATATATATATATATATATCTGTATATTTATATATATATATATATATATATATATATATATATATATATATATATATACATATATATGCAATATATATATATATATATAATTATATATATATATATATATATATATATATATATATATATATATGTGTGTGTGTGTGTGTGTGTGTGTGTGTGTGTTTTATTATGTATATACATAGTATAATATAAGTATATAGATATATATATATATATGTGTATTACGTGTATATCTATATATCTATATATCTATATATATATATATATATATATATATATATATATATATATATATATATATGAGAGAGAGAGAGAGACCGTAGCTACGATACGGACCCATTCGTTTAGAATGACTGCTAGAGATACGTAACGCTGGTTGTATTCCTAACAGCTCTACTACCAATACGGATCCATAACCCTTCGTCCCCACCCCCTCCCCCACACCACTTCCCAATAAAAATCTATTGTTATGGTCGACAGTGACGATAGCTTTTGTTGGTACGG
Organism: Macrobrachium rosenbergii; assembly: GCF_040412425.1. Taxonomy (NCBI): domain Eukaryota; kingdom Metazoa; phylum Arthropoda; class Malacostraca; order Decapoda; family Palaemonidae; genus Macrobrachium; species Macrobrachium rosenbergii. The sequence goes on from NC_089741.1 coordinate 60,038,758, forward strand.
TTCACACACAGCTATGCTTTTGTGATTTTAGTGATATCAGATACAGTACGGTCAGTTCTGAACATGTTGTCGTAGGTAAGTTGATGGCCAGTGTGCTTACATGGCCACAGAATTCGTCTCTATATAAAATTCCTCGTTGGGGGAGTCGGTAGAGTTGTCGGCTGGCACTCGCTAGGCCCGAGTTCGAGTCTCCGGCCGGCTAATGAAGAATTAGAGGAATTTATTTCTGGTGATAGAAATTCATTTCTCGCTATAATGTGGTTCGAATTCCACAATAAGCTGTAGGTCCCGTTGCTAGATAACCAGTTGGCTCTTAGCCACGTAAAATAAGTCTAATCCTTCGGGCCAACCCTAGGAGAGCTGTTAATCAGCTCAGTGGTCTGGTAAAACTAAAGTATACTTTTTCGACAACGCCTGGAAGATTTCATTGTATAGATAAGTCTTCGATATACTAATTTAATAATTCTATTTCTAAATAGATTAAAGTTAATGGTCTTCAATTAAATGGGTTTTGTTTGGTTGTCTCTACCAGTATCCTATATGAAATATCGTTCTACTAATTGCCAGCAAGGCTACAACCTGTCGCTGGAAAATACTAGTCTTGCTTCAGGGCATTCAACATGGCACATAATCAGTCTGAAATATGTAGAGTTCAGATGAAAGCAGAGTGGATGATGACTTAATTGTGGCGCTCAAGGCCCTTGTTTATCCAAGAAGCTTGGAAGAAATTTGGTACCCGTTTCTGACCAGTGTACTTGCCACCTATTTCAGTTTGTATTTTTGTATGCATGTCGTTTGGTATTACCCTTTCTCATAACATTCTTGCATGTGTTTAAATGATTTTCAGAGTCTTATTATTGCAAGGCCACATTAGGGTCCTTGTTTCATGACTAGCTTATAAGGGGACTTACTCCCAGAAATGTGGAAATCGTTCAAATCCAAACCTGGAGAATCCATTGGGCCAAAAATTGGTCAATTTTATTTTTGAGAACAGCCGAACTTTTTTTTTATTTTTTGCATAATGGCCCATTATTTCCTTCTCCTTCCTCTCTCTTTCTCTCACATGCTTTACTCTCTCTCCTTCTGTCTGTCTGCGTGGTTTCAAGCCCGAAATTAGTTGCCAGTGTCAAATTTCTCTCTTTCTCTCTCTCTCTGATTAAAAATGGAGGATGTTGTTTCCTTTAATTATTATTTTCCCTGTGAGTAGGAGCGCGGGATTTAAATGTAACCTTCCTGGCATGTATAATGGAGAATATGTTATTGGTTAAGTGTGCTTATGTAAGATTATGGCTCCTGAGAGGTCAGAATCTAGTGGGGCAAATTTCTTATTTTATTTGCTTCAATTCAAAAAATCTCTTCACCTAACGGCCTTCCTTTTTGAGTTAAAACCAAGTTGACAGCGAACTAATCCTCTCAGCAGTCAAGGTATGTGTTAGTCGCAACAGTACATATTCCTACTGAATTCATATTTTGTACTTAGGGTCGATATCAACCAATCACCAACACGGTTCTTAATAATAATAATAATAATAATAATGATAATAATAATAATAATAATTATTATTATTATTATTATTATTGTTATTATTATTATTATTATTATTATTATTATTATTATTATTATTATTATTATTATTATTATTATTATTTTCTATCGCAGTCATCCTATTCGACTGGTTGGTTTTTAGTGTGGGGTTCCGGGTTGCATCCTGCCTCCTTAGGAGTCCATCACTTTTCTCACTATGTGCGTTGTTTCTAGTAGCACACTCTTCTGCATGAGTCCTGGAGCTACTTCGGCATCTAGTTTTTCTAGATTCCTTTTCAGGGATCTTGGGATCGTGCCTAGTGTTCCTATGATTATGGGTACAATTTCCACTGGTGTATCCCATATCCTTCTTATTTCGATTTTCAGGTCTTGGTACTTATCAATCAATTTTTTCTCTTTCTCTCTCATCTACTCTGTTGTCCCATGGTATTCCGACATCAGTGAGTGATATTTTCTTCTTGATTTTGTCAATCAACGTCACGTCTGGTCTATTGGCACGTATCACCCTATCTGTTCTGATACTATAATCCCAGAGGATCTTTGCCTGATCGTTTTCTGTCACTCCTTCAGGTTGGTGTTCATACCACTAATTACTGCAAGCTAGCTGGTGCTTCTTGCACAGGCTCCAGTGGAGGGCTTTTGCTACTGAATCATGCCTTTTTTTACTGGTTCTGTGCAAGCGCCGGACATTCGCTTGCTATGTGGTTTATGGTCTCGTCTTTCGTATTGCACTTCCTGCATATGGGTGAGATGTTATTTCCATTTATTGTTCTTTGAACATATCTGATTCTTAGGACCTGATCTTGTGCCGCTGTTAGCATTCCTTCTGTCTCCTTCTTGAGTTCTCCCCTCTGTAGCCACTGCCATGCTTCATCGCTGCCCAGTTAAAGAATTATTTTAGCATTAATAGTTGAATAGAGTCTGTTTTAGTGTTTTGTTAACTATGTAACTTCATTTTGTTAGGTGAAAATGAATGAAAAGAAAGGAAAGTAAAGACTAAAACTGCAAATTACACTTTATATATTATATATTATATATATACATGTACAGTATATATATATATATATATATATATATATATATATATATATACTTATACAGTATATAGATATATATATATATATATATATATATATATATATATATATATATATATATATATCTGTACATATATATATATATACTTATACAGTATATACTGTATATAGGTATATATATATATATGTATATACATACATATATGTATATAAATATATATATATATATATATATATATATATATATATATATATATATACAGTATATATATGTATATATATATATATATATATATATATATATATATATATATATATATGTATATCTATCTATATATATAGGCTAAAGTGTAATTTACAGTTTTGGTCTTTTACTTTCCTTTCTTTTCATTCATTTCACCTGAAAGCACAAGACCAAGTGAAGTTGCATAGTTAACAAAATACTTTAAAGCAGGACTCTAGTCAATATTTATAAAAAATATTTTTAAAAGATGATAGTCTCAGGTAATTTAGTATGAAATCTGGAACTTAGTAATAGATCTGCATCTAAATTCAGTGGCTTTAGCATTAGGTATTCAATCATTTTATGACAGACAGACAGACAGACAGGCATAATGAAAGTTCGACGGTCTCTGTATCGAAGCAGTATGACGCATAAATTTCTTATGTGCAAGAAGCTGATCATAATACGAAATAACTTGACCTATGCAGAACAATGCTCAGTTTTAGTGCTGTTGAGAAAAGGGAGTAATTCAAAATATAAATTTCCTTACCTTTTAATTTCAAAGTCACCAGAAAGTAATCCTGTAATATCTTCCATACCAAATGTAAGTCAGAGGTGATTTGTATAACGAATATAAGAATATGTCGTTTTAAAAGCTCGTATTATTATAAACAAATATGAAATTTTCAACTACTCATAAAAGCCTGACAGAGTAATGCTGCCGAACGTAAACAGTTCCAAGGAATTCATGTTCTTCCTAAAATCACGAAGCCGGATTCCTAGTAGCAGAAAGTCAGTCAATTGCGATAATTACATAATTTTTTCGTTTGCGTTACCAATTACAGTCAGCGAGGCACAATTAGCAAGAAATGTCCAACGCAGAATACGGAACTCACAGACGCAAAACTGATTCATTTTATTGCCTCTGTTATGTGACAAAGACACTTCAATTTCAGCTGGAGCCTTTGCGTACTTCCAATTAGGCGCTCAGGTTTATCACGAATGTCATGAACAGTTGCACACTGAATGTGCTTCCTCACTTGAGAAGTATTGGACATGAGCTGGCAACAGTCAGCTCAAGCATTAATTCTGGCGAAATTATTCTGTTGTCCTTGACTCTAGAACAAAGTCTATATGTTTCTGTCATTATCTTGAAATTATAGTAGTGGCAGTAGTAGTATGTTATGCTACAATCGTAGTAGTAGTACCATTAGTAATAGGTTATATTACATTCGTCTTTTTTATTCAGGTAAAATGCTCCAGTAGTCCTTAAGTATAGAGAGCCGTTTGAGTTTGAGAATAATAATAATAATAATATTAATAACACACACATTATTATTATATAATAATAATAATAATATGTTAGTATTATTATTATTATTATTATTATTATTATTATTATTATTCGTAGCAGCGGCAGTAGTAGTAGTAGTAGTAGTAGTAGTAGTAGTAGTAGTAGTAGTAGTAGTAGTAGTAGTAGTAGTTAAATGCTCCAGTAGTTCTGGATTAGAAAACAGGTTATTATTAACATTTGAATACATACTGCGTATGTTTACCGATACGCGAGCAGATAATTGGTAATATATATTCACAGAGAGAAAACTTAATTTTAGTTCATGTCACAATTTTCCAAAACCCGATTAGTTCTCTTGTATTGAAAAATTAACAAAATTATTACAGTTAACAGGAAATCTCACGATAAATAGTAGTAGCGGTAAAGATGAAAGGAAAGGACTTAATTGAAATTGCAGTATAAAGGTAGATCGATTGATTCATGAAGCACAGTCACCTACTTCAAGTTGCTTACCCTCGGTTGAAAAGGTTTTTAATATCGTAGTTTATCTTTCTACATTGCAATAGGTGTGTTAAAATCTGTTGACAAGCTAATCAGCGAGTTAACATTTTTCATTTGAAAACATAAACTTTTTACGCCTAGCCAAAACTGAATACGTAATATTAAAAAAAAACACTAGGTCTCCAGTTGGAAGTAATTTAGAGAAACTCTAGGTTATTCACCCAGTCTAACTCGTAGTGGTGATTGCCTGACTTGTGTAAAAGAATAGTAGGCAATTTTACCTGCAAATAGATGATAACACTAACTTCATCCTTTTTAATTTGAACCGCCTAAGTGTAAAACACCAGGTTAACACGTTACGTGCTTAATCATACAGAGAAAAAAACTACATTGTTAAAGCTGAGCTTCCAGGAAATGTTACAATTTTTAGCTCTAAAGGAATCTGAAATTTTTGTGTAGTGACTTTGAGACACCTACATGCAGTGATTACATTAAACTTTTTCTATCAGAAATTTCCTGCATTTCCGAAGACTTACAGTTGGCATGACAAACAAAAGCTGCTGTTACAAAGTACGGTAAAAGTTATTTCCCCACGATAGGTCAGAAGGCATCTGGTCTTGACTTTCATGGTACAACCAAAATCGATATAGCAATTTTGGATCACACTGGACAAAAGAAATTCGTGAAATATTAATTGAATGACAGACTGCAATGATTTACAGAGCTCTAAACGAGTTTGGGAAGAAATTTACGAGATAAAGTCAGAAAGATCCAGGAGGAAAGGAAGCTTCAGGACTTAAATGAGACGAATGTGAAGATAAATATAACCCGAGTAACAAAATCCAAAGCCAGAAATTCGAGGATGAGCGAAATGACGAGGCATCATGAAGGCCAACCTCTAAATTTTGTTGAGGGGTTCACATTGTCTGGTGTAGAAGACACGAAACGATCTGTGAATTTTTCCATGAGTCATGAAATTAGAAGGCAGAGTCCCCTGTGACATAGCAGTATGAAATGTGCAGAACGCATGGCGTGATTGATGGAAAAAAAAAAAATCGCGGAGATACGAGCTGATTTTCGAGCTGAAGAGCTCAAATTCTTATGCGTGCGATGCACTGTTTATGCAGTTTTTCCCTTTCTTTTTCATAACTGTCTTCGGTGCGATAAAAAGCGAGCAGAGGGACTTTTGTGCGTATGTGTGAGTCTCTGTCACGGATGATGTATATATCGTGACCTGTGAGTTATTACCTAAGACATGAAATTTTGCGTTTGATGTGTCTCACGGATTTGGCCTTCCCTATTCAGAACTAGGCACGCAAACACAAAACCTCTGTGTGTGTGGGTTTGTGTGTGGGTGTGTGTTCGTGTTTTATGTACCTTGTATGACCTTGAAAACTTGGCGAGGGAACACAGCAAATGTTTTTATGTGTATGTGTTATACGCGTTCTATACCTGGCCTTCCATATTCAAGGCTTGTCGCACGAACACAAAATAGCTGCGCACCTGCATGTATGCGCACGTGCGCTAAGCCTCCTGTTTAACCCTTCACGCATAAAACTTTAGACCCAAAAACAGGGAATAAAGTGCTTGTGTTTATGAAAATATTAAGCATCATGTTTGACCATCCGTATTCAAAATTTGCCATGCAAGAGCAGGAAATATGTGAGTTTGTGGGGATATGTATAAGTGTTTTATTCATTCAAAACAAAAATGCATTTGATATCCAGTATTCTCAGATAAAGTTAGAATTAAAGAGCTTTAGCGACAAGAGAGGTAAAAATTATTGATCAATGATGACAAGATCGAAGATCAGCAGTGACAAAACTGAAGCGGAAATTAAAGGTCTGTGGTGAAATCTTAAAGGAAATTAAGAGATCAGTAAGGACAACAATCTTTGAGAAGTTCGTGTTTATGATCATGGCCGAGTTTTTCCAAGGTTCTCAGGAATAATTTCCAGTTCTAGGTATTAACATTTTTTTCCAATAAATATTTTTTAAGGAAATCATTTATGTCAATGTTAAAACCTGTTACTTGAACAAATACTACTAATGATAATAATAATGTTACCATCATGATCATATTTTCTTGAAAATATAAAAGTCTGCGATCAGGTCTTAGGTGCGCATAAAATATTATTTAGGAATGTTGTGCATATTTTTTTATACAGCTAATTTCCTTCTCATGCAACGATTATAAATGGAAATAGCTGGCTCTTTGAGACTAAGCAGCTCTTAAACAGCAGTGAAATATAAATGTTCAATTTGCATGCTCAGTTCCATGCAGAAGAGTACGTGATTGTCAGGTTGGCTCCTGTGGGCGCAGTTGGAAGAGGCATACTTGCATCAGAACTATGGAATGGAAGGCTAGGAATTTCACAGAGGCCCTTTGCGGCACTCGAAGCATTGACGGTGATGATTATGATGATGATGATAATAATAATATTACATTTCATAAGTATATTTTGAGATTTAAATCACGCTGCCGAGGACATGATACACAACAGTTACCTGGCGTTAACATACCAATGTCACATACGCTGAACAGCGAGAGAGAGAGAGAGAGAGAGAGAGAGAGAGAGAGCTGGTTATATTGCGAACGTTTATAACAAATCCTTATGCTAATTTTTTTGATCGATTCAACCAAAAATAAGAAAAGCAACGACTTTTACTCACACAAAGGAAACGTAATTCGTCTTTTTTGCGCAAAAGGCTTAACTTGTCAGACCATTTAACAAGGAAGCGTAATTACTAGTTTTACCTGCTAATATCCTAATTGGTCATTAACTCCCCAAGTCCCTTGACTCAATTATTTCCAGATTATTTCCTTGTGAATTTTTAATACTTTAGTGGATTCATAATCATTTTCCAATTCGGTATGATAACGAAAATTGTTACTTAAATTAAGCTGTTTTTGTGTAAAGATCATAAATAATTTTAATTTTAATTCCCGTTTAAAACATCATGATAAATATGGTTCACGATAAATACGTTCTCCTGTATAACAAATTTAAGCGATTGTACACAAAACAAAACAAGTCTTTGTTCAGACCCCTCTAATAATCATATATTTATGATTTTGTATAAATTATTTTAATTGTAAAATTTTGTGTTTTATTTTCTGATTTCAAAACAACCTGGAGTTCTGCAAGCGAGTTAAAAGCGAGTGCAAAAATGACAGGGACAAATACCAACACAGACTGCATTGGTTGTTATTTATAAGTTACTTCGTCATTAAGTAAGTCTGTCAAGACCAAGCGAATGGCCAAGATAAGAGAGGGGCAATTAGGGAATTCTATTTTCTTCTGCATAAGAGATATGTCACCGATAAGAGTTCATGTTTATATCCGTCCATGCGAATGTGAATAAGTGCATGCGCATGCATTCGTGAATTTATAGCTGTACCACTTAATACTCCCTTGATAATTTCTTCAGCAATTATTGTTTTTTATTTCATTACTCCCGGCCATTCTGGAATTATATCACCGCCGCGTTATGCTGCATAATTATAACCAATGCATATGAGTTCTCTCTCAGAGAAAGGGTGAATTTGGAAGTGAATTTCACGAGCTTCCATCACCTAAATTTACGTATTTTTTCCCCCGCTGGGTTTTCAACGCAAAGGCTAACTTTTAAACACACACATTGGTTTATTACAGTTTTATCAATACAGGCTACTCAATTTTTTCGGGTGGTTCTTATCGCATCCATCCAAGTGCATGTCAGTTAAGAGGATGGAACGTAATATGCTTTGCAACGAAACGAAGTGTCACGAGCACCAAGGTTCACGAGAAGTGTTTCATGCTAGAGGCTTCTATATCCATTACTCTGCCTGATGAGTTGCGGGTACGGATTCGTGAACGACATTGTGAAGGAAGAAGTTAAGAGGGAAGGTGAAGGTCGTCTTTTTTTTCCCCGTGGTGTTATTATTATTAAGAACATTTTTGCGTGTTCCGCTCGTTGGTAGTGACGGGAACATTACTAAATCATTAGTAAATGTCTGCTTGACTCATATACCTGTTCTTTTCATTTTTTTCTTTATCTTATTTATGGTTTATGATATATTTCACTAGTGATAGGGTTTTCGCCATGTTTCTCTTGCCGGGACTTTCTACCCAAGTTCCAGTATTACTGTACTCACTCTATAATTTTAACAAAACCTCCCACTTTACATTTGTAACTGGAAGTTCAGTTCCCGTTCCAATATATACATACCAAAGAGAAAAATATGTATATTTCGTTTATACTACAATTAAATTGTAAAATTCAATTTGAACTTCTTATGTTTTGGGAGAATAAAAGCTATATAAAAGAACGCAAACCACACAAAGGAATTTGTTTACATCCAAAGGTTTCATGCTTTACCGTTATTCATTTAGTTATTTTTTTCGTGCTGGATCCCGTAATTATAGACGCATAGCCTTCAATTATCATTACCGGTAATACCATCAATAATAATCTCTAGACAGTCCTGACAGCTATGTACCGCAACCCTCACTATTTCACGATCACGGCCACATACATTACCAGTTTGGCAAATATCGCCTGACCAGACGGAGACTGCGAGGCAGCACACCTCCTTATTGAATAAGATAACAAAAAGAGAAAGATAATCGAAGTTCCATTGACTCTGAGGCTTTTTCATGATGTTCAAAGTTTTTGTCTGCACACGATATTCTCTTACTGCTTGCTCCTGTACACCAGTGGCGTAACTAGCGTTAGTGACCCCCGGGGCGGACTCTGAAAGTGCCGCCCCATTCCCGTGCTAAAAAGTACTAAAGTGGTGAAATTAAACGCACATTTTAAGCTTTAACATCTCAATCACTTATTTTATTTCGTAAAGCCAAAAGAAAAACAGCGGAGCAGATTTACAACGGAACCCTACGAGCTTTGTTAGAAGCGAATTCGCTAATAACAATATCAAAGTCCAACTGAGTGCCGCCACCCCGGCCCCCCTTTGTTATGCTACTGCTGTACACACACACACATACATACACACATATATCTACATATATATGCATATAATACATATATATATATATATATATATATATATATATATATATATATGTGTGTGTATATACACATATACACGTGCGGTAAGGTGTTTAGTGAAGTAAGGGGCCTGTTGTGGACCTGCGGACTTACCCAAAGAAGCCAACTCGGGAACTAAATTATGCTAGTCGCTCTGTAGAGCGTCAGCATTCACATTCAACTGCCACACACCGGAAGTCTTTCTCCTTGTATTGTAAAATTGTCTCGTGATCTTTCCCGTAGTATTGTAGACGCAAAGCTCATGAATTTAATTTAGTTAGTTTTGTATACTCTCTTCTCTCTTCTCTTGTATACTCTCTCTCTCTCTCTCTCTCTCTCTCTCAACTCTATATATATATATATATATATATATATAACATATATATATATATATATATATATTATATATATATATATATATATATATATATTATATACATATACAGTATATATATATATATATATTATATACATATACAGTATATATATATATATATTATATACATATACACTATATATATATATATATTATATACATATACAGTATATATATATATATATATATATATATATATATATATATATATATATATATATATATTATATACATATACACTATATACATATTATATACATATACTGTATATATATATATATATATGTATATATATATATATATATATATATATATATATATATATATATTTCTTGCAGATTTTTCTTCATTTATTATTTATTTATTTGCAGTGTTAATCTCTTTATGTTTTCAATTTTGTTATGTATAGGCATTGCAGTGCAAGCTGGTGACCATGTAGCCTTGTTCTTTTATGAATATTTGCCCATTTTGAATGATAATAATATCATGAAAATAATAATAATAGTATATCGTTCGTTCTAAACTGAACTGGTCTTATGCCAGCGCTAGGTTTTGCTGACGAAAAATATATGTGTGCATACGTATACATCCACAAATATCAATGTTTAGCAAGACACATGCTCGTATGCATGCTTATCAACAGCCAAACGCACGAGTATATCTGCTCAGTGTGAATCCCACGGGCGGGGACTGAGCACAGTCTAAATAATTAAGGCTGGTCCAAGGAACTAAGTATTGAATTCGGCCTATTGATTTGTTTGGAGGGGATTGGTTACAAAATGCTTGGCTGATTTTAACAAATATCGCCGTTCACCCTAACTAATGCGTGTTTGTTGCAGTGGCATGATGCAATATATTTCATACCACTGGTGTTTCACAAGATTAATATCGTTGTAGGAAAGTGAAAAACCGCAATAGATTTTTACGTATGGAGAACTGGAAAACTGCTGCTAAGATGCCAATGATGTAATATTCGGAGTTACTTTCTAAAGATATTTAAATTTTTTACTTTCATTTCAGATACATGCGGTGAAAAACAGTAGCCCAAAGGTGAACAGTAACATTTTTCATCTAGGTAGTTTAAATCAATGGATTCCATATTACTTTTAATTTGCATAAGGCGACACGTGGGAATTACACTCCTTTTTTCGCTGCAAAATAAAGAGCAGATATAAAGTCAAAAATGAAAAAACTAGAATAGGAAATTATACTAAATTGAAATTAAGAGAGCTTACAGACAAAAGAATAACTAACGCAGGACAAAGAAATTACATTGCATTCAAATACACACCAAGTATTTCTTATTAGCCTTTCTTTTTATGCTTTCCTGTCGTGCACAAAGAAGGATTTTCGTTTTCTTCTCAGTCGTGATTCGGGACGCCTTGTTTACTCAGTAATTTATGTAAAGCATTTCAAACGTGGCCCGAATTCAGTGCAATTCAAACATTTCGTGACTGGAGAGCGTTCGGTAGAAATTCGTGATGACCATCATCTTCGCATCCTTTCTGCATACGTAATAACAAGCAGGCAGATGTGTACATCTTCATTCGTGCACTTATTATTGTTTTATTTTTCCATTTTGGAATTCTCTTTCCAAGTCTGTTTTCACAGTTCGTTCAAGCTTTCCATCTTTAATAAGCGAGTCTTTTGCCTCCTTTAGGGTTAAAACTTCTCTCTCACATCCACCCTCCCAAAATCCTCCCCCTTCTCCACCTCCTTTTTCTAGTGGTGTTCTGTTTAGGGCTTCTGCCTAAGGACACGAGATCCAGTCCGTTAGGTTGAGTATACCATTGCCTCATTATCTATCTATATATATATATATAGCATATATATATATATATATATATATATATATATATATATATAGGTATATATATATATATATATATATATATATATATATATATATATATATATATATATATATATATATATATATATATATATATATATATACAGTATATAAGCAAGTTTTGAGAGTCCTTCAGACTATCGTAGAGGGATTATTTTCACTTGCTGGCAATTTTAACATTGTTCCCGAAGATTATAATCGGAAAAAGTATTTCCCTACAACATAATTAGTTCCCTGCAAGTGCGCATGGTGTCAGTCCCCGCGTACAACAGCTTTTGATAGTCAGAAATTCGTTTTTACAGCTGGTCTTATAAGATGTTTTGTAATACTATGCCTATATAATTCTCACGATAAAGTAGACAGTGACGGATGGTACAAGAATTGCACGTGTATCCATGCACCTGTTGTACGTTTATATTGTTTATCATTGTCTTGACTTGTGCTTTTTATTCACGTGTACTTATGTAAAAAAAATTAAAAGCCTCATGCGATGCGTTTACTAGCGATGGTTGTGTACAATGAACAGTTAATTTTAACTACGACTTCGTCCAGAGTCCAGGTGAACATGCATCGTTTGTGGCTTGTAGTTTTTATTTCTTTGTTCGTTCGTTACTGTTTTCAGTGTTCTTCATTAAATTCATTAAAATTACTTACTTCTGGAATTTTAATACTGATCCATCTTATTCTGTATATCTAGACTTAATTTGTTATTGGAATTAATTACTATACCTCTTTCCGTTTTCTCTGATATAATCCCTCTTAATATATTTATAATATATATATAAAAGATATATATATATATAATAATATATATATATATATATATATATGTATATATATATATATATATATATATAAGATACATAGAACCTGTTTTATGCACGTACCCACAATCAGATAGTGAAAAACAAGGCACTCTTATATGTTTGATAAAGGAAGTAAAGGAACTGGAATATTTAGACTCAGATTTTCGCAGCTTAGTAAATTTACATTTAGTTTGACAAGGTAAATCTCTGTTTTCTTTAGGAGATGACCCACTGTGTATGAATTTTTAACAGTAGATATGACGAAGTCTTTTCTGACCCTTTACATTTTCTTTTCACTCAAATAATGTGCTTTATTGAATTTTAATTGTAAGATGATCAGTCAAAAGCTGCGTTTTATCTGAAAGTATAGAAGAGTCCCAACGAAAAATAGGCATATCCCCTACTTTATTTCATATGTATTACGTGTCACGTCATGTAAACATTTCCATTATTAGGGGATGATAAGAGAGAACAGAACAACGCAAAGCAAACAGTGATTACGCCGTGATTGTGAGTGATTATGATTACCTACTTGAATTATAATTACAAGTAATTCCATAAGTTTGGTGTACCAGGAGAAAATCAGCAAGGAGTATTTGTCAAGGTTTCTGGAGTATTTGTCAAGGTTTCTGGGGCATTTGTCAAGATTTCAGTGTATCAGTTTCAGGAGCGTTTATCAAGGTTTCTAGATGTTTATCAGGTTCTGGGTATTTGTCAAGGTTTCACGAGGCATTTGTCAGGTTTCTGGAGTATTTGCTCAGGTTTCAGGAGGCATTTGTCAAGGTTTCTGGAGTGTTATCAGGTTTCTAGACATTTATCAGAGTTTCTGGAGTATTTGTCAAGATTTCTGGAGTATTTGTCAAGGTTTCTGGTGACCTTGTAAATATTTGATTTTTCTTTTCTTTTTTTTTCTTTTACACAAATCCTGGTTTTTCCGTGGACTAATGATTTTTTAGTTCTGTTCCCGCTTTTAATGATCATTTGACATCCCAGTCTTTTTCCTGTAGTTTATCCATTGCCTTAAATTTTTTTAAGATCCCTCTATTAGTATCTTTGCCGTATTCGCCTCTTGTCTCAATTTTTGTCCTGTTTTCACAATCTCCTATTGGTAATTCCCCAAAGTAACGTGTCATGTGATTTAATATCTGTCTGCCATCATTTTTTACCTTTCCTGGCAATTCTCAATATATTTCTTATTGCAGAACAGTACAGTAATCGCCTTGAAAATATCTCATGAATTCCATACAGCACTCTCCAGTCTCCCTTATAATATCCAACTGTTACTCTTCAGTCTTTCCAAAAGTTCATCGCTACTACTTATTAACATTTCTCATAATTATCAGCCACTTTCCACTTTCTTCTTTTGAGATCATATTAATGCGCGCGTGTGAATCAGTGGTTGCGTGAGCCTTTTAGCGTGCGTGTGTGTGTGTGGGTGTGTGTGTTTGTGTGTGTGTGTGTGTATGTGCGTGTGCTTACGAATGTTCTACCATTGTTAACTGGCTGGTATATTTCTTTTCAACTTACGAGAACTATAAAAACGAAATGCCGGTTAGTTGAAATTTTTCTTGCATGCGTTAATAATGAACTTCGTTCCTTGTCAGTGAAAATGATATAAATTGAGTTAGGACTTGAAATAATATACGATTATAATGTACGTAGTAGTACACATAAATATATATATATATATATATATATATATATATATATATATATATATATATATGTGTGTGTGTGTGTGTGTGTGTGTGTGCATATATATATATATATATATATATATATATATATATATATATATATATATATATATATATATATAGTTCAAGTTTAAAGTTAAAGTCCTCCTGGGCCTCTGTAAGCTCATAGGCAGGTGCTGATCTGTTTGTTAGGCCGATAGCCAGTGGGGGACAGGTCTCAATGCCTATGACATGTGGCCAGTGCGTCGCTAGGCCCAATGATTAACTTCTCCCAGCAATATATATATATATATATATATATATATATATATATATATATATATATATATATATATATATATATATATATATATATATATACACACACAGTATATACACACACACGGACGTACTAAATATAAAGCATATATCTGTTTAATAAATGTTTAAGTACAATTCATATATATTGATACGAGGGCACTATGCATATAATTACAGTTATTTATTGTTAGTCGGGTGCGTAGGTATACGTCCAGTTTGTACATTATTGTGAACTTCAGTATGTTATATATATGTGTATGTGTATATATATATGTAGTTTGTGTGTGCGTGTGCTCAAGTTTATAATATATCAATTAAGTTTTAAAACTGTTGTTTAATTAATCTTTAAAAATGCTCAACTCAGTTCATCTGGAATAGGCAAAAAAAATTCTTAGCCTGATTGTTTTACAATCCAGTTTTTCATAAATTGTAAAAGTTACGCATTTGTATTTATTAGCCGCTAATGCAATGAATATGGGGAATTTTAGGCGTGATTTCCGAAAGGCAGCACAAAAAATTTTTTTAAGAATCATAAGACATTTTATATATAATATATATATTCACAAAAAAATTTCTCTGCCAGAACCTAAAAAGGAATGCATTAATGATAACTGTGTACAGCAGCCTAAATGCTTATGTGGGAAACCTTCAGTCATAAAAATGCTCCAGACCAAAATATAATTTGACTCTTACGTTTGTAATACATGCACACAGATATGTATATGTATATATATATATAAATATATATATATATATATATATATATATATATATATATATATATATATATATATATATATATATATATATATATATATATATATATATATAAATGCATGCATGTTTGTATATATAGAATTGTATATACATATATATATATATATATATATATATATATATATATATATATATATATATATATATATATATATATATATATATTTGTTTGTGTGTGTGTGTGACATCCACATTTGAAATACATATCAATACATATAGAGATGTATGGGAAAGAAGAAAGATTCACTTCATACCTACATACATGCAAACAGTGGGTGGCAGGCACATGTACTCAAACATAATTGCCACGCTTTCTATAAAAAGAGACATGTCCAGTATGTTCAAGCAAGACCCTTACCAGAAAAATGGAATAACTTTGGTACGCTCAGATCTCAGGACCAGTGTCTGACTGAAACAAATCATGCTCATGATGATTCATGCGCGTAGCGCATGCGGACGAGAAAATTCGTGCATGCACGAAGGCCAAAATCCTCTCAGAAGGGAAAATGGTGATTGGGAGGAGTAAATCCATGTAACGACAACGCGTTACCCAATACTTAGCGTATACTTCCGCTCCTCCAACTCATGATTTATGCCGGCTAATTTGCGCCTCAGTCGATATCACCTCAGACTGACCCAGTGGAAATATAACAGTCTGTTGCGTCACGCTTATTCTAAAGTTAGTGGAGTAGACGAATGAGTCATATCAAGCATTTCCTATTGTCAGTCTGAGAGATGATTCTGTCTCAAATTACAGGTGACACTCAGACCAAAACAGACTTAAGAAATTGGACAGCTAATGGGAAGAGACCGAGGGAATAGTTGGAAAGTAAAGGACAAGAAGCAATGCATATGTTGGTCGGAGGGGCGTCGCGAAAAGCCTTTCTTGTACTCGCCCAGTTTCTGCGTTTATTGTGATGTCACGATTTGCATGAAACTTCGCGAACATTTTAGTTTCAACAATGCTTATAAATCTGAAGTTCTTTCTGATAAAAAAATCATTTTCTGCTATACATTATACGGCTAACTTGTTTTAGTTTGGTATAAGGAAAACCAAGATATCTGATAGATAATAATTCATAGTTTATCAAGATAATTGTTATTTAAGACAAATGACGTTTCAGATCAGGTGCTTAAATAATTTGTTAACTAAAACGTCCAGTATAAATGAAGTTCATAATGATTAGTTTACCCCTTTTTCCGGTCAGTTTGACGGGTTGTCTTCTTCGGCATAACAATGTATATGTGAATAATAATAATAATAATAATAATAATAATAATAATAATAATAATAATATAGGTAATTGGAACATCTGAAACTGATCCATGACAGACGAAATTTACTGGAATTATTGTCCGATCCTCCACTTAACACACAGAATGCGGAACCTCTACGAGTTTCACTTTTCATAAATCGTTCCCCGCGGGGTTACTGCCGTCAGTGCACCTCACGTGGTGCCCTGGCTACTTAGATATTAATAAAGGGAGTTGGCAGCGTCACTTCGCCCGCCGCGGCGCTCCTTTTTTTTTTTTTTTTAGCTTTTACTATACCTCCATTCCCACTGCCTTTCCTCAGTCTTGCTGTTCAACCTCTCTTAACTATTACTTTTTAGTACAACTGAGGGGTTTCTTCCCAGTTTCGCCTCTAAATTCTTGTGCTTTATCTCCATTCTGGGTCTCTTTTTCTTGCTGTCCAACCGCTCCAACTCCCTCTTTTTGCTGTCTTAAGCGCTGAATGGCCTAAAGTGCAGTAGTGCTTGGCATGAAAGCATAAATTTCATAAAATGATAATCATTAAATCTTTATCAAAAGTGCTATGCTGATTCTTGTAGGGATGTTAGTCTAACTTTTAATGTTTACAATCTGACACTGAACTCAGTAATTGAAGGATATATATATATATATATATATATATATATATATATATATATATATATATATATATATATATATATATATATATATATATATATATATATATATATATATATATATATACACTCTCCTGTATTCAGTATTATCAGTATCACGATGATTTTACCTAGAAAGTAATGATTACATTAGTGCCAATGATATAGTAATTTTTATCTACCAGGGTATCCCATTACATAAATCTAAATTAATCGTAATTTCAATATTACGTAAAAAAAAAAAAAGATAAAAACTTTTACAAATACAGAATTAGATTCTGATTCTGTATTTGTAAAACTTTTTAGCTTTAATTTTTTACTTAGTATTGAAATTATGATTAATTTAGTTAAGTTGTTCGTGAAAATCATTCAAATCTGTAATAAATCATGAATCCAGGATTTGATCAGTGGGTCTAATGAGCTTTGAAAGCCTCTCAAAAATCAGAAGCTATATCAGACAGAGAAAATAATGCATAGATAAAACAGAATAAAAGGGTATAATGCAAAAACAACAAAATCAGAAGGTACGGGGAATTAGGAAGATATAAGAATGAAGTTTTCATCCAAGAGCACTTGTGTTGAACAATGGCAACGCCCATTCATGGCGGTACCAGACAATCTTTCATTGTCACTCGAGAATATTGGTGAAAATGAAGTTTATCTCAGATTTATCCGAAATTCGTGTGGAAGTATCAAATATGAATACATCATCTTTGAAGCTATAAATTATCTAATCATAATATGAGACTAAACACTCAGACCACGCATTGCTCCGTCCGAGCAAAATATTACACCTTGACTAATAATTAAACGACTTTTATCAGAGTATTCTCTGGTGCTGAAACTCGTATATCTAAAAAGAGGATTTATTATTTTTTAACTGCTCGCTTTCTATTATTATGTAACTGATTTCATCGTTTATGGTTAAGTTCAGTTCAGATTTCTCGGTAAATGACCCAAAGTCTAGTTCCCGGTAACTGTGAACACACCTGTGTGCGTACAACATATGTAAACATATCCTTTATAATGCTTGCATAAAGTTTCACTGACACGGGTAAAAAAAAAGTCAGTATCTTCTTAAAGTTTTGCTTGCATTAATCCATGTCATGTCAAAGCTTGTCACGTAATTAGGGAGCAATGAGTCATTCTGGAAATGAGATTTTGTCATGGAGTAGAATTACAGGAGTGCATTCTTTTATTAGAAAATACAAAGAAAAAATAGAATACAATAATAGACTTACCACCAGAAGAGATCAGAAGTAGGAGAAAAGGTGGCAGAAACCAAAAATGTGTCAAAAATTTCATTGTTTCGTGTTCGACTGTACAATCACTCTGTCTTCAAGTATTCTGCAGAATTAATCTTCGAAGTAAAATCCTTTTGACTGAGAGCTGTTGGTTTTCCGTCTTATCACCACGCCGTTTATAACGTTAATCACAGTGAACGAGAGACGCGTCCTCCCTCGACAGGGGTTACGGAGGGAATCGCGCGCAACCGCTGAGGTCACGGGTAACTCCGCCTACTCTCGCTCGAGTTGCCATGTCTCAGATTTCCTGTATCTTTTCTCGTGTTCGGTACGGATTTGAAGCGTAACCCAAGTGTGTGCGCGTGCGGGGTTGTGGAATCTAAACAGAACACACCACAATTTTTGTATATAACTTTATTTAGGAGAAGAAAAGTTAGCTTAAATTATTTTCCAGTTTAGCTCCTGTAAGTGCGTTAAGTGTGAAATGGTGTTAGGACTGGCGAGGATCTCCGGACTCTAGTTAGTCAACAGAGACCTTCGTATTTCACGTTTTACCTAATTGTATCCATTTCTCTCTCTCTCTCTCTCTCTCTCTCTCTCTCTCTCTCTCTCTCTCTCTCTCTCTCTCAGAACTATAAGAAAACTGGAAGGAAATAAAACTGACGTAATGAATGTTGTAAAATTACGGAAATACAGAAGGTACTGGCTTGTCCTGGTTTTAAGGAAAATTTCATGACAAGATAATGCACAAGAAGCTTTTTTAATGTTCTTGAGGAAAAAATAAGCCTAAATTAGACAGATCCCTGATTCATTTATTTAATCGGTGAACCAAAATCATCTTTCATGAGACAGTGGAGTACAATTGATACACAAGGCAGCGAAATTCTTTGAGAATTAGTGTAGAATAAGTAGATAAGGGGCAACACATTTTAAGAAATATGGAAGATTCATGTCAACAGAAATTATTTATATTTTAGAGGCACCCGGAGTAGACCTGTAGAGACAACAGAAGAAGAAAACTCAAAACTTAGCTTTCAAATTTCACCTTTTAATGCTGAACAACAATTTTCGCTTTCATTCACTGTTGATTAGAGGATAGGGAAGTGATATTCATATCCTTACTCAAATTATAAAATAAAAAAAACAAGTAAAAAGAGGAATGAAAGAGAAGGATGAGTCCCGAGAGCGCGACAAACGCAGACACTGAATTCTGTCGGGTGTTTCAAGTTATTTTCTCTCGTCTCGACCAATCCACGGTTCGAATCCTTGCCGATGAAGAAGCGCTTACTTATTATAATTCCATTTGGGGATGAGTTATTCACACAGTATAGTGAATTGTTATTAAAAGACGTTTGTGGCTTAACATTTGTGATATATCCAGTCATTTCTGTTGACGTAAACAGAATTTCTTAAAATGAGTTGCCTCTTATGTAATTGTTGAACACTTAATCTCAAAGAAATTCGTTGCATTATTTATTAAATGTACTCTAAAATCATTTTAGCACGTGTGCTGACCCAATGCCGGGCCATCGCTACCAGGGAATCTTAGGGATGTCAGATGATATGATGCTGTTCGTAAAACAGATGCCGTATAATGACCCTAATTGACCGTATGTAGGGTCATAACACACACTACACACACACACACACACACATATATATATATATATATATATATATATATATATATATATATATATATATAACATATATATATATATATATATATATATAATACATACATACTAAATGCGCACGTGCAAACACGTTTAGATTTTTCTTATGGCTTTGGATTGTATCTATCTATCTTTCTACATATCTATATCGATATATATATATATATATATACTATATATATATATATATATATATATATATATATATATATATATATATAGGTAGATAGATAGATATCATCCGAAGCCATAGGAAAAACTAAAAGTGCTTGCGCGTGTGCATTTAAGTATGTATGTATGTATTATATATATATATATATATATTTATATATAATGTTATGACCCTACACAAGGTCAATTAAGGTCATAATTTCTTAAGGCATCTGTTTTAAGAACAGCATCATATCATCCTACATCCCTAAGATTCTGTGGTAGCGATGGCCCGGCGTTGGGTCAGCACATCCCTTCTCTCTCGTCGACTCCTCTCCCTGCATCTAACCTCAGACAAAGGCCTACTGGAAAGAAACGCCGAGATACAAAACTAGACTTTATCTGCAAATTTACCGAAAGTATTTCAGCAAAAGCTACGGTCATGAAATAGAGTGATTCACACCCCCTAAAAGTGGAAATCATACCGAGAGGAAATTCAGATCCACAATCAATCGAATTAATGATTCTAGACCAACCAATACTAGTGACTAACACCCTGGTCACCAAAAAAAAATAAAAAGGTCATAATTATTCTAGACCGAAAGAAATGTCATAGTGTATGTTAAAAGAACACCACTTCCAAATTATTCGTCCTCACAGGATGAACCCAGAATTCCTGTTCAAAGAAACATATCATATATTAAAACCTGAAATGGTGTTTAAGGAAATCAACATTCAAAACAGAAAAATGCATAATGGAGAAACAGAGGAGTTTCACTGCGACACAAAAATGAGTATTCCATATAATGTCTGAAAAGATATGAGTGTTAATGAGTTATCTTACACTTCTATAATATAAATAAACGATCTCAAAGTGGCTGTTTCTTATCCACTAATACTGCAAAATGCAGAATCACCCCAACCCTCAAATTGAAGTCCAAAGCCATTCTATGTTCCTCTCATAATATACCATTAGAGAGTGCACACATATACACCTCACTTAACCCCTCCCCGAGCATGACGACACCTGTTCAATGTTCGAAGGATCACAGTTTCCATCTGTCACCTGCCTCCACACATCTTGGCTATGATCAGAATGCACAAATGGAAACGTTAGATACCACTGTATCTAACAGTGAAAACCTCAACATCAACATAAATGCACCTGCACCGGATATACTTTTGACAGAAGCACATAGTTCGTCAAAGAATATAAGAATATATACATATATATATATATATATATATATATATATATATATATATATATATATATATATATATATACACAGTATATATATATATATTATATATATATATATATATATTAATATATATATATATATACATACATATATATATATATATATATATATATATATATATATATATATATATTATACATATATGTATAAGTGTATGTTGTTTTTGTTTTAAATTTCATGCACATTGTCTGCTCTTTTTAAAATTTAAGGTTGAATTGTCTGAATTTCTTCAGATTTTGTTGTGATTTTCGTATAAATTTACCGGCCTGGTAATAATAATCTTGAAACATTATGCGATAGCTTTGCATATGTTACAGCGTTTTGATAGAATTTTAAAATATATTGCATATAAGTTTTTAAATGACAGAAACTCACCTCTTGCAAGGTAGTGATAGTGAGGATAATCAGCAGAAGTCGTCAAGTATTCCTTATGTAGAGAAATCTGAAAGCAAATGTTAGCGTGAGCAAAGTTATAAGGGTAAACGGAAACCGCAAAGATGAAGCAATGAATATTAATACGGGTGTTTTAAGTTGTAAGTGGTTGATTTGATAGTAAAAGTAATGGATGACGATGAGGCAAAAGAAGAGACGAACGAAGAATGGCAGCAGAATCTGCGCAAACGGTCTGAGAGTGACAGTTTGAGTACAACGGTAAAATCAAAGAAATCTACGGCAACCTGAATGAGGATGCAAACGAGAGAAAAAGTGGGAGCTGTTGAGATCAATCAGTTGTGTTGTGAGTATTGAGGAAGTAGTAATGAAAGGTTGGCAAATGTAGATATGCAAATGAAATATACCAAAGGTTAGCATAAGTAAAATTATGGGGCAGAGTGCTTAAAGATGGCTTGGCCAACTGGAGAAACTGGAAGACGTTAGGTGTATGGAAATTTGTTTGATTTGAAGTTGCGAAAGGAGGGTGAAGGAGACCGAGCAAGTACTGGTTGGATGGAATCGAAGGGGTCTTTGTGTGTGTGGTTCGTGATATCTAGAAAGTGCAAGTGTACAACAGAGTTCTTAAGGCAGTGAAAGAGGGAGTGGACTGGTTGGATGCAAGACAGAGATCCAGAAAATTATGCAAATAAAGAACAAAGAGCTAAAGATGGAACTGGTAGAAGACCTCACAGTTGCATTAAGAAGTAACAGAGGTGTTGGACAGCAGGTTTGCAGAATGGAATCAGGAATGGAGATGAAGTAAGAGGATAAAAAGATAAAAAGTGTCTGCAGCTATGGGCCGAAGGGACGCTGCAAATACCCTTTAGTGATGCCTACAGTGCACCAAGTGAGGTACACTGACAGCACCATCCCATCACAGGGAGGGCGCATAGTGAACGGCGGCCAATAGGCTGCTCACGACCCTTTATAGTTGATATATATATACATAGGATGCGTCTGATGTTAAGGAAGTTTTCCGAACGGAGGCACCATCCCTTCTTCAGCACTAACAGATGAACTTCACAAAGACTGATATCTCACTTTTCTCTGGAGCCAATCCCAATAGGAGCAACGGCGTATTGAGGAAAATGTGTATGTATGTATGTATGTATGTATAACAGAGTGTATAGTAAGATCAAATCAAGACAAGCAGTCAGGTTATTGAGCAGTTTTTTACTTGACTGTCTGTCACGAAACATGCACGGATTTAACTTGCACGAAATGGGGTTCGCCCTTCAAAGGTAACCTCTGGGAGGTAGAGTCGCATCGTGGGTACTTTTAAGACTTTCATTTCATTGTGCTACCTTAAATCAAAAGATATTTTGTTGCTTGTTTATGCAATGTACGGATATAACAGGTGGGTTTTCATAAGGCAGAGATGAAAGTTGTCTGTTTCTATTGAATGGTTGTTTTATTGGAGAGAGAGAGAGAGAGAGAGAGAGAGAGAGAGAGTTATCTCTGAAATGCATTTTTTCAAATTTGTTGCCACATACCTAAAACTGACTGTACGTCTGATTGTTTGTAGAAATTTAAGTTTATCTCTGAAATTACTTCATTTCCCGTTTGATCTGTCATATATATACCCTACTCACTGCGCCATCTTCTTTGGGTGTAAGTCCCAGTATAAGGTACTGAATGAATACCGGTAGGTTCTTTTAAAATGGTAATGTATTCTCGAACAGAATTAACGTATACAAGAGGATACAGAGAGGGCTGTGTCGGCGTGTGTTGTTATTCTTCTTCTGTCCCCGCCTACCACTGTAGCCAGATACAGTTACTAATATCCTAACAATGATAACAATTATACAGCAGCAGAGATGATATTGAATGTAGTATGTATATATATACTAAGATTACAGATTCCCTACTGCTCTCTGGCAATGATAATACATGTGGTATTTTTACATGTGCCCTAAACATACAATGCTAAAATGTGTTGCCAAATTGGCAATACTTAGTTAACAATAAAACATCATGATCAATTGCGATTCAGTCTTGACGATTGTCATACATATATATATATATATATATATATATATATATATATATATATATATATATATATATATATATATATATATATATACATATATATATACATATATATATATACATATATATATATATATATATATATTATATATATATATATATATATATATATATATATATATATATATATATATTATATGCATATGTATGTATGTATGTATGTATGGGAGGTGTTCAAAGGAGTGACAAGCTTTGTCACTCCGTAAATAGTGTTCAGAGGAATTACATTTCAAACAGAGCGGTGGTAGAGATGGGACAATTACAGAAAGAGAAACAAATAGGCGAAATTTTATTAATTGGACATGACATAAAAATTCGATAACTGCATTAACAAAAAAACTATTTTTGTAAATGTTAGAAAAATATTTAATCTTTAATTTTCATCACAAGCAACCTCGACAGTGGCTGCATTAAAATGAAGAGAGTATGCAATGCCCTTTAGGTAATCATCAAGAGAGGCAGTTCCATATCTAGCTATAACAGTAGCAAGCCGCTGTTCCCTTTGGATTGGTTCTTTTTTCTTTTTTAGTTGGTTACTCCCAGCAATTAGCCGCTCCACTTTTTGGTGTATTCGATGTTCTGCTTTCAAAGACCCTTTATAATCATAAAAAATACTCCCATGTGATAACGTTCCACCACCGTTTCAGACCTTCTGTGCCAGGCTTCCAAATCGGAAGATTGTATGCCTGTAGATGATGGATACTCCATACAGTTGGAGGAAATCTCGGTGGGTGACGCTGCAGGAGTCGTCGTGGTTCGAACTCTTCGCTTTGCAGCAATGGATCTTCCCAGCACGAACGTATCTCCAAAATACTTGTACACTGTTTCAGCGTTATATGGAGCACAATTTTACAAATATAAAAATGCATCACAAATTTCCCCTGGAGGTAAAAATGCGAGGGCAGACAACTTTTTTATACTTACGGCCACATCTTCATTATTATTTGTAGATATTCACAAGACCATTCTTCTGGTTCTTCGATATATGTTTTGACAAAGATGAAACAAACACCCAGTTACCTTAGCATTTGGAAATTTTTGTTGAAGAGCATTTATGCTTGCAAGCTCAAAATCAGCTTATAAATTTAGGGTTCAACTCAATTTCCTTTGTTTCTGCGACTGAAATTAATAATTCAAGCATGGATGCATATACTCGTACCTCCTGTGTTTTTCCAGGCAGTAAGGTATAAACAGCTGGAAACGTTTGCCCATGAAACATGTAGTGATGGAAAAGCTGAGGGCATGTTTTAAACGTTCCATCAAGAAACCAGACCTGCGAGTTAGCTAGTTTCCTTAAATTGTCGTCAGTTCCAAATCCAATAATTCTCACGTTTTCCTGTTGCCTCTCGTTTTCATTAGCCGTGTCTCCATCTTTTGTGTCAAACAATAAAAAGTTTTTTTCTCCACTTCTGGTAATCTTTAAACTATCTTGGATCACTAAATCTGCTGCACAGTCTGGTCCTGATGGAAGTTCTTTTTTTCGGATACGACGAACAACTTGTTTCATAGCAGTTGTGGAAGGCATTTCTACTGAGTCACTTATGTTTACTGTCTATCGAAACTCTTGGACAATTGCGGCAGATATCGCACATGAAATTTTAGACCTTGATTTCAGTTCTGTTAATGCCTCTATCACTTCCTTTCCTCCGTCTATCGGCGGATGATTGTGTGGTTTGCCTTCCGATACTGAGCCACCATTGGTATTGAAAAGGGATACACCGAAGAGCAGAAATAATGGTTATGATTTCTGGATCGCTGATGTCGGTATGTATATCCATTGAAAGCAAGCTTCTCCTTGTCCATCTGAGATTTTACAGACGTACTGGTCCATGATGGGATGTAAAAAGGGCTGTTCAAGAAATGAAGAAGTGTAAAAATAAATATTGTTCGCAGAGACAATATACCAACGAGGAAGCAAACTTTTAAATTGTTCAGACAAGATTCTACTGTAGTTGTAATAACAGAAACCGGTATTTTAAGTAATTAGACAATTTCTGTATGGTTAAAAGTTTAGGAAAACAATTAAAGACTGAACTTCGGCCTTTGGGGAGCTTTCAAACGATAAAACCACCGTTTTAAGCAATTAGATATTTCATTTCTTTGCAGATATTTTGTTTTGTCACTCTTTCGTTATGTCACTCCTTTGATTTTCCTTATTTTTGTCTATTGTCATGTCACTCCTTTGATAAATAACCCATATATATATATATATATATATATATATATATATATATATATATATATATATATATATATATATTTTTATATTTATAAATTTGTATGTTTTTCTTTTATTGCAAATCACTTCCATTTAGATTTTAAATGCTTAGTCAATATAATTTAAGTTTTATCCGAGTTGCTTTCATTTTCGTCTGTATTTGGTGAAAGAGAAATTCCAAAATGTATGCTTTTAGTTTTTTTCTTTCTCTTTTTTTTTTTTGAAACATGAAAACTAAACTTGTTCGTCAAACTTTTTCGTTAACAGATAGGGAGTTACCGAAAATATGACATCTCGCCACATCATGATCATGTCGCATTCATCAAAACTGACATAGGGGATCACGAGAGTTTTGCTTATGCCTACAATACAAAAATATATGTTGTGTACAAAACCAGAAATCAAATTTAACCTTGAGCAAACACGGGAGGTAAAGAATGACCTTCATTTCTTCCAGATGTTTAAATCTGCAACCGATATATTTAAAAAAAGAAGCGTGTCTGGCACGTAGGATTCTTCTTATATATTTTGACATCCTCGTCATGCGCAGATACGAACTCCGAATTTTGGCAGGAAAGGCTTGTAATATTCTCTCTAATTCCTAATGAAATCGTGTGCGTTTGCACGCGATGCTCGTATTACAGGAGAGAGGTATTGGGAAGGGATGAAGCTACGTTAATTAGCTGTGACAGTCACATGGTGGGCTTTCGAACCGATCTGGAGATGGCGTGCGATGCCATCAAGGTCCGGGTTTTAGACAATGAAAAGATCATGAATATCGTTGCTACGTAGGTTTCATGATGTTATTTCGGATTTTCACTTTTTACTAACATTGAAATTTACTGAAGAAACAGTAATTTGATGTCGTAAAATAAACAGTTTTTATGAGAAAATATATTTGATTTGATGTCTGATAAAAACATAAAAAGATGATTGGTTTGATGTCTGAAAATAAAATATTTTATTATAAAAGATATTTGATTTGATGTAAAATAAAAATTTTTATATATTTGATCTGATGTCGTAAACATTTTTATCAGAAATAATGTGTGATTTAATGTAAAATTAACATTATCATAATAGCTATTTAACTTTATGTCTTACAGTAAAAGTTTTTATCACATAAGGTGTTTGATCTGATGTGAAATAAACATTTTTGTCAAAAAATATATTTGATATGATATCATAAAATAACTTTTTTTTATCAGAAACGATATTTGGTATGATATCGTCAAATAAACATTTTTATCAGATTCGATGCTTGTTTGTATGTCGGAAAATAAGTACTTTTATCAGAAACGATATTTGGTTGTATGTCGTAAATAGTAAACATTTTTATCAGAAAATATATTTGGTTGTATGTCGTAAGATAAAAAGTTTTTATCAGAAATGACGTTTGATTTGGTGTTGTAAAATGTTTAATTTACGACACCAATTCAAACATTCAAGTCAGGAAAGATATTAAGCATAGGACAGCAATACTCACTGTTTACACAGTAGGTACAGGCTAATCACCACCCTTCACTATCCATTGTGATTCTATGTTACGTGCGGAGAACTCCTTGACTAATTCCAGGCGATTATATGGTGTGAGTCAATACTAACAGTCCCTGTGGCAGCGCACCTTAATGATAGCCTGTCTCCCACTGCTGTAGTCATTTTCACTCGTTCTGCGTTGATTAAGAAGCATACGCTGTTAGGATACCTCGCGTTCTCCTGGAATTTTGTTGAAGAGACTGGGATTTGTTTAATTCTATTTAGGAGCTCCGCTTCTGAACTGTTGCAAAATACCATAAATTTTCATTATTAAATAAATGCAAGGTGTGTGTATGTGTACGTATATATATATATATATATATATATATATATATATATATATATATATATATATATATATATATATATATATATATATATATATATATATACACATATATATATACAGTATATATATGCATGTGTATGTGTTTTATGCATGTATGTATGTTTTATATGTATTTATACACACACACACATATATATATAGTGTGTGTGTGTATAGATTTTCAGTAGCAACAGTGACGTGGTAGTTTCTTGACTTCCTTGCATATTTGGATATGCTGTAATACTTTACATTTTGCTATAATGACCTCTTAGCAAATTGTATTATCACTCGATCGCTGGTGCTTCTCATGCGTAGGGTTGAATCTTGTCATAGAAGGTGAAAGATTCCTTATTTATTTTCCACTCACATTTAGGCTTTTAGCATTACCGTATTTAAAAAAAAGATGCTAGTGAGTCGATTAGGTAAGAGGTTTTGAGAACCAAGAAAATACTCATATATATGGTAAAAGTGTCCAGTAGAATCTATATATATACATGCAGACATACTGTTTATACATATGTGTGTATAGTCTGTGTGTGTGAACTTGTATTTATATCTTGTATTTTGAAAATTTGCAGCAGTTACCCGAAGGTGCTCGGTACTCAGCGTTTCATTTTCTCATCCTTGTGGCAAACCTGCAAATCTGATATCACGTGAAGGCTTTGATTCCCCTTCAGATATATGTAATTTTATATATATATATTATATATATATATATATATATATATATATGCGTATACATATGTATATATATATTAGTCTTTTGCGATGTAGGTATTCGAGATGTTTCAACGTCAACGTCAACTCAAAATCAAAAATCCTGTGATGGTTTCTGGTTGCTCAATTCAACAGGCCGTTGAAATGCTTGTGAAAATGGGTATTACTCTACGGAGTTTACCACCATTATTTCAGTAAGTGTTTTGTGTGTGTTTTGCATTATAAGTAACATTATTAAAAATATATTATTGAGACTTGAAAACAAGTCATGTAGACTCAGTTTTCGTATAAAAAGCTGGACAGCATCATTTCTGTAGCTAAGTCCGAAAAGTAAGTACATCCGACCTTTAACATAACTGCACCTGGCTCTTTGTTGCACTGTAGACAACACTTGAGGTTCTTAGTATCGTCCCTTCAGCCCCTAGCTGCAACCCCTTTCATTCTTTTACTATACGTCCGTTCATATTCTTTCTTCCATCTTACTTCCACCCTCTTTTAACAATTGTTTCATAGTGCAACTGCTTTGAGGTTTTCCTCCTGTTACACCTTTGTAACCTTTTACTCTCAATTTTCTTTTCAATGCTGAATGACGTCGCAGGTCCCAGCGCTTGGCCTTTGGACTAAATTTCATATTCTATTCTATTAACATATCTCCATACATTTTTTCAGTTGACTAAGATTTCTTGCAGTAAATATATTATGAAAAACATTTCTAGTCAAAGGGTGATTCAATAACCGAATTAATCATCGATTACGTTCCAAGAATTGCCTTTTGTCTTTCTTTCTTGTTACAGAGGGCGATACGTGAATGTCGTCTTTGCTTTACATCAGTGCAGTTCTGTGTTAGAGTGATTTTCGTTTAAATATCTTTCTTACGTGGGGAAGGTGGGCGGGGAGTGTGACCATATTTCTATTACTGATTAAATACGACACTCTTGCATGTTTAGAATCTCTTAACCTACTTTTTGATATTGGTTATGCGAGCAGATCATTGGATTTCTCTCCTACTCCCATCCACTTAGGGTGTTAATAACAGGAGCCATATCTCAGAGTTGCAAGGTAGTCTGGATATTTGTATGACTTGAGAATTTTTTCATCACTACACTGTGTTGCTTTGCATTCCATTTTTTATATGAATTTTAAGAAAGTTAGTTTTGCATCAACCTTCATTATTGCTAATTTCAGTGCGGAGAAACCCACTTTCCGAGAAGGATGATGTCTCTCTCTTTGCTAAGTACCGGACTTTTATCATTTTAATATATGCTGTCATTTCACGAGGTTGAATGAAGCTCATAACTGAATGAAATATTCTCATATATCGCATATAACTACAGTTTTCTGTGGTAAGATATTTCCTATAACTTTGGTCCGACTTTGGAAAAAAAAATTTGATTCCATTACGCGATCTTTCGAAATGAACGTTCTTATTGTAGATTTGGTTTGCTAATCTTCTTACTAGTTCATGTGTGTTTTATAACATTTTCATTTGAATGTTGGCCTTACATAATAGTTGACTGATAAACAGAAAATGTATATCGGTCGACATTTGTTTTTCTTGGAAAGGTTATAGTGTCCTAGCCCTGTAATTGTAAACGTTTTTAAAAATATCAAATTTAATTTACCTCTTCTTGTGTCCAAAATCTCTTCATAGGAAACATTAACCGGCATACGAAAACAGATTTGGTCCTTGGAAAATTCTGACATTCATAGAATAAGTTTGAGAACACTCAGTACACTAACTAGGGACCTTGGTCTCATAATGCAGTGGATATGAAAGTGTCAGATCATCCGCCAATGTGTCAGTTTTCTCCAAGGAGGATTTTTATAAGCTTACATAAGTGTACTGCAAATATATGAATCTGATTATTAATTTGGTTAACCCGTGTACAGTTAATCTCAAGTTATAATCATACTTTGTTTACCTTCTTACACGTCCCTCGCATAATCCCTGGGAGAATAGTAGAATAGTACGTAATAGTGTCAGTTGGACTCTCCTGGGCTCCAAAGGAGTTGAAAGACCCTGACCCACTTGAGTGAGACCTATGAGAAGGGGGGCTGGAGATGAGCGGACATTTCTGGAAGGTAGCTCAGGAAAGATATGAGTGGCGGAATTTCGTAGAAGCCCTATCGTCGTCGCACGGCGTTGCAGGCGTGATGATGATGATGGCTATTTTTGCCCACGTGCAAACAACCGCAAATAAATCACTGTTGCTCTACAAAACCTTAACTTTTTCTCTTAGATAAACCGAATAAAAGATTTACTGTTTTTAATGTAAGCTTAAAAGGGAAGAAATAAAACATTGTGCAATTTTATCACGTAATTCTTTTGCTGTCTCTAGCAATTAATAAACACAATACGAGAGAGTGGAAAAAGTAATTGAATGTATTCTTATGCTTTGAAAGGTAAAACAGCCACATCGTTATTTTCGTGGAAAATTAGTTTGCTAAGCTTGAAGTTCTTTCGATTTTTAATTATCTACAAACTTCTCATTAAGACCGTTGCCTTAGCATTACCTACCTTTTGTCAATCAAAATCACCTGACACCCGATTTATTGGTCATTGAGACAATTTATGATACGAGTATTTCGTTTGCATTTGTGATTAATGAAAATAGTTGTTTACTAGGGACTGTTATTATTATTATTATTATTATTATTATTATTATTATTATTATTATTATTATTGGACGATGAACCCTGTTCATGTAGAACAAACTCACAGGCAAGGCCTAGAGAATACATGTATTCTCTAGACCTTGTTCGCAGGGGCCACTGACTTGAAATTCAATCTTCCAAAGAGTATGGTTTTCATCAGAAAGAAGTAACGGAAGATAATGGGAAATACAGAAAAGAAAGATCGCTTATTAAAAAAGAGGAAATATATTAACAAAATAAATAAATAGATAAAATTATAAGTAAATTATTAAAATTAGGGCAGTGATATTTGAACTTTGAAGTTCAATTACTGGACATCCTCAAAGGAACTGTTCCATAGTCCAGCGGTGTGAGGAATAAGGACCTCTGGAATTGAGAAGTTCCAGAGGCACATTTTACAACATATTGGTGCTGCTGTTCAGCAAATCTGGTTACTCTCGGCAGGAAAAGGGGATCAGGGATCAATTGTGAAAGACCTCTGTTAAAATACAACATGAAAAGAATGACAAACAAGAGACCATCCGTCGATGGTCAAGTCATAACTGCTACTATTGGAAAACAGAAACCTACCACCACGAACCACTCTATCTAAAGAGATATATCCGGGCCAGAAGCATACATCACACCGGAGAACAGTACTCTTGTAAAGGAAGGACAGATGACTTAAAACAGGTTGCGCTGATTTTATCACTGTTATAAATTTATGAAGCCTTACGTACAATACATAACTTTCGTGCGGCATTTCCTGAAACTTTCATTAGATGTTTCTCAAAAGTTAGGCGTGAGTCAAAAGTTACACCTAGAATAGGTAAAAAGCTTCAGACTAATTCAATGAGTCCCATCCATCTGAAGGGGAAAATGGGGTGGGAAATCTGTACGAGTGTTTTCGTTTCACTGGCATTCAGTCTCACACTCCACCGACTACACCATTCACTGGTCGGTCTACGTCACGATTGAGATTAAAGGCAACTTCATTTCTCATTACTGGAGTTTTACTACACCCACAAGTTTTGCATCATTGGCATATTGAACAATCTTGTTTTCCAGACCAACAACCATGTCACTTGTATACACTAAAAATAACAGTGAACCAAGATCACTACCCTGTGGAACTCCAGACACAATAGGTCGTGGTTCGCTAAAAATTCCATCAAAGTGAATCACTGCTGCTACCTGTAGCAAATCTTGAAGTAAACCTATAAAATATCAACCCACTCCAAGATTTTCAATTTTATAAATAAGTGCCTTATGACACTAAATCAAAGCAGCGCTAAAATCTATTTGAATTGCTCCACACTCATAACCCATATCAAGGTTCTCTTGCAAATGACATGTCAAATCTAAAGAGCGCCACCCAGGCAGCTAACTGCTTCGTAAATGTGTATGACAATCATATAACAAACCTTCAGATTCGACAAACTTATATTGTGGCTTAAAACTAAGTTTTTCAGCAACTTTGAAGAGCACAGGAAAATAGAAATTGGCCTACAGTTACTGCAGTCTGCAGATATGCCATTCTTTGGAACAGGCTCTGTATTGCTAAGCTTGCATCATCATAAGACATTTCGTTGACCAAAAATCTATAGAATCTAATAATCTCAGGAGACAACACACTAGAAACCTTTTTAAAATCAAAGGAAGAAACCATCAGGATCTTCTCATGCCCAGCTATCAAGATTATCAGATTTTCTTAACACCCCTAGAGTGAAATGCAAATTTTTGTAAGAATAGGTTCAGGATGACAGGTATCAGGGGAGAGGGCATTCTCAGCTGATTGTAGCTTCCAGCTCGATAAACAGTTCAGTCTTTTCCCAATGGCCAGTAACCAATCTACCATCATCTGTTGTGGCAGTGGATTGGAAGACGAGTCTGGCCCAAAGATAGACAGATGCAAACTTTGTCCACCACAGATGAGGCCGGTAATTCCTTCGAGTTTTCTCCTGAAGGAATTGTGTCATTTCTCTCGGCTATATGGTAAATTCTACTCGCAGCACGGCGAAACTCAACAAAAATTATTTAATTTTTATGTAAACGATTTCGTCTTATGTGTTTGTCATAGTCAGCTGTTCTGCATGTACCATCAAACCATGGCTGGTATAATATTTTTGGGTATTTTTAGTAGCTCTGAATGAGGCTTTTCACGAGAAAACTGACAAGAAAATTCTGATCGTCTCTGATCTCATCATTGCGCTGCCAAAGTGAGTAAACTTTGACAAATAATTAGAGTTATATATATATATATATATATATATATATATATATATATATATATATATATATATATATATATATATCTCTCTCTCTATAACTTTATACAGTGAAGAACGGCCTTTCAGCTACCTAAGAAATATCATTATCATATATGCAATAATAGCGTAAAATCATGGTCATCACTTAATGTACAAGACAGTATGTATTTGCAAAAAATAAATAAAAAAATAAAGCCGTGCCTTCTATATTTTGTATAATCCTCCAGAGAAACCTTCATCGTCATGTAGTGAGGAACCTTTTATTTTATAACCTGATAAATCTTATAAATCCCTTAATTTGTCAGTTGCTATTAAAAAAAAAGTATATCTTAGTTTAACCAGACCACTGAGTTGATTAACAGCTCTCCTAGGGCTCGCCCGAAGGATTACATTTATTTTACGTGGCTAAGAACCAACTGCTTACCTAGCAACGGGACCTACAGCTTATTGTGGAAGCCGAACCACATTATGATGAGAAATGAATTTCTATCACCAGAAATAAATTCCTCTAATTCTTCATTGGCCAGTCGGAGAGTCGAACCCTGGGCCAACAGTGTGCTAGCCGAGAGCTCTACCCACCCCTCCAATGAAGAACTAGTAATGTCACAAAAGGGATGTAACAACGTTTCACTGACTTGAAACATCCTTGTATTCATATCAAGTTGTTTTCTGGCTTTATTTAAATAGGTATCCGAAGTAATATTTTTTTCATTACATCAAGCTGTCTTTCATACACCATATTCTAACACAGGAAAAGCCTGTGAATTAACATTATTCCAAATCTTGGCTTTATTCAAAAAAATTCAAAATAATCAGTTTTCTGCTTTAAAAGAAGTCCTAGACAATGTCATGTGATAATTATTTGCTTACGAGCTTCATGGCGCGTGCTACGCTAGCTGCTGTCTCCCCTACCTACCCCGCCCCCACCCGGGGCGGACAAACAAGTTTGCAGGAGGGTGGATGTCTCCCTACCCTCCCGTTCCCCTACCTACCCCACCCGGGGCGGACAAACCAATTTTGCGGGGGTTGTGTGGCTGTGTCATGCCTCCCCGACTGTCACCCAGGGGAGGACGAACAAGAAAGAACCACTCGGATTTTATTATTATAGATTTATTAGGTGGTAAACTCTCCATTACTTGTTAGTCACAATAATAATAAGTTAAAACTTGACTTTAGTTGCGCGGCCCGATTCCCGCCGGTCGCCGACAGGGACAGGTTACCGCCTTTTTGTGGAGGTCGAGGTGGGGCGAAGATCCCTCGGCCAGTTCAGGGCACGTCGCCTTAAGTTGGGTAGCTAAGATCTGGTTAGGTCAGGACCTGGCATTATGGGAAAGGTTATATCCATTTATGTATGAGGAATCTGTCCCGGTCGACGACTGGCGGGAATTAGGCCGCGCAGCTAAAGTAAAGTTTTACCAGTAATAATAATAATAATAATAACAGTAGTAGTAGTAGTTAAAGCAAAACTAACTACACTACCTAAAATTACATCACTATAGGATAGTGATAAAAAGAGAACAAGTATGTGCGTAGTACTACCGCTCTTGGTAGTATTATATCCACAAAAGCAAAACAAGTAGAAAGCATCCACATCATAGCTATCATTATCTTCACAACTGATCTACCGAGAGATTCTTCAAAGGCTGGACGGTTCTAAGCTGCGGTAGGGAGTGGACGATCCATTGAAGTCAGCGATCAAAGCACCATGGCTGAATCTGCCCACGCGATGCCTGTTATAGTGGGCAGTGGGTGCCCGGCCGGGACATTGCCAGAACCGGCTGTCGCTAAACAGGTCATCCTGCGTCAGGTTTTCGAGGAATGGCAGCCGAAGCAGGAGACCTGGGAGAGATGGAGGTGATTTTAAGAATGGCTGAATCAGGTTTTGTAATCTGTTCGAAGTAATTTGTGATTATTTTGTAATCAGCTAGTCATTTGTAATCATTGTGAATCATTTCGTGAAGTTAACAAAAGTAAAAAATTTTCATTCGCCTAGTGAATGAAAATGGAATGCTAAAAATGTTTGTTTATCGTATGTCGTCCTCTGAAATTGAAAAATGCAATAGAATAACAGGTCTTCTTTATATGTGCACAGCACTGCAGGAACATATTAATTTCAAGCTGAATTTCAGTGTGAACGATTATGAAGTGTTATTTCAGTAACTGAAAGATCATACATTGCCTAAACTCTTCCTAACTGTTCACCTTTCTTTTATTTATTATAATAATCCCAAATTTTTTTTTTTGTACTGGAGCATCGAAACAAAAATTCGTGGACTTATGAAAAATTCGAGACCGGCTTTTCTGTGATTGACGAGGAACTTGAGGCCTTGCAAAGGAGCACAGGCCCTGAATGTCCCGTCGAGTGATTTAATTCATTGATACTGCCACTTGTAGCGTCCTGAGTTAAGTGTTTCTGTTGTCTCCAGTTACCAGAAGCGGAAATTTTGGGACGGATGTTCGATTTTGGTCATATTCTTAATATAGGTGTCTTTTCTCTGTGCGATTTTATAAAGTCTGGTTCTGGGAAAATTGGCGGGCCCTTATGTATGATGAGTAGACCAGTGTATTGTATATTAGTTAATTGTTTTCTGAAAGGCTCTTTATCGTCAGTATTCCAATTGGAAAAAAGCGTAGCCTTTGGGAAGGTCTTTCTGTGGTTTCAAATAATGGATACTGGATTTGCGTTCGACTCCCTATAAATAAACATCTGACAGTGCCTCGGAGAAATCCTTGCTCTTCCGTACACACCTTATTTATTACATCAAACTGATTTTTTGTATATTTGGTCATTTTCAAAATGCATACACGGAAGGATCGAGTTGTCCCACAGTCGATTTTATGGAGCCTTGACCCATCTTGTCTGGCGTTCCACTAGGTAGCCTTCAGGGGCATGTATTGTTTTCAATCTTTTCTATTGATTTTATTGTTATACTTAAGAATAAGTAAATCATGTCGAGGAAGCAACTGAAGAAGGAGTTATTTGTTCTTTATATTGTGCAATGAAATTGCCGTTAGCCTTCGCACAATCTTTAAATGAATCAGTAATGGATATAGTCAATTAAATATGAGACTGAATTTATTGTGCGTTATGCGTTAGTGTTAAGTCACTCACGGAATCACTTGTAAATACGTTACCTTTCATATGCTGTAAGACGACATTAACGTATTCTGCTCCTTATTTTTCTATTCCTTATGACTAGATACACTTACTGCTTATGCCAATAGTAGAACTTCCTAATGCCAGAGAATGCCTAGTTTACGTCATTTTCGAATCCTTAAGTGCCTGAATGATTTTCATTATGAACATAGCAAATAATAGTTATCTGAGAGTTAGGGGTTATAATCTACTTTGGAATTCATTAGTCAATGAAAAAAATAATTTGTCAATGTCATCTCCACTTATGCAGCTTTAAATTGAAATCTCCTCTGAAAATACATTAAAACTGACCGTTTGGTTGTGAGAGGCAAAATTCAGCTTTTATTATTCTGCAAACTTTCTTATTTCGATCAGTCTCTTGATTCTTAATCAGCTCAGCTCAGGAGCAAGTATCGTTGAAATGCACAAACAACATCATTTCCCGTTTGACAAGTCCTTCGAGACGTGGGAAGCCGAAATTTAATTATGTCGTTATTCCGTCAATTTGAAGATGCTCAGGTCTTGAGATGACATATGATTGGTAACTCATAGGCAAGTAGGATACGTGGTTTTAATACATAGCATAAAGGGAATTCTCTGTCCTAGGTCTTTGATCTTTGCTATTTTGTGACCTGGTAGCCAGGAACACAGGTTGGTGTTTTTTTTTTTTTTTTAGCCAAATAATCAGTGGTCATTTTGGGCGGGGTGTAGGTACCATGCTGTCAAGCTCCATAACATTCTGATGAAATATGGATTACAAATACGAAAGTAGCATGAGATTGGCCACATATATTCAAGTGTTCATGCCAATTAGTAAATCTCACCAGTACCAGAGAGAGAATATGCCAGCAGCTATAGAACGTATGCCTCATGAAATCTTCAGTAAAAATCCCGTCGACTTTTCCATGTACTTTGAGGTACTCTTCTTTTTATTTTTGTATTTCTTTTACCTGGTCAGCTTGGTCTAGTATTCTTTTCGTGTCATCACAGATGCGAACTTACCTGAATTCAGTGAATGCTGTTACTGCATGTTTTACAATTTCTCCGAAAAAGTAGGGACTCAAGATTTTACACATTTTATGTTTCCTGTCATGTAGGAAATACCCCTTAGCTTTGATGTAAAATACCGTCTTTTAGATTTTTATGCAAGTAAAATATTAACATTTGAAACATTTATATAAATGATCCAGTGGCACATTCATTTGCTTAATGATTAGGTGATCCCAGGGAACTTTCATGCTAAATTTCATGAAAAATGCTTCTGAAAACAATAAACTTCTTCGTAAGAATGAGTTTAATAGCAATGATTGTGTTGTTAAAATATTACTGATATAATTTAGCAAAGGGCCATGATTACCAGTGATAATGGGACATTAGGGAGCAATTTAACCAATCCGATAGAGCTGATAACGTGAGAAGTTAAAAACCAACGTATACACTGCTTTTAACTGTTATATACTAGCCTTCACACCTTGATAGTTGCTTGCACCAATATTTCAAAACTAAAGCCCAGTAAATAAGAATACAAGTTGTTACAAAACTAAATAACTTTAGTTACTAAAGAATACATGTTATTACAAATCTAAAGAACATTACTAAAGAATACAAGTTATTACAAAACTAAAGAACTTTAGTAAAAAATACAAGTTATTACAAATCTAAAGAACATTACTGAAGAATACAAGTTATTAAGTTAAGTATACCTTAGTTTTACCAGACCACTGAGCTGATTAACAGCTCTCCTAGGGCTGGCCCGAAGGATTAGACTTATTTTACGTGGCTAGAACCAATTGGTTACTTGGCAACAGGACCTACAACTTGTGTGGAATCCGAACACGTTATGGCGAGAAATGAATTTCTATCACCAGAAATAAATTCCTCTAACTTTTCATCAGCCGGCCGCGGGAATTGAACTCCGGCCCATCGAATGACAGTCTGAAGCTCAACCGACTCGGCCAACAAAGGGCTCAATACAAGTTATTACAGTGCAGATTTAGCTCACCGGTAACAACGCCACCTGCAGCGGCAACGCAGATTGTCACAATCAAGTGCAGGAGTTGATAGGAGAACTGGGAGAGGGGAGAACGACCGTCACCAGCTTTCACGTTCAGGTAGCTCTCCACTTCGACGAGCTCGTCGCTGCCCGTTGCGGGAGACATCGCTGGGTAGAGCTGATAGACGCTGGGATATAACGTCAAAGGAAAAAGTATTGAAAGATAATGAATACATGTTTATTTTCTTCACACGTTAAGGATGCTTGGCGTGTAAATTTTGTAGGCTTTCTACAGTACTTCACAAACGATATCCCAGATTATTCCGAAATGTGTCCCTTTCCAGTTTAAATTTATTTCGCCAAAAAATGAGCTCATCTCTCTTTAAAAGAATTTAATTTTGGAGCGACCATAACCTCGTCTAAATAATTTATTCATTCTTGCCATTTGTTTATTTTTTCATGTGCAAACAACATAACTATCTGGTCGTATGTTTCTGGGTGCATTTATATGTCTGATAAAATTGTACATGCTCAGAGATTATTTGTACACAGACACACACATTCATGTTGCATATATATATATATATGTATATATATATATATATATATATATATATATATATATATATATAATATATATATATATATATATATATATATATACTCTTTATATATATATATATATATATATATATATATATATATATATATATGAAATTTTATCACACCGTGATTTATATACATTCACGAAGCTACAAATGTCAGCAATATCCAATTCACGCTACTTCAGGAATATCGGTAGGGAATTATCACCGAAGGAATTTTTAAAGTGACAAATGGATCGGAACCGCCGGGTCTCGATCCTCGACATGACCAACTTCCAGCGACTCCATTCGACGGTCTTGGTGGCTCAATGGTTTTGACCGTCAATGGGTCGCTGGGAAAATTCGTGAACGAATCAGACCCGTTTCAATCATTATCACTTTAAAAATTCACCTTCGATGATAATCCCGTCGAGACTATTCTCGAATGAATGAATATTAACTTAACAAATAACTGCTAAAATATATATATATATATATATATATATATATATATATATATGATTATTATCACATTTGTACGTGATTCATTAATCACACATTATCGCAGATGAAAAATAAGAGGCAGGTGTAGGTCCTGACCAGTTTCGACTTTATTTCCAAGCCATTGACATCAGTGGCTTGGAAATAAAGAAGGCTTTCAATCAGATCTACACCCCTCTAGATTTCACCTGTAATAATGTGTGATATATATATATATATATATATATATATATATATATATATATATATATATAATTTATATATAGTGTGTGTGTAACTGATTATTATACATAATAAGAGATAATAAAAAGTAAACAAAAACCGTCATCGCACCATACCCTTCCAACATCCCCACCCCGACCCCACCCGCCAACCCAACAGCATACCTGAATCCATATAGGCCATTTTCAGTAGCCTCGAGCGCCATGACAGCACCAGCCAGCCCTCCTATAACTCCTCCCACGCCATGGCTCACCCCTGCACAGCCGACGTCGTGGACGCCGAATCGTGACTTCAGATAGGTCTGGAAAATTAGACAATTGGGTGTATTAAGCTTTCGAGGAGGTTGTGAAATATCTTTTATTAAAAGATAAAGAACAGATTATCATCGATATGCCGATTGAAAATAATATATTATCAAATATTGCTGCAAACTGAATTGGAACTGGGATATAAAATTTAGTCCAGAGGCCAAGCGCTGGGACCTATGAGATCATTCAGCGCTGAAAGGGAAATTGAGAGTAAACAAGTTTTTAAAAGGTGTAACGGGAGGAAAGCCTCGCAGTTGCACAATGAAACAATTATCGGGAGAGGGTAAAAAGTAAGATGGAAGAAAAATTGTATGAACGGAGGTACAGTAAAAGCAATGAACGAGGTTTCAGCTAGGGGTCGAAGGGACGCTGCAAAGACCCTTAAGTAATGCCTACTGTGCACCACGTGGGGTGTACAGACGGCACTAACCTCTACTGGGACTGCAGACTGAAGAGATATTTATTTAAACAGATATCAAATAAAAGTCAGCAAAGTTATCGTATCAAATAGGAATGAAACGTTACAACAGATCTACTACGCTTAGGGTTTGCTTCTTTTTCACCGGTCCCACTCAGCCGAAGATAGTCTGTGAGACCTGCAGACTCACTTGTCATGTTTGCCTCTTCACCCTGGAGACACTGAAATCTAGCTGCTAGTTGGATTTTAGGGTCTCCACACTGACGCTTCGAAACTGTATGTGGATTTCTTAAGTATAATTTTTCTCCAATTTGTCTTTTTTTTCAAGTTTCTAAGGTCGATACTGACCTTATACCCAATAATGCAGAGACAATTTTGAGATTTATACGGCATTCTCCATACTAATGGTCAAATCCACACTGTCACAACTCTCAGAGAATAAGAAATTCTTCCGTTTTTCCTTGGATTCTAGGATTAAACGATGTTGCTGACCTTTTTTGTCATCATTCTCTCTCTCTCTCTCTCTCTCTCTCTCTCTCTCTCTCTCTCACCCTGATAGAATGTCGAGCAAAAATGCAAGAAGCGCTCCCGAAGCCGCCAAGAAGAAGAGCGCCGTAAGGCTGTATCATGACGTTAGCCACGGCTCCCACGGCCACAAAACCACTCACCAGACCACACTGGATGTCGCTCTGGAATTTCGAAAGAAAAATGTCGTTAATGAATTTACAGTTGGTATCATAGTTGGTTATCTAAATTTTACTAACAGTTTAAATTGTGAGGCCCTCCGTTGTAGGGGCAGGAATTTAGGACAAAAGCAGTTGTTAAAAGTAGTTTAAGAATTCTAATTTTGAATTTGGCAATTTTGTCCATTGTTGTAAGGACCAGGGACAAATTAGCTGATCCATGAGAGGTTCGGTAAGTTCATCTTTAACCCTCACTTTTGTAATGGGAGAATAACCTGGGGATCTGTTTTGAAAAAAAAAATTAGCATAACTAGAGAAGTTCAATTTCTTTTTATTTTAGTATATCAAAACTCATTTTAGACACGCTAAGTATTCAATTTTATTCTTTTATATATTTCGTACTCATATTATAGAATATTTCTTCAAACTAAAGCATAAAAATGTTCATTCTATTCTTTTATACAAACGTTTATTGAGAGGCAGGTGACTACGCTATTATTAGGTAGCAACCAACTTGAGTATACGTTGAAAAAAGTTTTTTTCTCTCTAAAATAAGATTTACTTTGCCCCCTGTATTTAATACCTGGGTAGTAATTAAATGCCGTAATACCTTTCGATGAAATATACTGTTTATTTTTATATTACAAACTGTAGTTACCCACTCATTTACTTT
Source organism: Macrobrachium rosenbergii (assembly GCF_040412425.1). Lineage (NCBI taxonomy): Eukaryota > Metazoa > Arthropoda > Malacostraca > Decapoda > Palaemonidae > Macrobrachium > Macrobrachium rosenbergii. The sequence continues at coordinate 60,081,147 of NC_089741.1, forward strand.
ACTCGCATTTGATTCTGAACTACCATGTTGTAAAAGGGCTAAAAATCTTCAAGTAAGTTTGTTAATTATAACTAAACACGCTGCCCTAATTGTCGTGCAAGAAGTTTTATTTATTACTGCATCAGATTAACCCAACAGAGATTAGAGTTGGTGTCCATCATACTTGCAAGCCTTTAATGAGACCATAAAGTAAACATTTATTGGAAACAAAGAGCTGATCCGTAACTGCCTCCCCATTAAGTAGATTTTTTGCATGTAGGTTTTCGGTATTATTCATTCCTATTTCTTATTGTATGGATCATTCAATCTGGGTGAAAATTTTAGAATAATAATTGTTTTAGAATAAGTAGATTACAGGCTTTTTGCAGCGTAGAAGCAAATCTGCATTCTGGATGAGCCGTAGAGCTCGAAGGCACGGGAGGAATATCCTAAATGGATACCAAAAGATTAGTGTCGAACCATTAAGAATTTAGCAAAACCATAATGTCGAGGAGTTTAGTATAAAATCACAGAGTTGCTTCATTGTTGATTATACCAAGTAGGTCGTACTTATTGCATGAACAGTAGAGATGATGCCTCGGAATGCAATGAATGAGCATGTTGCTCAATTTCAGCATCGATTAATTTTTATTCAAGGGAAGGGCGAATGATGGTGACCAGCCAGGTTGTAAACCGTTGACCTTTGAACGCAATTCCATTGTGCTCATTGTACTCAATGTTAATGGCAGTAAAATTTGTGGTGGTTCTATTGAAAATTTGCAGAGAATAGAAATAAATAAATAATCAGACAAACAAAAAAGCTCGTCAAAGTTTTCCGTTCTTCATATTTGCAATCTTTCTCAAAGAACGTATTTTAGTTTTACAATATTTTTCTAACGCCTCCAGTTTTATTCTTTTGCAAATTGATCGTGCTATTAATCTAGATTTAAGCCTACTCTTTGAATATTGTCCCTATATTGTACAGATATTGTCTGCATACTGTTTAGCATAATCAAATTTGTAAACTACAGGCATTTTAAAACAATCATGCATGTCATCAGACAGACACGATCATCACAAACCTTATTTGAATTTGGATGTTTAAATAATGAATGAAAAAAGATATTACATCCAGCATAAAAAATGGATCAGGGATGAGCAACATGCAAGTTCTCTCTCTCTCTCTCTCTCTCTCTCTCTCTCTCTCTCTCTCTCTCTCTCTCTCTCTCTCTCTCTCTCTCTCTCTCGTTTCCAGACCAATTTCACTAGATATTACAATGGAAAATTTCCTGCTGGAATGAACGAAGGAGGAGGCAGGAAAGGCCATCACGGAGGCAGAGAAGGTGGCCAAAACGACGTTGACTGTGGCCCTGTGAAGGTCGTCTCCGATGAGCCTCGAAGCCCACACGCTGGGGAGGAAGGCCACCAGGTACGCGCTGCCTGGAAAGAATCGAATAACGGTAATTTGCATTCTGGTTCGTCGCCAAGGAAAGCCTTATCATTTCGAGACCTTGGCAGCATTTATGAACTTTTACGCAACAGATTTTTACTGTTGATATAAATAATTACAAATACATTTTGACTTAGCCTTTATACAAACACAATTATATATATATATATATATATATATATATATATATATATATATATATATATATATATATATATATATATTTAATGTGTGTGTACATACACACATGTATGTACACACACACACTATATATATATATATATATATATATATATATATATATATATATATATATATATATATATATATATATATATGACTAGAACGATGGAGATGCATTTGCCACCCACACACGTGTCTAAAAGATGGTGTGGATCCTCTGTGAGTCTACACTTTCTGATTAGGGATAACAATAAACTCCTTATACTGACTGAAAACGAACAGGAATAAGCAAGACATAGTGAGGCCTCAACCTTTGTGAGAAGTGCGGGAAAATCTTTCTTCTCCGCATCACAATGATAAATCTTCTTCTCTTAAAAGAAAAAAGCAAAGGTTTACGTTTTGAAGCTGATTTTGTTTTGTTGCCAGTTTACTAAACTCATTTGGGAAACCCGTTCTTTGTTTTTTGTTAGCCAATTGTGTGGCTTATATGAAATATAATTTCTGTTTTCCTTCGAGAAATTTTCATCCAGTATAAGTATCTTTGAGAGATATGATTATACTGTATGGAAAGTTTACCTGCTGGCATGGACATCGTTACTGAGTGTTAGTGTCGTTCATAAAACTGAAAATCCTCAGTTTTTTCTTCATATGCATGTAATCATGTATATTCCCCTAAATTCTGACATACACACAAGTGGTCATCCGCAAGAATTCAGTGAGAATGTGACTTCCGTTATCCGTGCATGGAGAATAATCGACTATTTAGCAATTATCATAAACTTGCAGTCAAGTCCCCTAAACAGTTTTTTGCTTAAGTACGACATAAAATACCCAGATAAGCAACCAGTTGAGATGTCTTGGTAACGTTCAGCTTCGATGGGCTCTCTTTAGCGTTGATTCGAAGGACCACACTGACTGCGACGCCAAAAACAGCACTAAACAAATGGAAACTGACGCTGCCTCCCATATCAACGGCCTGCGAAAAAGAACCAGAAAAATTATAGGAGAGTTGTAGTCCTATAATAATGTCAAAGTTTTGGAAAGCAAGAGGATTAATATGAGACATTTTTTCAAGTCTGTGGTATTTGAAAACTTAGTTCAATCCGTGACATAAGTAAGTGACTCTAGTACGAGTACAGTTATCATTATTGTTTCTAATTTGGTAAGGACCAAATTGCGCCCAAGAACATGTAGGCCACATGTAGCTCCCAGGTTATGACAGTGCTCAGACCCCAACAGATATTTCAGATTTTTTCGTTCTTCAATATTACTTAGGAATATTTTGCAAATAAATGTCCATGTTGTCAAGAAGTGAAAAATTTGTATACATCTTTTATTTATTTATTTACAGTATTTTTTAATTTATCTATATTTTGCGTCGTGAGTTTTGGAGCGTAAAAATTTACTAAAATCGCGTCTCAATCTGAAACGAGTGGCGTGCGTTTATGTTTGGACAACTGACCTTCAAGACTCGAGACGACAGAAGATCGGACAATATGTGAATTGGGATGTGCAGTAAAGTCAGTCCAAGGACCTGGAGAGGAGACGCAAGACCCAGAACGGCGCCGTGACTCACGCTCACTGCTATGCTGCTCACTTCCCCTTGGATTATGCTTCCGGGAGACGGAGAAGAAGGAAACGTTTCGTTCATTTTTGTTTCACCATAATTTTTTTTCTTATTTATTCTCGGTGTAAATGTGCTTTTTATGAGCTATGTGACATTAAACACAATCACACACACACATACTATATATATATATATATATATATATATATATATATATATATATATATATATATATATATATATACATATATACATATATATATGTATGTGTGTGTATGTATGTATGTATATATATGTGTGTGTGTGATCTCAAATATTTATAAAGGAAATTAAATGAATACGATTCAAGCTGGATTCTTGGCATGACCAATGCAAAATACTACAGCAATAAATGAGCGATGCGCGCAACAAGATTATCACCACATAAAACGCTTTGAAGTCACAACGAATCCCAAGATAATCACAACGAAGAAATGAAGAAAGTGAGGGAGAAAAATAATGGCGTGGCGTAGAGGTCACTCGAGCAAGAAAAAAAGAAATTGGAAGGACTCTGTATGTGAGGCAAAAGGAAGAGAACGGGAATTACGTTCTTTCGTGCACGCTCAGGGACGCGTTGTCATACACAATTATGCGAGGGGAGACAGCCGCAAGGGATCAATGGGAACTGTAAATCCACGCTGGACGATGTTGTCCAGTCCTTCATTTGCAGACGATGTCCATTCTCTTCACAGCAGGAGCATCACCACAGCTTTTGTTTACATGGTGACCTGAGGCAAGACAGGTGACCTGGATATATTTCAAAATCATGCGTGTTGTTTAACGATCTAGAGTTTGGGATTTTTCCTTTGTTCTCTGTAAAAGAAAGGTATTGAGATGGCTTTGTCTGTCCGGCAACACTTTCTGTCCGCCCTCAGATCTTAACAACTATTGAGGCTAGAGGGCTGCAAGTTGGTATGTTAATCTTCCACTCTCCAATCATCAAACATACCAAATTGCAGCCCTCTAGCCTCAATAATTTTATTTTAAGATTAAATTTACCATAATGAGTCCGCCTGGAACTATAGGACAGGCCACCCGCTGGTCTGTAGTTAAGTTTCATGGACCTGGCTCATTACAGCGATATACCGAGACCAACCAGAAGATAGATCTATTTTTTCGGTGGCCTTGGTTTTATGTTATACAAAGAAGCTCGTTTCTTCGGCCCATTTTACTTGTTTAGTTTAGTTGATAGTTACATTTTTTCCATTCTAGGACTAAATATTTTCAAAACAGTTACATTAATAATATTTAAAATGTTTTTCACCTGTTAAGTTTTCTATAAACTTAGGGCAAGTTATAATGTAACCTTTGGGAAATTAATACCATGAATGAGGATAGGTATGAGGATCTTATCTCGTAGAAACCCTCACGATTTCTTTTTCTTCTTCAAAAAAAGGAAGGCGTTGGTGGTGTTTAGTACAGTTTTATTCTCGTGGATAAAACAGCAAAGTCCAAAGTCATTTATGAAGGATGTGTGACCGTCCTTAATATTTTTGAAGAAATCGTTATTATCTGTATTACCGTTTATAAAATTGTGATGTTACGGTATCTCTTTTATTTTACATTTTTTTCGTCATCCACCCAAGAAAAAAGGTTTCAGAGAGTATTCCATTATTTATCCATATGTAAATGTCAAGTATAACTTATAAGTACTGACTAACTAGACTATTTCGAACAACCTTACAATTGCTAATTCTCCGATCCTTAGCCTAATACAGCCATATTAAAAATAGCAGAATACTAATAAATCACCTGGATCCCTATAGCAGATACTTCCATACACACAGGACTAGTTTTTCTCATTTAAACTTATTTCCTTGACTGAATAAAAGGAAAGTCACAGGTACCTGAGAACAACCATCACCAACTCGTATTTCACTCTGGGTAGAGTGAATCGTTCAGAGCTTCAGCGAGAGCGCGAAGTCCCTCTGACATCCTACACCTTCTGACCACTTTGCCGTTGATGTAACATCTGCCTTGACTTTACCCATATTGTTCCTTATTACCTTCTTCCTTTGCTTCTACTCCTACTTGCATGACCCTAAAAAATATTCCTAATTCCTGAGAAAAATATACTTATATTTTCTTCTCTCATTCGCTAACTTTCTACTAAACGATATGAAAATTTTCATGTTTTCCACTGCCTATTAGATTCCATATTCAAGAAACACTTCACGAGAAGCATGTTCTCATGGCAAGACTTCATTCCCATAACCTTTTCTTTTTCTTATCCAGTTCGTAGGAGAAGAAGAGCTGCCGGTATGGCAGGTGCTTGCCAATACTGGTCTTCGTATTCACAGATTTTTGGAAATTTCTTGCCTTGGCCGCATGTTATAATTATGTGGAGTGGTTGGTAACTTAAGCTGATTGCACATAAACAGCATTGTTCATTGCAAAAGTAAAAGCAGAAAATGGCAGTTAAGTAAAATACCTGATATCGTCTTTTTAGTCTCCATTTTTGAAGGGAAAAATGGCTGCTCAGATGTGGTATTAGAATCGACCGTGAAGTTAAGAAGATTCCTGATGAAAAGGCTCCCGTGTCACTGGTAATCAAATTAGTTATTCAGAGTCATTTCGGAAGTATAGTAGCAGAGAAACACAGATCAACGATGACCTTTACGTAACAGCTTATCTATAAATGAGATAGGTTCTTAATTGAGAGTATTTTCGTTAAATGTGGGAGAATATTTTCATGAAACTGGAAAACGTTGCTTTCTTATATAAATTAAGGCGGGGCATACAATGTCCGTTGCCACAAACAGCCGCAGACATGCAAATAATGTGGCAGCCGTGACTAATTTGATTGTGGATCAATTTTGGAGAAAACATGTTCCCTGTTTTATTTGTACATTATTCTCATGTTTACAGAAACAACCATTAAGCCTTTAGCATCTCTCGATGTAACCGATGAACAGATGCCTCTCAAAAGAGAACAGATAATGATACTGATTTCAGGAATGACGATGATGAAAATGCCGATGGAGCGCAGGAGTCTCGGACGCTGTAATCAATGAAAATGAATAACTCGTCGGGGCTTGAAGGAATTCATCTACGAACTTTTACGTATTTTTAACACTTAGCCAGTTCAGATATCAGATATTTCAGTCTTCTCATATTTTACTTCATTTCATCAACCTTCCCTTGAAGCTAGCTAATAAAATCATACTAACTTTCATATTACCGGTGCAGACAAAAGAATCCCATACAGCGTAAGATGTCTAGTGATGTTGAAGGTATTAAACTTGAATAAAATTTCTCTTGACTGTACTCAGATAATTAGTGTTTTTTGTAAATGGCAGGTCGTACGGAAATTCATATAAATATAAAAAATTAAAATCCGACTTGAATGTAAAGAAAACGACTCTTTTTGCTTTTCCGTGGGTAAAGATCTTTCTTCGGGACGCGAGCCAGAGGCAGTACCGAGTCGTTTCAGGGCAATTAAAAACAGCACTTTCCCTTGTACAGCACTCCATCCCAGGTGTTAATTCTTTGCACAATTATCGTAGGCTCTCGAAACTAACCCTCTGTCTTGCTCGGGAAGAGAGCCCGAGAAACTAACGCTAATAACAGTGCACTTCTCCAATGTATAGCACAGTGGTTTTAGGTCCTCCTTCCCCTCCCCTGTAGGGGAGGAAGAGGGACGATCCCAATATTGGGCCCGTACATAAGATAAGACTTTCGCCCTTGGCCTTTTTTTGCCGTACCTTTCCTGCACCTCAGGCCTGAAACAAATACAAAATACACGACATGCACTAAACTGTAAACTGTAACTAAATGGCAAATGGGTCTATCCCACTCTTTTATCCTTCCCGTTATACCTTCATTTCACCCCCCTTTTACCCCTTTCCAAACCGTATCTTCCTTTTGGGGGGACCCTTAGGGGTTTAAATCGATTTGTAATCGAACCCCCACTCTATCCTATCCCCCCCTCATTGAATTGAATTGAGGGCAATTCCTCTGCTCGTTCGTTTAAATTTCTCCAGCCTCGTTACTTTTCGTCTACACAAATGTTAAGTGGTGGTCCATTCTGATTAATTTATTTGAAGTCAGATATGAATACCGGCTCTTGCTTAAGTCATTCCCACGTTAACGGCTTGTGGGATAGCCGTTCAACCATGGCTTTCCTCGTCTTCGGTGCTTGTCGGCGATTCCCAGTCAGTTCAAACAGAGCCAGTACCGAGATAGTATCTATATTTGTGCTTTTTTTCTCTCCTCATTTCTCCAATTTCCGAAGTGTCTTCGACTTTCACGTAAGTTTCGTGCTGTATCTAGAATTGTGGCGTACATCGATAGTCACTAAGCGTCACTGGAAGCCCATTTCCGATTAATCCCCAGTTACCTTTGTGACCGAGCATTGATTTGTTAATGTGCGCGATGGTAATTATTAAATCGTAACCTGAAGTAACATTGTCAATTCATATCTTAACAGTAACATGCCAGTTTATTAAAGCCATAGACCTCCTTGAAATCGAAAACTTTCTATTATTGATATTTAATCTAATTCTTAAGGATAATTTTGCCTTTTACCTAACCATTAACATGTCCCCTTTCCCCCGTATAATTCCATTATCAGGAAATCAGTAGTTTGATCCTTTCAACATAATTGTTTATCTGCCTTTTATTGACCCGCCTGTTACTTTCCAAGTCTAAATAAAGAATAGGCGGGTTTGGCGATTTTTCCATATGTTATGGAGAACTAGCGCTTATAAACAAAGCTGATTTAATTTGAATCAAGAAATTATGTTGTAAATTTAAATATTTTCGTCGAGTAAAATTTGGCGCACACGCATCTGATGTTGAGCACTAATGTCTGCCATTTGCAACTAGTTAGAGAATTGCAAATCAAAATTATTTTTTATAAGATTTTTAAATTTTATAAGGGAAAGCATTCAGTTTCGATGTGTGGTGTCGATACGCCGAAAATCGAGTCTGTTGCTGGAAATTGAAGATATACAGTTGAAAAGTCGGTTACCTTTCCTCAAAGATTCATCAAAGCTTTAGGGGACCTGGCCCTTGGGAAAACCCTGTTCACTAAATTGTCTACTTGTTAGGACTGTTTTTAGGGCGAGCTTTAATCTGCTTCATTATCATTACACGCTTAAGGTCCAGACCTGTCTTCTGAAAGTAACCCGGTCAGTTTAGTACTATATTATAGGTGAAGTAAAATTTGTTCATGAGGGTTATTCGAAAAAATGGGCAGTTCTTCAGTAACCTGTTCCCCCCGGTGTGATAGGAGGTGAAGCAAGGTCAGAATGAAATAGGCAGAGGAATGCCGGTGGCTTAATCCCAGTAATGGACCAGGTCCTTATTTAGAGTGATGTCATTATAAGTTTATATGGAAACATTGCAAGTGATATTTTGCCCTTTTTTCACGAATGATTTTATCTTGGACTTCGGGACTTCTCTGTTGATTGTCCTTTTTAGTTTAATGCGAAAGAAAACGATTGAGATGGCTTTTTGTCTGTCTGTCCGCCCTCATATCTTAAAATCTACTAAGGTTAGAGGGCTGCAAATTGGTATGTTGATCATCCACCCTCCAGTCATCAAACATACCGAATTGCAGCCCTCTAGCCTCAGTAGTTTTTATTTCATTTAAGGTTTAAGCAAGGCATGATCGTGCGTCTGGCACCGCTATGATGCCAACAACATAGGCCACCACCGGGCTGTGGCTGAAAGTTTCATGCGCCGCGGCTGAGAGTTTCATGGGCCGTGGCTGAGAATGTCATACAGCATTGTACGCTGTGCAGAAAATTGATTGCGCCAAAGATACTTCGGCACATTTTTTTCGGTATTATTACAGTTTCGGTCAAATTCGGATATCTAATATTTTTTTACTTGCTATCATATATTTTTGTCATGATTCATACGAAATACTTACTCGCATCTTCCGCAAATTAAGAGTTACGGAGATATTTGCCGATGAATATTGTTCCTTGTTGTTATCGCAAGGATGCGTTTATGCTGCCATGTCAGTTTTTCTGCTGATGCGTTTTTGTTTTTGTCAATGTATTGTGGGTAAAAATGCCTAATCGTCTTTTGTTTTTTCGTTATGAATTATAAGTACCCAGTACAAATGCTGAAACCTGATTGGTTGCTTTGTTTCAAGAATATCAATTAACTGCGATTTTGGAATAAGCCGGCTTTCTACAAAGTGCGCTTCAGTTGACTGCCATGGATTCCGTCGTGCACGTCTGCAGTGGGTGTTCTCTGTCTTACTTTGAGGCTATTGGTCGTTTCCATGGACATTACAATGGAACTCCACAGGTTGTGATTACCTTTCTTCGTGAACATTTAGTACTACCATCTATTTAAGGTAAGTGAAGTGGTTAACGAAAATGGTAACATTACAGTTTCGGCCGTGAATTTCACCAGAAACTGTAACTGAAGACGTTAAAGGTAAAATTTCGTTCCCTGTAACCCCTGTGCCGTGCGGCATAGCTCAATATTACCGCTTGCCAGAACATACTGGGCTTGCAACAATCATTTTAAAATGTGCATAAGCCGCGTGTGCGGATTACACCACCAAACGAGGCCGGTACCCATGGCGGCCCATGTATCTCTAAATCTAATCATTTGCGGTAGAAATAAGGTCAGATTCGTTGATACACTATTTAAGCTAGGGGAAAATGTAATTTTATATCGGAAATGTGAATTTGACCGAAACTGTAAATTTACCTTTTTTTCTTTTTTTCTCTTTCAATACTGTTGGTGCAAGCAACTAAGGGTTTTGCCCAACCTTAAAACTTTCCACCCCAGTGGCAGCCTCTTATTTTCAAGAGGGGTTTGGTTAGTGAACTTTAAAAACAAGCAATTTGCACCAACTACCTTTACGGAATCCACATGATAAACCACGGGGAACATTTTTTCATGTCGAATCGAGAAACAAATACTGCTTTGCTGGTATCATTGTGACCAACTGCCTCTTGCTCCAGCCCACAGACATTTTTAAGATAATGAGTTACAATCTCCACTTGATGAGAACTGGAAAAAACTGCACATTTTATTTGCCAGGTGGAAAAAGGTTAAGGGTTTCAAACATTGGGTCTGAATTCTATAAAAAATCTCTGAATTGAAAGTAAAATTGTATGTTGTCAGACATCTCCAATTAGAGTATTTAAAAGAAAAACTAAGATATAAATAATACGCCCTTGCTATACTACGGTACTCCTTTTTGGTCACTTAAAAAGTTTCCTAATGTGTATCGCATAATGACTACATCTTCAGCTACGTCTGCTATGGAATTAAGTTATTTCCTGTTGTTATGGCACCGTCAATGCAGATTGAGACACTATAATGACAGTATTACTCTTAAGGTTGTTGGTACTTCTGGTTATTCTCTGCAAATTAAATCATTTTATTGCAGCCGTGTACCCGTTATCAAGCTGCAGGTGATGGTTCTCATTAATCTAGTATGGGAAAGAATAAATAAGCGTTCTTTACTTGAAGGAATAAACCGTCTGGTATCAATTTAAAATTATATATTTTTTACCTTGCTGTGAATTTTACGGGAAAGAGATATTCCTACGATCACGTTGCGAAAGTGCAAATGTCCCTATTTAATCCTTTTATATGCGACATTTTTTCACTGATATACGGCCATTGTTTCATGAAATGGCTTGTAAACACGATGTATCCATGTACTGACTTTAAGATTAGAAAATAAAACAAGAAATGAGTGTACGATATTCCGTAAATTATGGCAGTAGACTCGGTCTCGGACAAAATAAGCTCACAAATTATAACTCAGGGCCCGCGCTGTTTTCCCAGTAATAGTTATTGACAGTGTGCAGGACACGTCAGATTCTCTACGTAATTAAGTAACCTACCATGAATATATTAAGTATGAAATATGAACAAACAACGGAAAAACTTAACAAAATATTACATCGCCGAATCACTATACTAGTCGTCTAGACTCTAGAATGAGCCCACATTAAAGTCTGAAAGTGCTAGTGAACCGAAAATCAATATTTTATAAAGATAACTCAGTCAAAACTGTTTTTGCAAGGATGGCACAGGTGTTTTAAATACAATGATTCGTCAATAACGAAGTTTACTATTTTATTAGTAAATTAGAGTGTAGATGTAAAACAATCAACGTCTGCAGTTAAAAACTTGGCTGACACTGACCTGTGAATATCAATGTAGATGTTGTCGTCTGTAGACGAGATAAAGCCATGACAGAGAATTGCCCACTGCATGCCGATGCCACCTATCAGCAACGAAGCCCCAATAGCGCTGTACGAAAAGTCCCGTATGAAGGCAACGCGCAACCCTATCCCCACCAACACCAGCATGTGAATGGCCATCGCGCCTGGAAGTTTTGAAAACAAAATTGGGATTAATACAACATTGTTATATCGAAATAGTAGATAAAAAAACAAAGAATTCATAGCGCTTTCTCTCTTTCTCTCTCTCTCTCTCTCTCTCTCTCTCTCTCTCTCTCTCTCTAACTGGAGCCGTTTTTAACAAGTAGCAGCATCTTGTTGAAAACTATAGGTAAATTTTTCTTTGGTAAAGATACCAATATTATTTGATTCAAACGTAAGGTGAAAAAATTAAATCTCCATTATTTTATTTACTCATTATTCCGCAGTTTTCTCAAACAGCGTATAAGAAAAATCAGAAACTTATACTGACTGCCGAAGTGCTGGTGGATGGGGTTAATTTCTTGAACATATCCACCCAGGATGGCATGGTGATTGTTGCGAACGTGCGAGCCATCGGCGTAGGGAGAATATCTGCAACAAAGGAAAGAGTCTTTGTCATTCCAACAGTGAAACACTGTATGCCTCACATAAAAGACGCCATAAGTATGATTTTATGTTAGCACGCAGTACTTGACCTGTAATTAATGTCACGCAACACCTCAGAGTGAACATTCCCCACAATGAGTAATCCAGTTCGCCCGTACTGATTAGCGAGGGTAACAAGGTGTGATACTTCCAATTAACATTCAGGAATTCAACAGGACATTGCATGCACTGTGAAAATTCAGAAGCTTGGCTTAACTGAAGAAATTAAAAGTTCTTTCATTTGATTCTGTAGTTATTGACGGTATATTTTAGAACATGGTAAATCTTTTAATTTACATTTTTCATGGAAAACCTTCCATTAACACAGTGCCTTTAATCATGGGTAAGACATTAGAAATAGCATCTAGGGGAGTGTGGAGGAATTAATAACCTTTATTTTTAAAATCTAAATTAAATTATTCAACCTTGCTGAATATAGCGCGTTTTGAAGTTCCCATCTTTGCAGATTATCTTCATGCTTTGACTTTTTATGTGAAACGATCTTTGGTGCCCTTTTCACATTAGTATTTGCACATTGTAATTAAATGTACAAGTTTTTACCAAAGAAAAATCTAACTTGAGTTAGCCTCACTAGAATTCGATGATTCCAAATCATACAGGAACCTTACCTAAATCCTTAGTATAGGTAAAGGCAATGCAAATCCCCTTACTCAAAGGACAGCTGAGCTAAGTGAGAAAAATTCGTGGCCATAGGTTTGGGGGCCGGGGTATTCTGTTGTGATCATGCAGCCTTTCATCCGGCTCCGGTAAATATCGAATTGATGTATCTGTCATAATTTAGATTATGCCAACGCAATCAGTCATATGCAGAACACGGAGTCGTAGTTGATATTCTGTGGATTGGCAAGTGAAGTCGTAAGGAGGGCAAGCTTCTGGGTCTCCTGTAGAGGGAGTAGTGCCGTCAGTGCACCTCCCGTGGTGCATTGTAGGCATTGCTTAAGGGTCTTTACAGCTTCCCTTCGGCCCCTACCTGCAACCAGGATTAATAGAGCTCTCTGTTAATCCTGGCTGCAACCTCTTTCATTCCGTTTTCTATACCTCCGTTCATATTATTTATCTTTCTTCCATCTGACTTTTCACCCTCTCTATCAGTGGTTTCAGAGTGCAACTGCGAGGTTTTCCTCCTGTTCCACCTTTCAGACCTTCTTAGTGTCAATTTCCCTTTCAGCGCTGAATGACCCCAAAGGTTCCAGCGCTTGAACTTTGGCCTAAATTCTATATTCCAGTCAAGCTTCTGAGTCCTGTAGAACTCTTGCCCTAGCAATTCCTTGTTAAGACATTTGTAGTTTACCTCGTCCACCTCCAACTGACTTCCGCCAGATCCGAACAACCCCAGCTGAAAATGAAAGCTCGTGCCCTGCAACGTAAGATGCTGCATGCATATAACGTGCTACTATCAAGTAAGAATTTAAAGTAGTATGCTTTTGCGTTTGGTATTGTTCGAAAGGCTTCATAATTCTATAGAGGTGAGGTATGACTGCCACAGTTATGCTTTAAACAATCATTATTGTTGTTTTCCCTGTGTGGATGCCGACAGCCTCCCGGGATCTGTAGCTTTCACAACTAAACGTTAACGACAGGGATCATAGAACCATCATACAATATTTTCACACCCAAGATTCGCCCATTTTCATCCATTTCGTCCCTCAGTATTCTTATACCTTTTTGCTTAGAAATACAAATAAACGTTACACCCTTCAAGAGAACAGTAGGATTAAAAACAATTTTAGAATAACTTATGTACTCCAGTTCTGATAAACGCTTCGTATTGTGTTCTTGCAGTAACAGAATATCGATACCATAACATTTCACCATATAAACAACTTTCATTTATTTACCTACATCATGCAGTCCGTTAATATTCAAGGTTGCAATTTGCAAGAACATTGCCTCTGTTTAAAGATAATCACAAGTTTTTCTTTTTCATAGCATTTTTACCTACACCTTTCTCTGATTTCTGCTCCTTCCGTTTCTCTAGAGATAAGGATCCCTAGTAATTTTAATTTCCCTACTTTTTCTAGGTTTAAATTCCATTTTCCTTCAGTAATCTAATGCTTGAGCATCCATACTATAGAAAAATCTTCGTCTCCACTATCTAAAAGTACACCCACTGACTCATCCTCACGGTGTACCGATGCTTCCACCACCATCTCTTGTAGGCCTTCACGTTCTTGTGTACACTTTCCACTGTCGCCTGCATTCGTTACCGAAAACAAAACATCTTCCTCTACTCAAGGGGCCTCTTCTGTTTCATGCACTGACCCTTCAAACACTTCTTGAGTTTCTACAGAACGTTCCATATCATGGTAATCCGAAAACACAGTAGCCTGTACATGTTCTACCTGGTAGCTGCTTTTTTCAACAACAGTTTCCACGCTACTCGAATGATCCAACTCTCTATATCGGAGTTCATGCTCTCTCCATTGGCTATCGTATCACCTTCGACTACCAGGTTTGACTGCACCTGTTGTGTAATTTCTCTAGCGATTTCTTCACTGTTTATCACTTTTCTGCACACCTTCCTTCGAAACTGGTCTCTCGGTTGATAAACACAGGAAATCGGTAAAGCCGAAAAAGTTTTGTCTGTCCTCCCTGTCCGTCAAGCAATTAACAGCCATATGACCAACTATTCCACGTTTATAGCATGTCTGCACTTGGCCCCGATACAGAAAGGCAATCGTATGTCCACAAATAGTCACTGAAAATGGAATGTTACTTATCACGACCATCTTAACTGTACGAATACCATTCAATAAACCTTTAGCTTTCCCATACGAAAAACAATTATCTAATGAAAAACATTTTTCCATATCAGCTCAAAACAGACAAAACCCCAAGTGGGAGCTCATCTTTCATATAAAATGGAAACACATGTGCACGCACTGCTCAAGTTTACTACTCTTATTCTTTTCCCGCTGTCAAATTCAATAAGCTTGTCTTCAAACTTTTTAACGAATTCTTCAAAAAGCGGGTGATCTTGAAATGTCGCTATACCCCTGTTGTTGGCCATTTGCTGGAATCCCGCTATGTCGATCTCCTTCAGGCCTAACTTGTCAAAAATGACAAAGCACGCCATCTCATAATTTGGGCGAACAGAAAATTGTAGGCCAATGGACTCAGTCCCCTTCAGGTGTCCTAAAGTCGCACTGTAGTGATCTACACGTGCACTGGCCGTTCTCCAGATGGGTAAACTGCCTGGGAGGCCGTTAGGACAAACCTTGGTTGTAAGCTAAGAACAGGAGCGACCAAAAGCACGTCCGCACTCGCCAGTCACGCGGCAAAGGTTCGTATGAGAGTTCTAATTGAATAGTACGTATATGGAAGATTAAACCGTAAAGATTACGCTCTTTCCGTTAAGTCGGAAATTAATTGCACTTTTTTTGCCAACATGATTACGGGTTTGAAAGATAAAGCCTGTAACTTCTTTTATTTTAGTCATGTAGTTAATTGTTCTACGATAGTAGATAATTAAACTGAGATATGAAGGGAGGGGTGGGGTGGGGGACTTGTAAGAGTGTGAGGTACAGTTGCAATTGAGCACATCATGTGACTATTGGAAATATTGGTCCATATGTTGTAAAGTTTCAGCTTTATGTCAAAGATACAAGTTGTTTTCCATTTCCGATGGGAATGCATTTACAGCTTAGAGTGAAAGTGAAGGTATTGTTTATGTTGCAGTCTGAAGACTCATTATCTCATTAGAATTCTGAAGCCTCCAATTTCATGCTGAAGTGAGATCAACCTGATCTTCGATTTTTGTTTAAAGTAAGGGGAAGCCTTAACTCAACAAGCAGGCATACTAACGAAAAGGGTGAGATTGCCAAGGGCATAGGTCACCTGGCGAAAGCAGTGAAGAGAGTGACGAAGACGCCCTGCACCAACAGAATCGAGGAGGACGTCCTCGTCAGCCACCACATGGGCTGCCCGTCGTGGTCGTCATCCCTGCTCCTGTTCAGTCCCTCGACCGGAATCGATATATCACAGTCGTTTCTGACTTCTGGCTCGAGGCCCTTCCTCTCACGGTCCTGTTCCGGGGAGAAGCCTATGGCCGGACGCTGCTTGGGTGCTGAAGTCACACTTAAACCCTTCAGGTGGACGCCCGGAGTACAGCATTCGTCTTTGAAGCGAGTGGGTGGCGGGGAATTAGCTGCTTTCAGACAGCCCACCGGCATGGCTGCGCTGCGGTTCCGTAGAAATGTTTGGGAGACTTGACTTTGCTCTATTCATAAATATGACATTTATAAATATGAAATGTAAGAAATATATATGAGCGTGTGTGGATGTGTATAAATACATAATGTATATGCGTGCGTGAAACAGTTGTGTGAGAAATTAGACAGTAAAAGGGAAAAGCTGTATTGGCATACATAGACCCATAAAAATCTGCTTACATAAATGGTTGTAGTATTAAGGATTCTATGGATGCATAATGCAGTGTTGTTTAGAGAATTTTTTGTGATGAACGTAAACTGTTAAAATATTGAAGAGGGGAGAGTGACTGGCTTTAAGTGACACTGGGTCTGAGATAGAGGTGTGCTATTTCCATGGCAATTCGATACCTTTTAATATGTGGTGATGCGACAAATCTAAGAAAAGACAGGGGTTATAGGCAAAGTTCTCATAAGATTCAAGGTGTTATGACTAGAGTGTGAAGTAATAGTATGCAGATATCGTGCCAATTGTGAATAGTTGAAAATAACTGCAGAGGCGAGTGGACGTCTGTAAGAATTTATAAAAGGAAGCACTCGACAGTAAATGCAGACTTGAGAAAGAAAGGATATAAGGGTAAACAGAAATGTAGATGATGGATGAATAGAAGTGAATAATTCAAAGTAACAGAGGATGGCAAGATAAGAGAAGAGAAGAGGAGCTGGGAGAACTGAAGTGTCTAAACACGTCTTTAAGTTGGAGTGTACAGTAAAGGCGGGTTGGCATGGAAATCGGATCTCTGAGAAGAATTGATTGTGTTGTTCTTGAGGAGTAAGAGAGGCTCAAATGCTGAGAAACAACGCAGATACAACGCGGTAAAAAAAAAAAAAAAAAAAAAAAAGTATTTTTGAGTTTTAGAATGAAAGAGGTTGGTTCAGAATTCCTGGGAGGAAGGAGACGAAGACCTGGAAGTACTGGATGCCTTGAGCAGAATAGGCATGAAAATAGAAGGCCCTTAATGTTACAGAAGTGAGAGTTCAAGAAAAATGGAAGAGAATGGTGCAGTGTGTACGCGGATTTTGCGTATTGTTGATAATTCTCATTGTGTAGTGTATGATGTGGGTGTTATGTAAACAGTAGTTTGTTCTTGACTCGCCAGTTATAATATGAATGTGACAGGAATATCTCTGTTGCAGTAAACAGCTAGGTGTTTAGAAAAAAAAATTCCCACACCCGTTATAAATAGATATCACACGTATTTGTTGCACTTAATATTGGCAAATAAACTTTATAAATGATTTCTTCGCTCTGTATACCAGAACTTGAAACAATCCTTTGGTTTCACGCCATGATATCCTGCAGTATGCTTTATCCCGTACCACAAGAACCAGAGAACTAAAGGTCTTAGGGACCAAACGTGCCCAAAAGGTGGAGAGTTCCAGGTGCATTTAAATATAGCTTCACCACCTAGGGAACAATGAGCCTCTTGAATAGCTTATTTTCTTCTTAGGATTTTCTTTTCCATTTATCTTTATCTATTTTCTGGGTGGAGTTGATTCGTCGAAATTCACTTCGTAAACTTTAATGTCTTCCTGCAGTCTGTTTTTATAGAAGTTGCATTGATTTCCCTCGTATGTCTTTGCAACTTTGGTGAACAGTGACGCAAAAAAAAAAAAGATAACTAGTACATCATTGTGGTGCAGAGGTTTCCCTTATTCAGAATCAAGTTCAGCGGGGAGTTCTTTTGTAAGTGCTGTCAGTGGGAGGCTTTCTTTTTCACGTTAGTAGATAAAAGTGTTGGGCGTATCCACCCTGTTAACTACAGCGCAAATACCTCGGTCTTTCACCTTTCCCTTTATGTTCCTAGATCCTATTTGTCATTAAATTTTGTGAGGTAGGTAGCCTTCGCCCAGTGATCTCTTACCATTCTGTCTTGTGCACGTAAATAGTCGTGTAGAATGTTTGATGCTATTAGTTTCTTTTGTAGGATGATATCTAACACCTAGTTTGGGATAATTAAACTAAAATTGTTCTGCATATTGGTTTCTTAAGCTCTTTTGCGATGCAAAAGCCAATGGAACGAGCAATTCAAAGCCCATATCTCGCCCACAATAAAAACTGCGAAAGACCTATTCCTGAGACATGGGAGGTGGTAAACAGGAAAACCTGGAGTAGGGAGAGAAAGCCCAAGCCTGGTAATAGTCGCAAAGAAACTTTAACCAAAACCGAACAGTTCAAGAAACGGTGATTGCTACAGAAGCATGAAAAGCGGTGGCCTGTCAGGTGGTACGATGGACTTCGTTATGCAGGTCAAATGAACATGTAAGTGAAAGGCGCTATCTGAAAGGAGAAAGTTGACTCAAATAACTGTGTAGCACTTTTTTGTAACGAAACGAGCGCCACGTTCAATGGGCTTTCCTCACAAAGGTCATTTTAAGCAGAACTTATTGACAGATAGGATTTAAAAAAACAACCTGAAACAAAATAAATTTATAAAAAAAAAACTGAAATATTTGCGCTGCAGTTAACAGGGTGGACACGCCCAGCACGTGTACCTATTGACGCGAAAAAGAAAGCCTCCCATTGACAATACTTACAAAAGAACTCCCTGCTGAGCTTACTGTTGAATAAACGAAACCTCTGTATTACACTAATGAACTAGTCTTTTTTTATTTTTTGCGTTACCGTTCACTAAGGTTACGAAAACATAGGAAGGAAACCAATGCAACTTTTAAAAGGCAGTGAAGATATTGAAGTTTATTAAGTGAATTTCGAAGAGCCATCTCTACACACAAAGTAAACAAAAACAAAAAAATAACCCCAAGGAAAAGATATTACACCATTCAAGAGGCTCATTGTTCCCTGGGCGGTAGAGCTTTATTTAAATCCACCTGGAACTCTCCACCCTTTGGGCACGTTTGGTCCACAAGTCCTTTAGTTCTCTAGTTCTCTAGTTCTTGTGGTAAGGGTTAGAGCACTCTGCAGGATATCATGGCGTGAAACCAAAGGATTTTTTCAAGTTCTGGTGTATAGAGCGAAGAAATTATTTATAAAGTTTATTTGCCACTATTAACTAAAACATGTTTGTAACGTGTGTAGGGATCATTTTATTATAAACATTAATCAGTTTATCGTAACAGAGAATAATGTTCACTGCCACATTCACCTTATAACTGACGATTCAAAAACAAAGTACTATTTAGATAACACCCACATCATTAGCCACAACATCACCACGCACGGGAGAGTCATTAACAAGACGCAAAATCCGCGTTCACACTGCACCATTCGCTTCTATCTAGCTTGAACTCTCACTTCTGTAACATTAAGGGACTTCTACTTTCATGCCTATTCTGCTCAATACATCCAGCACTTAAAGATTTTCGTCTCCTTCCCCCAAGCAATTCCGAACCAACGTCTTTCATTCTAAAACTCAAAGATACTTTTTTTTTTTTACCGCGTTGTATCTGCGTTGTTTCTCAGCATTTGAGCTCCTCTTACTCAAGAACAACACAAATCAATTCTTCCCAGAGATCCGATTTCCATGACAACCCGCCTTTACTGTAGCCTACACTCCAACTTAAGACGTGTTTAGACACTTCAGTTCTCCCAACTCCTCTTCTCTTCTCTTATCCTGCCATCCTCTGTTACGCTGAAGTCAGATTACCCACTTCTATCCATCCATCATCCTTATCTCTAACCTAATATCCTTACTCAAGTTTGCACTGTCAGTTACCTCCTCTTGTAAACACTTGCAGGCTTTCACTTGCCTCTGCAGTTACTTTCCAGTCCAGAGTTGGAGTAATTGTAATTGTAATTTAGTCGAAATGTAATTAATTACAGGATGATGTAATTTGTAATTTAATTGTAATTATAAAATTGAAGTGTTAAGGGTCGGGCTCCATTAGGAGTGATGGGTTGCTTTAACTCACTTATAGGACTTAAATTTGCACAATCCAAGTGTTTCCTAACTAGTGCTAATAAGTACTGTTTTAATATGACCTCTATCACTTACACTTCTGGAAATAAATTATGAAACCAAATTAGCTCTATTTGCTCGCCTCAATACACTGTTTCCTGCGTTTACTCTCACACCCAAATCCCTTGCAATTGGAACTGTAATTGTAATTGAATTTAAGTAATTGCAATTGTAATGTAATCGCTATTCCCAAATGTAATTATAATTGTAATTTAATTTACATTTTTTGAAAGTAATTCTAATTGTAATTTATTTCTTCAGGTGTAATTACTCTAACCCTGCTTTCCACTGTGCCCAACTGACACTATATCATCTGCATGCTGTTACTTCACACTCTAGTCACAAAGCCTTTTTTTTTTTTTTTTGCATCACCGCATACGAAAAGACATCAAATGGCCAAATCAATCTCTGCTAAATATTTTGGGGTTACTTACATTATAAATACTGTAAACATTCTGCTTTATGCATCCTCGGCACCTTCCATGCTTCATGTAGATCCATTTATGCCAATGCAGCTTTTCTCCTCTACTCCAACTTATCACACAACAGTTTTACGCATACTTACATAAATGCATACATACAGTAGATCCACACATAAATGATTTATTAAATGTATTCGTTTATATTTTACATTTTATATTCATAAATATCAGAGTGAAATCAAGTCTCCCAAACGTTTCTACGGAACCGCATCGCAGCCATGCCGGTGGGCTGTCTGAAAGCAGCTAATTCTCCGCCACCCTCTCGCTTCAAGGACGACTGCTGTACTCCGGGCGTCCACCTGAAGGGTTTAAGTGTGACTTTAGCACACAAGCAGCGTCCGGCCATAGGCTTCTCCCCGGAACAGGACCGTGAGAGGAAGGGCCTCGAGCCAGAAGTCAGAAACGACTGTGATGTATCGATTCCGGTCGAGGGGCTGAACAGGACCAGGGATGACGGGCAGCCCATGTGGTGGCTGACGAGGACGACGTCCTCGATTCTGTTGGTGCAGGGCGTCTTCGTCACTCTCTTCACTGCTTTCGCCAGGTGACCTATGCCCTTGGTAATCTCACCCTTTTCGTTAGTATGCCTGCTTGTCGAGTTAAGGCTTCCCCTTACTTTAAATAAAAACCGAAAATCAGGTTGGTCACACTTCAGCATGAAATTGGAGGCTTCAGAATTTGATTCTAATGAGATAAGTCTTCAGACTGCGACATAAACAAGTACCTTCACTTTCACTCTAATAAGCTGTAAATGCATTTCCATCGGAAATGGAAAACAAATTGTATCTGACATAACACTGAAACTTTACAACATATGGACCAAATATTCCCTAAGTCACACAAAGTGCACAATTACAACTTTGCCTCACACTCTTACAAATCTCTAAACACGCGCCCGCCCCCCCCCCCGCACTTAATTCATTTTCGACTTGACGAACAGACTGTAAACTGTAGGATTTAAGCTTCTGTGCGTACTATACAATTCATGAGAAGTAACTAGCCGTATAACGCTGAACGTACAAGCTCAGACACACTTTGCATTTCGTTTAATTCATGCGAACACACTTAAGTATTGGTCTACCCATTGGCCTTGGGTCTACCGGTAAAAACAAGCCTTTCCTCGCGAGCTAAGAAAACATTCCAGTTTCACTTTTGCTTCAACTAAGTAGTGATGGAATGAAATTTAATGCAAAATTTAGGCCTAAGGCCAAGCTCTGGCACCTGTGAGGTCATTCAGCGCTGAAAGGGAAATGGAGAAGTAAAAAGTTGAAAAGTTGTAAGAGGAGGGTAACCTCGCAGTTGCATTATGAAAAAAATGTGAGGAGGGAGTGGAGAGCAAGATGGAAGAAAGATAATATTAACGGAAGTACAGTACAAGGAATGAAAGGGGTTGCAGTCAGGGGCCGAAGGGACGCTGAAAAGAACCTTAAGTAATGCCTACAGTCCACCATGTGAGGTGCACTGATGGCACTAATCCCCTCCGGGGACCAAGTAATGACGAAATGCATAGTAGTCATTCTTCTTCTCCACGTTTGTAACTCTGATAAAATACTGTTCTTAGCCTGCAAGACAGGCTATAAAATTATCCATAAATGTAGATAGATTCACACAGCTTATTTCAGTAGTTCTACTTTGCCAGTGTCCAAGTGTCCTAGGATAGGGAAATCCTGGACTATCAAAATCTTCTCCTTAAATGTCATATGCCAGAATTCAAAACTAACTCTTAGAGCATATCAATCGTGCCGCCAGCAAATGGGTTACATAAATTAAGAGATAACGACTGGAAATGAGAAAAATTATACGTCTCTTTTTCCACATTTTTATAAAATATTTAGAACTTACGCTTACCTATGACTTTCCGCTGCCAGCAAGATTGAGTCTTTAATTACAGTAACTCCTATTGTATTTCGGTGAAAAAACGAGCTCAGAGTAATTTCTTGAAATATCTGTCCGAACATTTGACAGATTGTTAAACTCTCAATGAAAATTTAACATTTTATTGGGAAATTCGTGTCCTGGCATTTAATCATTTGACGTCGAATTTATGGAAAAATGCAAAAATTAAATGTTTCGTTGTTATAAATGTGTGAATGCATCTTATTCAATATGAAAGGAAATCCATTACGAACATAAACTATACCTCACTTAATGCCACCATTGATGTTAACTCATTTTTCTGGCCTGTTAACTTTGACTTTACCACACCGTAGCGGGTGCATATCATCAAATCGCGCACTAAAATATCTAACCACACACATATACAGTACTTCCCTTGTCTCTTTCGTCTTATAAACACTGTACTAAACTGAGTAAACGAAATGTTTTTATAAAAAAAAGTCCTATTTGTATAATCTGTAAATGCAAAGAAAAGACCATGGAAACCAAAAACCATAATAATGTAAGTACAAGAGTTAACACACTTGAACGTAAGCCATTTGTAGTGGTCTAAAGAAAAATTAATAATGTAAAGTAAAAATACTTCGTCGTAAACACTTTTAAAATCTGTCTCACTGCTCTTGAAAGGGGTCTACGAAAGAAGTCGTTGAGGCGCCGTTAAATAATTATAATAATAATAATAATAATAACAGCAAATACGTTAAAATTAGTTAAACTAGTAGTTGTAACTATTCAGTACCACTCTCCCTATTTTATTATTAAAGGCAAATGTACTTGAGTCAGTTTTTGGTAAGAGCAGACTGTTATACTATTTAAAAATTACTTAATCTTTAGTAAAATCAATGTATTACGGTATAAAATTTACCTCCGACGAGTTGACATGACTAATTAAGACACTTGTTGACAACGAATCGTCCTGTTTCGCCCCAGTGAATTTTTACGGCAGTCTGCGTATATTAGTATGTGCATATGAGCAATGCCTTCCATTTCTGGCTGTTTTCCAGAAACGCAGCTCCTGTCGACCTTGGATAGCTGTTCCTTTGCTAAAGTAGCTCCAGGATTCAGAAGTTAAGCTGCGTCCACACGATCGAGTTTTGTTCGACGAACTTTGTCCGATGTGACGTCAGAAGCGGGGAAACAGCGAGCAAAGTCAGAACTTTGCACGCATCTGACGTCACTACAGACAAAGTTCGATCGTGTGGACGCAGCCTTAGATTGTCGTCGTAAGTTGTGCATACATCCAAAGGAAGTCTTCAGTAGAATTTAAAGTATGCGTAGTTTCAGTTGTAATGTTTGTCGTCCCGGAATATGGGGCTACATAACCTGTAGGATCTTAGAAAGACTGGTTGGTTAAGTAAATAGCTTCAATATGTTTATCAGGAGAAAATATGGATAATACCTCAAAAGTTTTCTAAATATTGAAAAATGAGTGTTCCATTATTCCTACGGTTCGACACATCCCAGATCACAAATTTTCCTACTCAGGCATAAACTACAGTGCAAGGTAAGCTATTGAAATAAAGAGAAACCATTTTAACGTTTATCAGGGTTGTCCCAAAAATCTGAATGTCCACACTGGCACTCATAATATTTATCCGATTAATAACTGATAATTTATTTTTTTTTTAAAATGGCCAGTTCCTTAACATCAATAAATGCCTTATCTATGGGTATATTAAAGTTGCTCTGTAGTTGCCTGCCTTTCTCCAGTTCCTTCATTGGAACCTTCGTAAAGGGATATCAACGATTTCTAAACTCATTAGTTTGACCTTTAGATTTTAAATCTTTTTTCAACCAGCTATAGTATCTTCGATAGTAGACATTCTGACATCGTTGAATCTCAAAGGATTGCAGATACCAGTGGTCTGCAAAGCGTGTAGCATGGACGACGTCCAAGGCTTGGCCACCCAAAGCTATACTGTTAATGCTATGAGATTTCCTTGTTGAAATATTTTATGGACGCTGATCAAAACCAGAGTCAATGCTATGAGATTTCCTTGTTGAAATATTTTATGGACTGATCAAAACCAGAATCACCCCTGTTAAACACCAGTTAAAGCAATTTTGTTTTTACAGATGCAGATCCCGAGAGGCTGTTGGCATCCAGATAGGGAAAACAACAATACTGATAGTGCAGAACATTTAAGGCATGATTGTGGCAGTAATACCTCACCTCTAGAATTATGAAGCCTTTCGAACAATCCTAACGCTAAAACAAAATATTTTTAAGTCTTATTTTATAGTCGTACGTTATATGTGCATGCAGGATCTTGGGTTCGAGTATATGTAAGACTAGGCAAAAACATGATCTCACTCTCTCAACACTAAAGAGGAAGTTATAGATCAGTAGACAGACCTCTGTCCTTGCTGCGTGGTTACCGAGATTCGTGACATGTCCTGAAGCCTTTTCAGACCACGAGCTTTCATTTTCAGCTGGGGTTTTTAGGATCTGGCGGAAGTCCAGGTGGACGAGGTAAACAACGAATGTCTTAACAAGGAATCACACTAGCAAGTCTTAGAATAACACAGGACCCGAAGCCTTTGCCCTCGCTCATACTTACATTGCTTAATTCCCAGAATCTCCCCTACGACTCCGTACTCTTTGTAATACTGATTGCGTTGATATAGCAATCATTGGTTACTCAGAATTTACTTTATTGTGTGGTCATTCGTTATTTACACGTGACGGAGGAAAGGCTGCAGTAACAAAAGAGCACCGGGCTTCAAACCCATGGATGGGACTAACCTTGCTAGTTGGCTCAATTCTGTCTGCATGGGGAGAAGGGAGATTTGCATTGCCAGTACTTACAGTGATGAATTACGTATGGTTCTCATATGTTTTCTAAACACCGAATTCTAGTGGGACTAGCTAAAGATAGGTTTATCTTTTGTAGCAACTTTTGAATTGATTTTATTTCGCAAGTGCTAATGCGAGAACGCCTCTAAAATTCGTTTCACATCCAACGTAAAAGTAGGAAAAAATCTGACAAGATAGGAACTCTGAAACAAGTTAGTCAAAGAAAATGGGCATTTTTTTTTTTTTAGATTTTACCAGTGAATACTGAAGTAAGTCTCCACACTCTCCTATCCATGGTTAAAAAGACATTGAAATTTATATACAGATTACTGTGTTAATAGAAGGTTTTCCACGAAAGATTAAAATAAAAATATTTAATGACCATCTTTCTAAGTATACCGTTAATAACTACCGAATCAAGTATACAAGAAAGTTTAATTAATTTAGTAAAGCCAAACTTCTAAATTATCAGAGTGTATGTAATGTCCTGGTGATGGGTTGAGGTTAACTAGGAATATCACACCTTATTACCCTCCCTAATCAGTACATTTGGATTACTCATTGCAGGGAATGTTCACTCTTGAGCTGTTGCGTGACATTAATTACAGGTCAAATACTGCGTGCTAACATGAAATCGTATTTGTGGTGTCATTTATGTGGCATACAATGTTTCACTGTTGGAATGACTAAGACTCATTTGTTGCAGATATTCTCCCTACGCCGATGGTTCGCACATCCGTGACAACAACCATTCCATCCTGGGGGGATATATTCAAGGAATTAACCCCATCCACCAGCACTTTGGTAGTCAGTATATGTTTCTGATTTTTATTATGCTTTTAAAATACTGAAGACTTAACTTCGTAAAGCTCTGATAAAATCCGTATTTTTAATGGAGATTTAACAAGCTGATGCTTCTCGTTGAAGCTGCTTCAGCGAGAGAGAGAGAGAGAGAGAGAGAGAGAGAGATTAGGGCTGTAAACACTAAAAGATTTACTTATTTTCCATTTCGGTATAGCTTTCTCAAGTATTAATCCCAATTTTGTTTTCAAAACTTCCAGGCGGGATGGCCATTCACATGCTGGTGTTGGTGGGGATAGGGTTGCGCGTTGCCTTCATACGGGACTTTTCGTACAGCGCTATTGGGGCTTCGTTGCTGATAGGTGGCATCGGCATGCAGTGGACAATTCTCTGTAATGGCTTTATCTCGTCTGCAGACGGGAACATCTACATCGATATTCACAGGTCAGTCTCACCCCAATTTACTATTAAAATAACTAATCCAAGTTCTTAGTAGAATAAATCTAATCCTTCGGGCCAGCCCTAGGAGAGCTGTTAATCAGCTCAGTGGTCTGGTTAAACTAAGGTACACTTAACTTTTCTTAGTACTGTAGAAGTACTTGCGAATTGTAGAAGATAATATAAGCATATTTAATTTTAAAGAACTGGGACTATTTTGGGGTCATGTAAGTAGGAGTAGAAACAAAGGAATGGGGTAATAAGGAGAAAATATGGGGAAAGTCGAGGCAGATATTACGTAGATGGCGATGTGGTCAGAAAGTCGAAGATGTAAGAGACAGACTTCCCACTCTAGCTGAAGCTCTGAATGATTCATACAGTGAAATCCGAGTTGGTGATGGTTGTTCTCACTTACCTCTGACTTTGCTTTTAATCAAAGAAATAAGTTTAGACAAGAAAATCTAGTACTGCGTTCATGGAGGTACCTACTCTTGGTATCCAGGTATATCAGTGTTCTGCTATTCTTGGTATGTTGTATTGGTCTAAGGATCGGAGAATGAGCTCTTGTAGGGTTGTTCTAAATTGTCTCGTTAGTCATTCCTTGTAAGTTACACTTGACATTTACATATGTATAAAAGTTGGAATATTTTCCAAAAGTGTTTTTCCAGAATGGATGATGATAGAAAATGTAAAACAAAAGATACCGAAATATCGCAATCTTTTATTAACGATAGAATAGAGGATAAAGATTTCCTCAAAAACAGGAATCAAACTTAACTAAACACCAGCAACGACTTTCTATTCCAAGAAATCGGGAGGCTTTTTAGGAGAGGAGATCGTCTTACATACAATCAACCATAATTCTTGGTATTAATGTCTCACAGGTTACAATGCAATTTTACAGAAAACTTGACAGGTGAAATTTTAAATATCATCAGCGTAACTGTTATAAAAATAATTAGTCTTAAAATAAAAATATTTAAACTACAAACTAAACTAAATAGGAAAAATCCCAAACTCTTAATCGTTCAGCAACACGCAAGATTTTTAAAGACACCAGATTCGCCGGTCTTGCCTCAGTTCACCATGTAAACAAAAGCTGTGGTGATGCTCCTGCTGTGAAGAGAATGGACAACGTCTGCAAATGAAGGACTGGACAACATCGTCCAGCGTGGATTTACAGTTCCCATTGATTCCTTGCGGCTGTCTCCCCTCGCATAATTGTGTATGACAACGCGTCCCTGAGCGTGCACGAAAGAACATAATTCCCGTTGTCTTCCTTTTGCCTCATATACAAAGTCCTTCCAATTCCGTTTTTTTTTTCTTGCTCGAGTTGCCTCTAAGCTACGTCATTATTTCTCTCTCTCACTTTCTTCATTTCTTCGTTGTGATTATCTTGATTCGTTAGTGGAAGCTACAAAGCGTTTGTGGTGATAATCTAGTTACGCACATCAACTCATTTATTGTTGTAGTATTTTGCATTGGTCATGCCAAGAATCAACTTGAATCGTATTTAATTTAATTTTCCTTTATAAATATTTGAGATCACAAACATATATATATATATATATATATATATATATATATATATATATATATATATATATATATATATATATATACTCTATATATATATATATATATATATATATATATATATATATATATGCGTGTGTGCGTGTATATGAGTGTGTGCGTGTGTTTAACAAGTCACATAGTTCATAAAAGCACATTTTACACCGAGAATAAATAAGAAAAAAAATTATGGTGAAACAAAAATGAAAGAAACGTTTCCTTCTTCTCCGTCTCCCGGAAGCATAATCCACGGGGAAGTGAGCAGCATAGCAGTGAGCGTGAGTCACGGCGCCGTTCTGGGTCTTGTGTCGCCTCTCCAGGTCCTTGGACTGACCTTACTGCACATCCCAATTCACATATTGTCCGATCTTCTGTCTTCTCGAGTCTTGAAGGTCAGTTGCCCTAACATAAACGCACGCCACTCGTTTCAGATTGAGACGCGATTTGGTCTACTTACATATTTCAAGTTCAAAGTTTATGATGCAAAAAATAAATAAAATAAAATGGCAGAGATGTATGAAAGTCTTTCGAATATTTTTTTTACTACATGGACGTTTACTTGCATCATATTCCTGAGTGATACTGAAGAGCGAAGAAAATTGGAATAACTGTTGCTGTCAGAACACTTTTTTCATAATTTTAGAGCTACATGGAACCCACGTATTTTCGGGCTAAATTTGGTCATTACCAATTTAGACAATAATGATAATTGTACTCGTACTCAAGCCATGGATTGAATCAAGTTTTTCATTAACAGACTTGAAAAAATGTCTTTATTAATGGTATTGCTTTCCGAAACATTGATATTATTATAGGACTACAGCTTTCCTGTAATTTTTCTGGTTATTTTTCGCAGGCCGTTGATATGGGAGGAAGCGTCAGTTTCCATTTGTTCAGTGCTGTTTTTGGCGTCGCAGTCAGTGTGGTTCTTCGAATCAACGCCAAAGAGAGCTCATCGAAGCTGAACTTTACCAAGACATCTCAACTGGTTGCTTATCTGGGTATTTTATGTCGTACTTAAGCAAAAAAAACTGGTTAGGTGACCAAAAAAAACTGGTTAGGTGACAAAAGACTGGTTAGGTGACAAAAAAAAACTGGTTAGGTGACTTGACTGCAAAAGTTTATGATAATTGCTAAGCAGTTGACTATTTTCTATTTACTGATAACGGGAGGCCTCATTTTTCCAAATCCTTACGCATGAACGCTTGCGCATATGTCCAAATTTAGGGAAATATAAAAGGTTAAATACATAATTGGGAAAAGCCTGAGGATTTTCAATTTTATGAATGACATTAAAACTCGATAACTATGTCCATGCCAGCAGGAAAACATTCCTTGCAGAATAACCATATCATCCTTTACAGATGGATGAAAAATTCTTGATGGGAAATCAAATTACATTTAATACAAGCAGCAAAATTGGCTATAAAAAAAGTGGGGTTATCCCGAGTAAGTCGTTGAGCAAATTGGCGACATAATAAAATCAGCTTTGAAAGGTAGATTTTTGCTTTTGGGTTAAAACCTCATTATCTCTTGGCCCCCTTGCCTCCGTAGGGGGGTAGTGCCGTCAGTGCATCTCGCGCGGTGCGCTGTGAGGATTATTTAAGGGTCTTTGCAGCGTCCCTTCGGCCCCGAGCTGCAACCCCTTTCATTCCTTTTACTCTAG
>NC_089741.1:60115963-60278463 GCF_040412425.1 Macrobrachium rosenbergii
CAACTGTAACTAACCATTATTTTTGCAGTTGATAATATAACAAAAATAAAAAACATAATTTTATGCTAAAGGAGAGAGACCATTCAATTTCAATTTCCAATAGTTTGTCCCGGAAAATCCCGGGACAATGAGAAAAATCCCGGGATTGTTTAACCCCCGGAAAATGGCCGGGATCTCGGGATCCCAGGAGAGAAACCTTAGTCCCTAGACTAATCAATTTTATGGTCAGTATCTAGTTTTCTACTAGACTTCATATGTGTGCGGTACAGTAGCCTTCTTGTTTTGCTTAAAGAAAAATCTAAGAGGGCTTCGTCCGTATGCGGTACAGTAGCCTTCTTGTTTCGCCTAAAGAAAAGTCTAAGAGGGCTTCGTTGGACGAGGAACTGGTACGATAGGAGAAATTATTATACACACGAAAATCTGTTATCAGGCTTAAGATTTAGTTTTCCATCGTTTACATTCATTAGTATGTATAATTGCTTTTGTCATGCTTTGTTGTATTTTGCATATGTGAAATCAGAATCCTCATTATCATCTATGGTACTAACCGACTCTGCAGGAGTTTCCCGATCTCGTAGAAATAACATTTCCTGAAAGTGATATAATCTTCACTCATAGAATTCATCAGAACCTACACGCCAGACTTCTTCGAATCCCTTATCTTCTTCAGTTCTTTAATAAAGTTTTGCCTCATCGAATTAAGCTCCTTTACATCTTGTAAGGTAAGGTGAAAAGTGAATTTTATTGTCAATACCACCCTCAAACTTGAGATTTGTTATTGTCAACTTAGATTGTTTCAATACTATTGAACAACCCTCCAACCTTTCCCTTCGACGTTCAATGGTTTTGACAATACCGGAATACTGGTCAATAATATTTACCGTGTAGGGACACCCTAAGGCATTAAAACAACCAAGTTGCAAAAGGATAGAAGTGTAAAGGGTCCCATACACTGAACGATTGTATGAACGATTGCCTGTATCATTCGCAAAAACATTGTGTATGGGCTTGTCTGAATGCAAAAGTGGGCGGAGTTTCGTGGTCTGAACGATCTCGGCGGGAATCTGTCACGACCAGGTTGCTGGCTTGCGACTTACCTGTTATACACAGGTCGTGCAGTGTATGTGTTTTTCTGCCGATATCTTCTATGTGTCGTTAACGACAATCGTTCAGACAATCGTTGAGCGTATGGGGTCCTTAAGAGTTAAGAAAATATTGTAAAACTCAATTACATCCTTTAAGAAAGGTTGCTAATATGAATATCAGAAATATCACTAAGAGCTTTACGTTTGTCTTATTTGTTATTTTCCATTCTCTGCAAATTTTGAATACAACCACCGCAACTGTTACTGCTACTAATAATAATAATAATTGTACAATGATACAGCGTCTTAAGGTCAATGGTTTACAACTTGGCTGGTCAACGTCATTTACCTTAGCACTGAATGGAAGTTACTTGATGCAGAAATTCACCAACATTACATCTCGAGGAATCTTCTCTCCCGTTAATGTAATAAGTACGACCTACTTGGTATAATCCACAATGAAGCAGCTCGGTGAATTTATACAGAGTTCCATGACATTATGGTTTTGCAAAATTCATTATGGTTCGGCAGCAATCTTTTGATATCATCTATTTTGGGTATTCCTTCCCTGCCTTCGAACTATACGGCTCACCCAGAATGCAGACTTGCTTCTGCTCTTCAAACTGTCTCTAATTTGCTTATGCTTTGTATGACAATTAGGGCAGCGTGTTTAGTTGTAATTAATAAACTTACTAGAAGATTTTTAGCCCTTTTACATTATGCTGATTCAGAATCGAATTCAGATAAACTAAATGACTACGTAGTTACCCTTTATGACATAAAAATAATTATAAGCTTTTCTCGAAGAATATTACATTTAAGTACTACCCGCCAGTTGAACTCTGTACCTATATATTATAAACAGAAGTATATTTGAAGAAGACAAAATAAATCCAACTTTGCCGTGAAAAAGTAAAAATTGTGCTTCTTCATAGAGGAACGCTAATTACTGCCTGGGTGTAGTCACCGGAAATCTTAACGTAATTTTGTATGGGAAATACAAATGAGAATATCTGTGCTTTACTTTGAAGAAATATTCAGTTATAATTATGCATATGAAGACTAAATAAAGGGCTGAAATTAATAGTTAACGTGTCTAAAAACGAGTTTTGATGCTCTTGAATAAAAATCATCGGACTTCTCTAGTTTATGCTTTTCACATAACACATCTCCAGGTTATTTTTTCATTTAAAAAGTGAGGGTTGAAGATGAACTCTCATAGGTATGTTCACTTGTCCTTGAGTCTTACAAAATTGGACAAAATTGCCAAAATCAAAAATTAGAATTCTTAAACTACTTTTAACAACTGCTTCTGTCCTAAATTCCTGCCTCTAGAACGGAGGGCCTCACAATTTAAACTGTTAAT
Source organism: Macrobrachium rosenbergii (assembly GCF_040412425.1). Lineage (NCBI taxonomy): Eukaryota > Metazoa > Arthropoda > Malacostraca > Decapoda > Palaemonidae > Macrobrachium > Macrobrachium rosenbergii. The sequence goes on from NC_089741.1 coordinate 60,118,415, forward strand.
AAAATTTAAATAACTATGATACCAACTGTAAATTCATTAACGACATTTTTCTTTCCAAATTCCAGAGCGACATCCAATGTGGTCTGGTGAGTGGTTTTGTGGCCGTGGGAGCCGTGGCTAACGTCATGATACAGCCTTATGGCGCTCTTCTTCTTGGCGGCTTCGGGAGCGCTTCTTGCATTTTTGCTCGACATTCTATCAGGGTGAGAGAGAGAGAGAGAGAGAGAGAGAGAGAGAGTGTGTGTGTGTGTATTAACAAAAAGTTAAGCAAGACCGTTTAATCCTGGAATCCAAGGAAAAATTGACAAATTTTGTGTACTGTGAGTTGTGACAGTGTGGATTTGACCATTAAATATGGAGTACGCCGGATAAATCTCAGAATACCTTTGCATTACTGAGTCTGACAAGTGAGTTTGCGGGTCTCAAAAACCGCCTTAAATAGAATAGGACCAGTGAAAATAAGAAGCAAACTGTAAAGCTTATCACATCCATCACAATTAGTTTCAGATCTATTTGATAAGATAACTTCGTTCACCTTTATTTGAAATCTGTTGAAGAAAATTTATCTTCAGTTTGTTATATAATTAACAATCTAATATTTTAAAGTGTATTTGCACGTTTACTTCATTTGCAATAGCATCCATGATAATTTATTCTCATGATTTAATACAAGATCTTTACAGCCTCCGAGAAAGCTTAAATCATCGAATTGTCTAATTTTTCAGACCTATCTGAAGTCACGATTCGGCGTCCATGACGTCAGCTGTGCGGGAGTCAGCCATGGCGTTGGTGGTCTGGTAGGAGGGTTGGCTGGTGCTGTCATGGCACTCGTGGCTGCTGAAAATGGCCTCTATGGTAACAGGTATTCTGCCGGGGTGGGGGAAGGGAATGGGGCTCGAGGGTGCGTTCCGATGTCTACATTACCTTTTATTAACTGTCATGTATGATAAGGCCTACACACACAAATATATATACATTGTGTGTGTGACTGCGTGAACAAGTAATCTCTTAAGTGTATACAAGTGTCAGATATATAAATGCGTCCAGAAACATAGGTGTTACTTTGTACCTAAAAACTAAACGAATGATAATTATCGCATTGTTTTAGCTTAGTACGGGGCGTCCAAAAATTAGATTTTTGTAAAGCAAAAACTGATCAGCTCTTTCCTGATGCAATGAATATGAACTAGAAATGGGCACCTTTTTTGGTAAAAGCGGGAGGGATAGTTTATGTAGTACTAAACAAAGATTATCAAAACAAGCAAAAATTACGCTCTGAAATTTAAAAAAGAATACTCGCCATCTAAACATAATCATTTGAAGAAAATATTTTGTACTCGCCATCTTTAAATATGTTTCCCTTGACATTGCCTCCCAGCGTCTATCAGCTCTACCCAGCGATGTCTCCCGTAGCGGGCAGTGACGAGCTAGCCGAGGTGAAGAAAAACCTGATCGTGAAAGCTGGAGATGGACGTTCTCCCCTCTCCCAGTTCTCCTATCAACTCCTGCACTTGATTGTGACAACCTGCGTCGCTGCTGCAGGTGGCACTGTTACAGGTGAGCTGAATAATGCGCTCTAATAACTTTTATCCTTTAGTAATCTATTGAAATACTGATCTGAGCAACTGTGCAGGTGTGATGGCTGGTATAATCGTTAAAAAGCAGTGTATCCGTTGCTATTACACTTCTGTTGTCGGCTTTATCAGTTTGGCTAAATTGCTCCCTAGTGTCACATTATCACTGATAATTAATCATTGTCCTTTGCTGAAATATCTCTGTGATGTTTTAACATAATAATCGTTATTAAACACACCCTTATGTCAAAGTTTATTGCTTTCGTGCATTTTTTTATTTTATCCATGAAATATGGCGTTAAGTTCCTTATGGTCACCTAGTTATGACTCAGTGAACCACAACCATTCTCAATGTGAAGCTATCATAAAAATTGAAAAATTACTAATAGTCGGATAAGGATATCACTGAATATAATTATTTCAAATTGTAATATTTTAGAAGCATAAAAATTAAAAAAAAAGCTTTCTTTTAAAGCTCGTATCTTATGTCAAAATATGGACATCTCGAACGTGAAAGAAAACGAAACGTAAATTGACTTCCAACTTTTTCGGAGAAATGACAAAACTTGAAGTAAAGCCATTTGCTCCATTCAGCGAAGTTCACATATATGACGATATGAAAATGATACCAGACCAAGGTAAATCAGCAAAGGAACAAAAGAAAAGTGAAATTGCAAAGTTGCAAATAGTTTCAAGTATACGGTACAGTAGTACTTAAGGTTCCGTGAAGAAGTCGACGGGAATTTTACTGAAGATTTCATTAGGCATGTCGTTCAACAGCTGGCGTATTCTGTGGTATTGATGAGATTTACTAATTGGTATGAACACTTAAATATGTGGTCACTCATAATAATGAGAAATTTCTTTTCAATTTCTGGCTCCTGGCTGCTGTTCAGGACCTAATCGAGAATCTGAACCAGCATAAACAGGTGGTGGCTACACAAAGCATGAGTACACTTTCTAAATTTTACTACAAAAATATACATACTATGACACAAAAACATATCTAACCTATTTAAATTTACGTTAATCTAAAAAAATACTAGCAAATTTACAAGAACTTTACGTTAATGCAAGCTACACATAGCTGGGTTTACAAAAAACCAGTGACCACGAGGTCACGAGAAAGCAAAGATTCGGCGTCGACTTTCACGTTGTGAAATAATGGCCTTCTGCTGCGGACGACTTACGTTTAACTTAAACAACGTGCGTGCCAGCAACAATTCTGTTGCAAATCACTGAAACACAACTTGATCTACGGTGTAGTGTTCGATATGATACACATCAACTTGGAAAGCAAGATCACGGCGTCGATCAGAATTGGATTAAACAGCCATGCTTCTGAACAATCTGTAAGTCAGCCAGCACACTTTACACCTGGAACACGTCCGCCCTATCTCGCTGCTGGAAGAAGAGTAATAAAATAATAATGGAGGGCGCTGTGGCGTGGCTACGAGCGTCCTTTTCAGAAATTCCAAATTTACAATTGCATTACTACAAATAAGTTTCTTAGTTCCAAAACTTTGGTTAATTAAACACACAGTGCACTTTTCAAGAATAAAGGACATGTAACAAACGAAATAATACTAGCATTTTCCAAATCAGAACCATTCCTCAAGTCCCCACGTCAGTCCAGCTATACACAGTAATCATTACACTTGGTTGCGATTCCTACTGATATTTTAAACCGACTAGATAGGGGGTTATGTTGGCAAAATCCCTACAGAAGATGTTGTCGACAGTATTTTTAATCACTTTTTCATCATATCGTCATGAAGCTTGACAGAATGGTAGCCCTGCCCCTCATGACCACTTTTTTTATGCAAAAAATATCCAAGGCTACCAGGTTACAAAATAGCAAAGGTCAAAAATCCAGTACAGATAATTCCCTTAATGTAATGTTTTTAGACCACTGTAACTCAATTGCTTATCAGCTCCTTGTCATATGTCATCAAAAGGCCTTTGGGGCATCTCTTCCAAATTGGTGGAATAACATGATTAAATTTCAACATCCCACGTTACGGAGAACCTGTCGAACTTGAAGTGTTGTTGTTTCTGCATTTCAACGACACTTGCCCCGAGCTGAGCTGATTAACAATCAAGAGATTGATCGAAAAATTACAAATATTTTCAACATAAAAGTTGAATTTTGCCTCTCGCAACCGAACCCTCAGTTTTATGATCTTTTCAGTGGAGATTTCAATTTAAAGTTGCATTAGTAGAAATTACCTTGACAAATGAATTGTCATTTTTTCAATGAATTTCAAATTCTGCGTCAGACTTTAGGTTATAACCCAGCGGTTCTCAAATTATGGGTCGCGAGCTCAATTTTGATGGGTCGCAGGGACACAGGAAAATGATCACGCTTTCAGTGTATTTCAGTTACTTGATTGAATTCTTCTTTTAACCACAAATTACTTATGTAATGTATGTTCATCCTCCCTCCTCCAGTGCCATGGATTCTATTAATTTAGTTTTGTGAATGAAAAGCAGTGCCATGGATCCTATCAGTTTAGTTTTGTGAATGAAAAGCAGTGCCATGAATTCTATTAATTTAGTTTTGTGAATGAAAAACAGTGCCATGCATTCTATCAGTTTAGTTTTGTGAATGAAAAATAGTGCCATGCATTCTATCAGTTTAGTTTTGCAAATGAAAAGCAGTGCCATGGATTCTATTAATTTAGTTTTGTGAATGAAAAGCAGTGCCATGGATTCTATCAGTTTAGTTTTGTGAATGAAAAGCAGTACCATGGATTCTATTAATTTACTTTTGTGAATGAAAAGCAGTGCCAAGGATTCTTTTAATTTAGTTTTGTGAATGAAAAGCAGTGCCAAGGATTCTATTAATTTAGTTTTGTGAATGAAAAGCAGTGCCATGGATTATATCAGTTTAGTTTTGTGAATGAAAAGCAGTGCCATGAATTCTACTAATTTAGTTTTGTGAATGAAAAGCAGTGCCATGGATTCTATCAGTTTAGTTTTGTGAATGAAAAGCAGTGCCATGAATTCTATTTATTTAGTTTTGTGAATGAAAAGCAGTGCCATGCATTCTATTAATTTAGTTCTGTAAATGAAAAGCAGTGCCATGGGTACTATTAATTTATTTTTTTTTAATGAAAAACAGTGCCATGAATCTATCAGTTTAGTTTTGTGAATGAAAAATGGTGCCATGCATTCTATCAGTTTAGTTTTGTGAATGAAAAGCAGTACCTTGGATTCTATTAATTTACTTTTGTGAATGAAAAGCAGTGCCAAGGATTCTATTAGTTTTGTGAATGAAAAGCAGTGCCAAGGTTTCTATTAATTTAGTTTTGTGAATGAAAAGCAGTGCCATGAATTCTAATAATTTAGTTTTGTGAATGAAAAACAGTGCCATGCATTCTATCAGTTTAGTTTTATGAATGAAAAGCAGTGCCATGGGTTCAATTAATTTAGTTTTGTGAATGAAAAGCAGTGCCATGGGTTCTATTAATTTAGTTTTGTGAATGAAAAGCAGTGCCATGGGTTCTATTAATTTAGTTTTGTGAATGAAAAGCAGTGCCGTGGGTTCTATTAATTTAGTTTTGTGAATGAAAGCAGTGTAGTTCTATCAGTTTAGTTTTATGAATGAAAAGCAGTACCATGGATTCTATTAATTTACTTTTGTGAATGAAAAGCAGTGCCAAGGATTCTATTAATTTAGTTTTGTGAATGAAAAGCAGTGCCAAGGATTCTATTAATTTAGTTTTGTGAATGAAAAGCAGTGCCATGAATTCTATTAATTTAGTTTTTTGAATGAAAAAGTGCCATGAATTCTATTAATTTAGTTTTTTGAATGAAAAACAGTGCCATGCATTCTATCAGTTAGTTTTGTGAATGAAAAGCAGTGCCATGGGTTCTGTTAATTTATTTTTGTGAATGAAAAGCAGTGCCATGGGTTCTATTAATTTACTTTTGTGAATGAATAGCAGTGCCATGGATTCTATCAGTTTAGTTTTTGAATGAAAAGCAGTACCATGGATTCTATTAATTTACTTTTGTGAATGAAAAGCAGTGCCAAGGATTCTATTAATTTACTTTTGTGAATGAAAAGCAGTGCCATGCATTCTGTTAATTTAGTTCTGTAAATGAAAAGCAGTGCCATGGGTTCTATTAATTTAGTTTTTTTAATGAAAAACAGTGCCATGGATTCTATTAATTTAGCTCTGTGAATGAAAAGCAGTGCCATGGATTCTATTAATTTAGTTTCGTGAATGAAAAGCAGTGCCATGGATTCTATTAATTTAGTTTTGTGAGTGAAAAGCAGTGCCATGAATTCTATTAATTTAGTTTTGTGAATGAAAAGCTGTGCCATGGATTCTATTTATTTAGTTTTGTGAATGAAAAACAGTGCCATTAATCCTGTTAGTTTAGTTTTGTGAAAGGGAAAAGCAGTGCCATGGATCCCACTAGTTCAGTTTTGTGAATGAAAAGCTGTACACATTATTTTTTTCCAAAATAAAGTGAATAAATCACTGTGCATTTTCTTTCTCTTTACTTTACTCTGGGTCGCGAAGGATTGAAATGTTTCAAATAGGGTCACTCAAAAAAAAAGTTTGAGAACCACTTTTATAACCCATAACTCTCAGATAACCATCATTTGCTATATTCATAATGAAAAGTATTTAGGCAATTAAGGATTTGCAAATGAGGAACTTCTACTATTAACATGAACAATTAAGACAAGTGTATCTAGTCGATCTCCATCCTTGGCCGGAGATATATGTGGAACTTCATCATCGCGGACATAGGACACTCCTGGGCGCTTGGATTTCCTCGCCATCGAGCTGGCAGTGTCGACATCGGTCGCAGCGTCCTAGACACCAACTCCTGCCAGTCCTTCCCCTGGCACCGGGACCCAGCGTGCCTACCATCTGCTCCGATGGGTCCCACACCAGTCGCCCAGCTGCTGAAGGAATTCTCAACATTTTTAAAACCCGAGCTCCACAGTACCGGGGCCCCAGCAAAGCACGGAATCTACCACACATTAAGGCGAAGGCCCCCTAAGCACACAAAAAGTTCCGAGGCTTCCCTCGGCGCCTTCAGGAGGCCAGGACGCCGCCGAGATGGAGCGGATGGGCATTTGCAGGAAGGCCTCCAGCCCGTGGGCCTCTCCCCTCCACATGGTGCAGAAACCGGATGGCTCCTGGAGACCCTGCAGTGACTACAGGTGGCTCAACCTCGCAACTGAACCTGATCACTACCCTCTGCCAAACATGCAAGATCTCACGGCCTCCTTTCGCGGGGGCCAAGATATTCTCTAAGTTAGACCTTTGAAATCCACTTCAGGTACCAGTTGCTGGTACCTGAAACCGCCATCATCACACCCTTCGGGTCCCTCGTCTTCGCCTTCTCACCTTGGCCTGAGAACGCTGGGCAACTTTCCAGAGGCTGATGGACAGCATCCTGGGGACCCAAACTTCGTCTACTACATGGACGATGTTCTAATTTTTTTCAGGTCCCCCAAAGAGCACCTGCAGCACATCCAGGCAGTCCTGCAGCGCCTGCAGGAGAACGGCCTCGTCGTCAGATTCAACCAGAGCACCTTCAGCGTCGAAAAAGCTGACTTCCTGGGCCACAAGATATCCCCGGATGGCGTCTGCCCGCTCGCATCAAAGGTTGCAGCCGTCACCAGGTTCCCCACCCCTACCTCCGTCAAGGCCATCCAGGAATTCCTCGGGATGGTCAACTACTACAGAAGATTCATCCCCGGGATTGCACACACCATGGCCCCCCTGACGGAGATCCTGAAGGGCCAACTGAAGTCCTTAGTGTGGGGTGGACCCAGCCAGCAGCAGGCCTTCTCCCTGACAAAGGCCGCCCTCGCTAAGGCAACCGCCTTGGCCCACCAGGATGCCAGCAACATCGCCTGCGGGGGCCGTCCTGGAGCAGATCGTCGCCGGCGCCCCCCCAGCCCATCACCTTCTTCAGCAAAAAGTTCAACCTCGCGGAGGCCCGCTGCAGCACCTTCGACAGGGAACTCTGCGCAGTGTATCGGGCGGTACGACACTTCAAGTTCCTCCTGGAGGGTACACCCTTCACAATCTGGACGGACCACCAACTGCTGGTCCATGCCTTCACCAAGCAGGGGGATGCGTGGTCTTCCAGGCAGCAGCGACACCTCGCGGCTATCGTGGAGTTCACCTGCTCAATCAAGTACCTCCCCGGCAGGAAGAACCCTGTAGCAGACGCCCTCTCCAGAATCGAGCTCAACGCGGTGCAGCTCAGGATCAACTATGAGGACCTCGCCCGGGAGCAGACCGCCAACCCAGAGACTCCAACCTACCGCACAGCCATCACGTCCCTAAAGTGGAAGGATGTGACCCTCGCCCCCGGGGAACCAAAACTCCTGTGCGATGTCAGCACCGGCCAGCCTTGCCCCCTGGTGCCCGCCTCCCGCCGCAGTCTGGTGTTCGTCATCCACGGGCTGTCCCACCCCTCCGGCAGGATGACGGCCAAGCTGCTGACAGAGAAGTTCGTCTGGCATGGGATGCGGAAGGACGCGAGGGCCTGGGCAAGATAGTGCATCCGGTGCCAAACCAGCAAGATGTGGCGTCACCCCGAGTCCGGGGTAGACGAGTTTCCCCAGCCGGGGAGGCGGTTTGGTCACATACACATAGACATCGTAGGCCCTCTTCCCCCGTCAGGCGGGGCCAGATACTTCCTGACGATTGTCGACCGCTCAGCCAGGTGGCCTGAAGCGACGCCCATGCAGGAAGCCAACGCCAGTGCGTGCGCCGAGGCCCTCCTCTCCAGCTGGATCAGCCGGTTCGGCGTCCCAGACCACAAAACCACCGACAGGGGCCCAGCCTTCCTGTCCGAGATGTGGTCCGCCCTGGCACGCCTGCTGGGGACATTTCACCACACCGCCTACAACCCCGCAGCCAATGGATTGGTGGAGAGATTCCACAGGTCCCTGAAGGCGTCCCTCATGGTCCGCTGCACCGCCGAGGATTGAAGTACCAGCTGCCTTGGGCCCTCCTCAGGCTGAGAACTGCCCCCAGAGCCAACGGCGACCCGTCCACAGTGGAGAAAATCTACGGGGAGCCCCTCGTAGTCGCAGGTGAACTAGTCACGGAAGATCGTCACAACCCGTCAGTCCAGAGGTTCCGCGACATAGTCGGGAAGTTCACCCCCTGCCAGCAGACGTATACAGACAGGTCAACTGCCTTCACGCTCCCAGCTTGTCCTCTACCACCCACGTCTTCATCTGGGACAGTGCCATCTGCCGCCCACTAACCAGACCCTACAGGGGGCCCTTCCGCGTGCTTGAGAGGAACACCAAAGCCTTCCACCTCGCCCTGCACGGGAAGGACGACTGGGTGTCGATCGACCGCCTCAAGCCCGCCCTCCTGGAGGAAACAGCAGACAGCACCACGTAGCGCCCTCCTCGAGAGCCATCGCCTCCACACCCAGGCGACCTCAAAAGAAGGACGCGGGGCTGCCCCCGAAAGCAACCAGCCACACCCACAGCCAGCCACTCCCACTCACACCGCAACCCCCAGCTCACTTCGCAGAGCCGCGGCACTCTCCAACATCCCAGCAGATACCTGGATTAATCAGACGTTACCCACGTCTTGGGGGGGGAGTATTTGTAAAGTCCCCGCTAAGCGAGTCTTCTATGATGAACGACCCGTTTTCTTCAATACCGCTCCTATAGGAGCGGGTCAAGCAAGATCAGCCATACTGAATCAACCACGCTTCTCTATGTAAATTTGTACTTGTTACTAATTTATTTTGCATCTGTTTCTTTTGCACATGTATTAGAATATTGTTAGATCAGTCATTGTCCACTTTCTTTTTACACAACTTATATTTATCCATTGTAATTATTGTCGAGAGTAATTGACCTCAGGTCACCAAGATTCTATTGTATTCCTCTGTGTGACGTCAGTCCACCACTATATAAATGGCCTGCGTCCTGAATAAAGTAGCAGTAACTTTCCTCCTGCTCATTATTTCGCACTTCTTAAAAAACCACCTGTCTCTGAGGAAGACAAGAATGTTTTGCCTGTAGTTCACTACAGAAAGACTTTTCCAAATGCAAAAACTTTTTTACAACTGGAATACTGACTATAATGAGCACTCCAGAAAATAACTGACTAATAGACAATACACTGGTCTACTCATCATGCATAAGATCCCGCCAATTTTCCCAGAACCAATCACATGGAGAAAAGACACCTAATATGAATATGACCATACAATACTGTAGTCAAAATCGACCCTCCATCCCAAAATTTCCACTATTGGTAACTGGAGGCAACAAAAACACTTAACTCAAGTCACATCAGCAGACACTACAAGTGGCCAAGTGTCAAGAAATCAAATCACTCGACGGTACTTTCAGTGGCTGTCCTCCTATGCAAGCCCTCGAGTTCCCTCGCCAACCATAGAAAAGCCGCTCTTGAATTTTTCAACACATCTACAAATTTCTTTTTTAATGCTCCTATGCAAAAAATAGGGTATTATTAAGAAATATGAGCAGTTGGGAAGAATCTAGGCTGTGTGATGTTTCACTTACCAAAATTACACATTTAATAAACGTTCACAATGAAATTCAGCTTCAAATGAATATGTTCCTACATTGCTCTGTGCACATAAAGAAGACGTTTTATTCTATTTCATTATTCAGTTTCACAGGATGACATACGATAACCAAAGAAATTTTTAGCACTCCAGATTTCATTCACTATGTGAATGAAACTTTTTTTTACTTCTACTAACTTTGTAAGGGCGACAAATCACGCCTCTCTTTCCTTGCGTTTCTCCTTTTCAGATGTACATTATTCACGTCATGTATTTTACCTGTCTTTATTTCAGATTCTTTGGGTACCTCATCTTATGCATCATTGTATGGCCTTTCTGCCGATATGTATCTCTACCTTTTATATGTCATGTAACAAATGTTTGTACATATTTTTATGCTTGCTAGAAAACACAAATCCTTTATGGACGCCGCAGGGGGTCTCGGGTCGCCCGCTACCTTTCTGTCCACTTTTTGTCTTATAAACACCTGCCAAGAATAATAAAGAATCAGTCTTTTACCTCTGACTTTTCGTGAAGCTTCACACTGGTGACCCTGGGTCAGGGACAGGTAGCGTGGTTTTGGCCCAGCCATTAATGGACTAACTACGGTCGCGCCCTACCATCAGAGAGCCCTTTAGCGGACTAACTACAGCGTAAAGTTTAGGCCTCTGATAGCACCCTGCCCGACGGAAACCATGCCATTAACGGACTAAATACGGCGTACCCAAAATGGCACGTTTTGGCACTTTGTTTGACCTCTGAAACCAATCGGCACCATTCACAGACTCAATACGGTGCATTTTCCCGCATTTTGGTGCGTGAGCAGTCAAGATGTCAGAAGTAGAACCTCAATGCGAACCCGCAAGCATCATCTGCACGCCGCTTTCACCAACAAGCCAGACACAGTCAAACTTCCCCTGTTCTTGCGCCAAAACACAGCATCATGGTTCCGGCGCTCAGACGCGCATTTTTGCATGGCGTGCATCTCAGATGATGCTACAAAATCGGACATAGTCATGACAGTGCTCCCAGAGGAAGTATTCAATAGAATCTCCCCCTGGCTAGATGCGCAACCAAAGTCGCATACACAGACTTAAAAAACAAACTGATGAATTCCTACTCCATGCCCCTGTCTGAGAGAGCGCAGCACGCATTAGACCTGTTATCTCAGCCCCTCGGAGATGCATCACCCAGGGAAGCCTGGGACCAGCTGCAGGAGTTAGTAACATTCCCAGGTCGCGACGAGAACAAGAGGAAGAGAACAACTGACCTGACAAAAGCTATCTTCCTGCAGAGAACCTGGACATGGATGCCTTAGTCGATGACGCCCAGAAACTATATGAGGCCACCAAGGCCCCGACACACGCCACCGCCGCCCTGGAAGCCTGCAACCTGTCGGAGGAAGACGGCAACGACAACGGAGACATCAACGCCGTGTATAAGAAGAGACCGCCATTCAAAGAGCACAGGACATGGCCAAACCCGGCGTGGTGTTTCTACCATAGAAAGTTAGGGATCAACGCCAGAACCTGCAGGCCTCCGTGTTCTTTCACAAAAAATGACGAAGGCGGCCACAAATAACAGCTGTGGCTGCGAAACCCAACTCCCCCTGCCCAGCAGGGTTTTCATCATGAGAGATCTCCAATCGCCGCCTGCTGGTTGATATGGGGGCAATGCAGTTGGTTTTCCGCCATCCAGGGAAGGTTTAGAAAAATACCTGACTCACTGCCATCTCCCTCATAGCAGCAAACAGAACTCCCATCACTTAAGTGGCACTGACCGGGCTATCTCAACTTGGGCGAGATACCACTGGCCTTTCATAGCGATGTTAAGTTCTCTGCTGGGCGCAGATTTCTAGGGCACCACGGACTCCCAGTTGACGTCGCCAGACAACACCTCCTCGACACAGGGACATGCCATTCCCATCAGCTCTCCACCAGACCCGGAATGCCCCCCATATGCTCCGCAGCCCCCAACAGCTACACGTCCCTCCTACAGGAATTCCCGGACGTGTTCAAACCAGAACTACGCCAGTCACCTGGGGCTTCGGCAAAGCACAGTATCTTCCACCACATCACCACCAACCCATGCCAAGTTCCGATGTCTGTCCCCCCAGAAGTTACAAGACGCCAAACGGGCCTTCGCAGAAATGGAACACATGGGCGTTTGTAAAAAGGCATCAAGCCCGTGGGCGTCCCCTCTCCACATGGTAAAGAAATCCGATGGTTCATGGAGGTCCTGCGGGGACTATCGGCACCTGAATTTGGTAACAACACCAGAACACTACCCCCTCCCTAACATGCAAGACCTTGCAGGCACCCTCCACGGAGGCAAAGTTTTCTCCAAGATGGATCTACTGAAGTCGTACTCCCAAGTCCCTGTGCATCCCAGCAACGTCCCAAAGACCGCCATCATCACGCCCTTTGGGAGCTACACATTTTCCTATTCCACTTTCGGTCTCAGGAACGCAGGCGCCACCTTCCAGAGCCTGATGGATACCATCTTGAGAGATCTTGATCTTCCCTTCTGCATCTGCTATGTCGACGACATCCTCAGTTTTTCCAGGTCCCCAGAGGAACACCTTCGCCACGTCTGCGCCATCGTGAAATGCCTGCAGGACAACGGATTAGTTGTCAGGTTCAACAAGTGCATCTTCGGGAAAGAAAAAGTAGACCTCCTGGGCCACAAGATTTCCCCAGCAGGAGTGCGCCCCACTGCCTCTAAAGTGAAAGCTATAGAAAATTTCCCAGAACCCCAAACCATCAAGGCCTTTCAGGAGCTCCTTAGGATGATAAATTACTACCAGCGCTTCATCCCAGATGTCGCCCACATCATGTACCCCCTAACGTCAATCCTGAAGGGGAAGCCGAAAACACTAATGTGGGAAGCTCCACAGCAGCAGGCATTCATCCAGACGAAAAGGGCCCTCTCCAGTGCCACCACCTTAACTCGCCACAACCCCACCGCTGCCCTCAGGTTGACAACGGACGCCAGCAACATCGCCTGCAGTGCAGTACCAGAGCAACTGGTGAACAGCACACCCCAGCCCTTGGCCTTCTTCAGCTGCAAGTTTTCGCCAGCCGAGACCCGCTACAGTGCCTTCGACAGAGAGCTGCTGGCTATCTACCAGGCCGTGAGGTACTTCAAGGTACCTGCTGGAGGGAACTGAATTCACAATCCTAACAGACCACAAACCCTTGGTTCATGCATTTGCAAAACAGGGGGACGCCTGGTCTGCAAGGCAACAGCGGCACCTAACCACCATCTCTTGAGTTCGGTTGCACCATCAACTACGCTCTGTCAGAGCCAGAATCAGTTCCCTTACCTCGGCATTGATTTATGAAGACCTCTCGAGGGAACAAGCGGCAGATCCGGAGATGGTGGACTACAGGACAGTGATGTAGCTGTCAAATGGGAAGACATGCCCTGAAAACTCGACAACTTCTCCTTCTGCTGACACCAGCACAGGCCATTTATGCCCCTGGTGCCCGTGATCGAAGGAGGAAACAAGTGTTCGACATTGTCCACGGCCTCTCCCATCCATTGGGGCGCTCATGACTGACAAGTTCATCTGGCACAGCATCAACAAGGACGTCCGCCAGTGGGCAAGGAGCTGCATCCTGTGCCAGACAAGCAAAACATCCTGGCACACTGAATCTGGGCTCGGTGATTTTCCTCAGCCTCATCGGCGGTTCAACCACATCCATGTCGACGTCGTCGGGCCCCTTCCGCAGTCATGGGGAGCCAGATACCTCCTCATGATCATAGACTGCTCCACCCACTGGCCCGAAGCAACCCCCTATGGATGAGGCATCAGCGACATCATGCGCAGAGGCCCTCCTCTCTAGTTGGATAAGCCACTTCGGAGTGCCAGACAGCATCACTACAGACAGGGGACCTGCCTTCCTGTCAGAGCTTTGGGTCTCCTTGGCATGCCTGATGGGTACAACTCTACACAGTACAACGGCATACAACCCCGCAGTGAATGGCATGGTCGAGAGGGCGCACCACTCTCTTACAGCAGCTCTCATGGCACGCTAAACTGACGAGAAGTGGAAGAAACAGCTGCCCTGGGTCCTGCTGGGTCTCCGTACCGCACCGAAAGCAAATGGTGATGCTTCCCCCCTCCTGAGGTTGAGGGAACTCGCACGAAGGTTCGCGCCCTGCCACAAGACCTTCACCGACAGAACCGTCACCTACAGCCCACCCGCCTTACACTCTTGCGCCTATGTCTTCATCAGGGTGGACGCTTGCTGCCCGCCCTTAACCAGGCCCTACAGGGGGCCCCACCGGCGGGAGGACTGGATCACCATCGACAGATTGAAACCTGCATTCCTGTTAGAAAGTGAAATTTGCGAAGAAGTAGGCAGGTGCCCAGAGTTTCCCCGCAGTACCTGCCTGAGGGCGCACCCGCTTCCCCACCAAAGCAGGGCCCGGGGCAGCCCAGAAAATGCATCCGGCCGTCCCCAGGTGTCCACTCCACCCTGTACCCACAGTTCTCTAGAAGCAGGGGCCCGCTCCGACTACCTCAGTGCCTCCATGATTAATGTGCTTCATCCAATAATTGCTCCTCTAATTATTGTCTTTTGGGGGGGAGTATTTGTAAGGGCGACAAATCGCGCCTCTCTTTCCTTGCATTTCTCCTTTTCAGATGTACATTAATCACGTCATGTATTTTACCTGTCTTTATTTCAGATTCTTTGTGTACCTCATCTTATGCATCATTGTATGGCCTTTCTGCCGATATGTATATCTACCTTTTATGTCATGTAACAAATGTTATACATATTTTTATGCTTGCTAGAAAACACAAATCCTGTATGGACGCCGCAGGGGGTCTCGGGTCACCCGCTACCTTTCCTTCCACTTTTTGTCTTATAAACACCTGTCGAGAATAATAAAGAATCAGTCTTTCATCTCTGACTTTTCTTGAAACCTCACAACTTCACAAAATGATTCATAATGATTACAAATGACTAACTGATTACAAAATTATCACAATTTATTTCAAACAGATTACTTAACCCGATTCAGTCAGATTCAGCATTCTTAAAATCACCTCCATCTCTCCCAGGTCTTCTACTTCGGCTGCCATTCCTCGAAAACCTGACGCAGGACGACCTGTTTAGCGACAGCCGGTTTTGGCAATGTCCCGCCCGGCCACCCACTGCCCACCATAAAAGGCATCGCCTTGGCATATTCAGCCATGGGGCTTTTGTCGCCAACTCCAATGGACTGTCCACTACCTACCACAGCATAGAACCGCCCAGCCTTTGATGAATCTCTTGGTAAATCAGTTGTGAAATTACTGTAATATTAGATATAACGTAGAAGCTTTCTATTTGTTATGCTTTTGTGGTTATAACACTACCACCAGCAGTAACTGCTAATACTAGTGCTCTTTTGATTCCTATCCTATTGTGACGTAATCTTAGGTACTATTGTTGGTTTTGCTTTATTTATTTATTTTTTTTTTTTTTTGGTATATCATAGTCATCCTTTTTGACTGGGTGGTTTTTATTGTGTGAGGTTCCAGGTTGCATCCTGCCTCCTTAGGAGTCCATCACTTTTCTCACTACGTTCGCTGTTTTTAGTAGCACACTTTTCCGCAAGAGTCCTGGAGCTACTTCGGCATCTACCGGTAGTTTTCCAGATTCCTTTTAGGGATCTTGGGATCGTGCCTAGTGTTCCTATGATTATGGGTACAATTTCCACTGGCATATCTCCATATCCTTCTTATTTCGATTTTCAGGTCTGATACTTATCAATTTTTCTTTTCTGCTTCATCTACTCTGGCATCCTTGAGTATTGCCACATCAATGAGTGATACTTTCTTCTTGATTTTGTCAATCAACGTCACATCTGGTCTATTGGCATTTATCACCCTATCTGTTCTGATATCATAGTCCCAAAGGCTCTTTGCCTGATCATTTTCTATCACTCCCTCAGGTTGGTGTTCGTACCACTTATTACTGCAAGCTAGCTGGTGTTTCTTGCACAGACTCCAGTGGAATAGTTGTAAACATCAAACTTTATTAGTTGTAAGTTTTAAGAATAAATTAGTGTTAAGAATTTTTGTTTGAGTAACCTATTTCCACTCGACACCATCCGCGCCTTTCTTTACTTTATTCTACTCGACACCATCCGCGCCTTTCTTTACTTTATTCTACTCGACACCATCCGCGCCTTTCTTTACTTTATTCTACTGGTCGGGGTCCCAACAATGTCTTGCATTTTTTTGGCTTATCTGTATACTGTATGTTTGTGCTGTTCTTTCAGCATTTTGTTTTTCACTGTTTACTAGAAGTATACCTCAATGAATTTGTCAAGGTGTTCCAGGGACAGCCTGCCATGTCCTCACTAGCCATAATCCACAACACTTTGCAGCATCTATTCCAAGTAGAGCTGCCAGGTGAGACATAACAGCATTAATCACCTGACCACTGATCATCCTACAAGAGAAGAGATGGTCCTACTAGTTCAGGAGGGACAAGGGTGCTGCTATGGCTGTACTGGCTCCTACCTCAGAAACTTAGTCTCCCTGTACTCTAGTCAGGATGAAGGGGGACACAGTCTCTTGGTAATATACCTCTGCCTGCAGGCCAGCTTGCCCACTCTTCACATGACACTTCTGCTGTATGTCCAGTGCCTAACAACTGAACTGACTCATCGACTCGGTAACAGCTGTCTGTACCTACCCACAACCTACTCTGCCTGAACTACTGCCTGCCTTGCTCAATTCCTGCATTTGTTGTCAAAAGGCTTCTTCGCTCAACTACAGGGAAGTATCGTCTGGGCTTAACAAGACCACCTATACCAGGTGGCTGCCTCAACATTCTTCTCCAGTTTTTTGCTGTTCCTGCTAACCCTACTCTGCCTGCTGTACCTTTTGCTGTAGCTGCTCCACCTGAGCCTGTGCTGTCAGCACTTGTGGTATTTGTTGCTTCAGTTAATATCCAGTACTTATACTTGTGGTACTCCAACATTTGCTTTTCTTATTCCACCTGTGGCTTTGGCTGCCTGCCCCTAATCCTACACCCTCCCCTTTGGTTTCCACACCTTTGCCCTTGCTATCTGTTTAATTTATAGCTTACTCTGACTTTGCTGCTCCTACAGTGCCCCTATAATGCCCCTGCCTTTGCATGCAGTACCTGCCAAGACTGCTTCTACTACAACTGTTGCCTTGCTCACTGTACTTGTGGTTGTGCCTGCCCTGCAATGTCAGAGGATATGTCTTTTGCTGCAAAGCCTGCAACCCCTGAGACATCAACACTGCATCTGCTACACATTCCTTAGCTCCTGTTTCAAATGCTTCTGCTGTGTGCCTGTATCCATGGTACCCATGTCCTTACCTGTGTATTTATGGCTACTGCAACCTTGGCTGATACTGACAAATCTGTTCCCATGGTCGCATATCCTGTGCCCTCATTAGATATAACTTCAAATAAAGTATTCCATTCAGCTCCTGTGATATTGGGTTGCTGCCTGTTGCCCTCCTTGTTGTTTTTTCCAGCAGCAGAGGTCCTCAGGAATCCTCTATTACAGCTGTCTCAACCCAAGGACATCCTAAAGTGTGTCACCAGGTGCCAAAAGTTGCTTTTTCACAAGGGTTCCATGCCAGTAGTATTCAGGTGGAGGTCCATGCTTTACCAAGATATTTTGAACAAAGTTTTTTTCATGGCTTTAGACATCTGCTGGGAAAAGTAAGCCCCCAGAGTTGTACACTTACTGCAACCAAGGATCAAGTTGGTTGGAAGGTACTCTAGTTAGACTCAATAAACAAGACCCTAGTGTGCACCTTGGTGAAAATACTTTTTAGAGGGACCCCATCTACTTCCTTGCCCATTTCAAATAATGTTCCACCTTGGTTAACATCTGGAACTATAGTTAAACATCACAAGAGCCCAGACAGAATGTCTAGTTTCTCTCCCAACTAAGCCTGAGATGCCTGCCTGAAGCCTCCAGGTCTTTTGTCTGCTCCTGATGCATCTGCTTCCCGTAATAGAACACGTCAACCTGGCCTGCAACATTGTTTGGTAGAATTCTCAGATGAGGATAATACAAACAGCCAAAATTGCACAAGGTGTCTTCTTCCTTAGTGTGTGATATTTTCTGGTCTTCACATCCCACACTACCCTATGAAGGAGGCCTCGGGTGCGGAGCTACATTCAGGTGTTGACTGTGGATTCCCCCCAGTGGGGTTTATGATCTTCCACTGCAACTTGAGATATTCAGCTATTTTTGGATGTATAGTACTGGAACCTGTAATGACTGACTACCAGATGTCTGTGCAGCACACCGTCTTACACTATCAACCCCCTTAGAGGGGTAGTGCTATCAGTGCACCTCACAAGGTGCACTACAGGCATTACTAAAGGGTATATGCAGCAGTTCCTAGCTGCCCCCACTTTTTAGCCTTTTACTTTACCTCCATTCCTACTTTTTTCTTCAGTCTTGCTACAAAGCCTCTCTAACTATTACTTCTTAGTGCAACTGTAGTTTTCTCCCAGTTCTGCCTTTGGATCCTTGTACTTCATCTTTATTTTCTGGATCTCTTCAAGTTGCTGGCCAACCATTCCAATTTTCACTCTCTTAAGCACCGAAAGACCGAAAGTGTCCCTGTGCTTAGCTTGACAGCCTAAATTTTAAAAAATCAGATCCTACTCTACCAAGACTACGGAACTTCTACTGGAGTCGTGAGTGTTTTTCATAATCATAATATCACTCCTTGTCCACAGGGGCCATTGTCAAACAGGCACCAGCAGCCCTCGCCATATCTCCATTAAAACATTCTCACGCTGAGTTTGACACATGAGATTTTTCCCAAGATCTTCACCATCCCAGCTGACAGGAATGAGATCTTGGTGCAATAAACACTATTGGGATGAAAACCCTGATGCAATCAACACTACTGGCATGAATACACCCTAGTAATCAGAAGTATTCACAGAGGCCAAGAAGAGGGTAATGCTCTCAATGGTGTACCTTCTGTCCAACATCATAACAATCAAGCAAGACATGGCCACCAAGGCCTATCCAACCTGTTATCCTCAAAAATTTGTACTTAAGGGTAGTGGACCTGTTCCCAAGCAGCTAGTGAGGGAGCTTGCTGAAAATGACTCCAGCAACAACTGGAGAGAAAATGGCCAACCTAGATTCACTGTCCTCTCCCTGACAGTTTTATACCTCAAGCCTTCATCTCCTAGGCAAGCTCCTCCCTTACAAAGAAAGGACAACAGTTTTCAGTGAAAGGCCCTACAAGAGGTAGAAGGTGGAAGTGAGGTCTGTCCAACCATGGACAGCTCTCCTGGCAGTGGAGGCTTAGCCTCCAAAAAATTTGGATTTACTGGTGGGAGATAGGAGTGAATTAGTGGACTGTGGACAAATCAGGTCAGTTACCAGTCTCCATTTCTGGAGACAAGCCCTCTCTTCGCCTAGTGGATTATGGGATGGGAAAGAGAACCCCTGAGAGATTTAAGATTCAGGACAGAATGTTGTAACTGAAGACTGACACAGATAGATAGATAGATAGATAAGTTTATTGACCACAGCGTACAGGATACAATAATAAGATAATTAGATGATACAATACATAAAACAAATAATGTCTTTACATTATGAAAAAAACAAAACAAAGGAAAACTGACAAACATAAATTACTGTAGTCCAACTCCAGTACTATATTACATTTAAGCACAACACAACAATAGTTTCAACCATATAAATTCAAGACTTCATAAATTATTCATACATTACAGCATTATCACATCTGGAAAACAACTCATTTATAGACTGCATTCCATAAAGGTTCCTTAACTGGGTGAGTTTTTGACATTGTTCTATGACGTGTCTCTCAGTCTGAACGAGTCGCATTCGCACAGGCGTTCTTCTACAGGAAGACGGCCATGCCCTCCTGTTCCAGCGACCTGTTTCCAATTACCTGTTTGTGAGCAGACAGACGGAAGCGCGTGAAAGACATCCTATGCAGATCATTGATGACATGCCTCCCCCTATAGAGATACTGTGCACTTCAAATGTAGGGTTCAAATCTATATATTCTACATCTAGTGGCATCAGAATTATCAATTAATTCATGAACTTGATTAACTAACAAGGCCTGTCTTCTACTTCCAGTACGGATCATATCTTGTACCAGCTTACCAGTAGGGTTATTAAGAGTTACAACCGTTTTTACCACATGAATGAAAGGATCATCATGAAGTGTATTTCTTTCTTTCCACATTTTGTTGAAGAACTTATGTTGTCTATGTTTAACAAGATCAGGTAAAGATGGATAGCCCAATACAGCATAACATACTATATTGGGTGTGGTTTTTCTCACATCCAGCAATTCTTTCATTGCCCAATTATACAATTTAACCACTGGTTTAAGATCAGCTCCCAGCCATGACTCGCATCCATGTAAGATCGTGGACATGAGAGCTGCATCAAATAAACGACGCTTAACAAAGGGCACATCACTGTGTTTCCTAACAAATGACACAAATTTCAGCACATGACATAACTTGGCTTCGTGATGCTTCTTCACAGCTGTGCTCACCGATCCATCAGATGAAAATTGTGACCGAGATAGAGGTAATTGTTACAATGATCGATAACCATGCCTTCAATACATATTGATCGTTTATCATCAACATTACCATTTATTACAAAGAATTTCGTCTTTCCTACATTAATCTTCATACCGTATTCATCACAATATCTATGTACAATTTTCAATTTCTTAATCATAGTCTCTCTTGACGTCGCTATCAAAACAGTATCATCCATTAACATCAAAATATGTAACCATCCGAGAAATCCATCTGGGTGACACTCTTCCTTAACATTTCTTATCAGGTCATTCAAATAGATAATAAAGAGAAAGCATGAAGTGGCCAGTCCTTGCCTTACACCTACAGTAGATGATATTACTGCTGAGCCAACAATACTTTCGGTAACACTGTACATTGCAAGATGCAAGCATTACTGCCCCACAACCCAACCGTTTCAAAACACAAAACAACTTATATCTAGGCACTAGGTCATATGCTTTAGAAAAATCTATGAAAGTGACGTATAATTTGACTCTTTCTTTTAGCTATGTCTATAATCAACCGTAGTGCAACTATATGCTCCATGCAACCACGTTTCTTCTGTGCACCTGCTTGCTCCCTATATGGCTTAAAACCATTGGTATAATCTGTTATATAAACCATATCATACAACTTGGCAATGGCGTTGGTGACACTTATGCCGGGATAATTATTAGGGTCGGCTCTATTTCCTTCTTAAAAATCACAAACATTTTAGCTGTAACCCAGGACAATGGGTACAGGCCAGAAACAAATACTGTACTCTATTAAAGAGGGACACTAAACATAATACCTAATCCAGCTGGTAACAATGAAAGCATGCCTGAGGTAGACCATCCGGTCCACATGCTTTATTAGGATTCAAATTCTTGATCTGAACTCCTACTGCGTGAGGAGTTATGCAACCATCTAAAACAGGTATAGTAACATCTGTGTTACCAATTTCATATAAATCAAGAACATTTCGAGGATTATAAATATTCTCCAAGTGATGCTTAAACTCATCAGTCAGACAACAAACATCACGAGCCATATTCAAAATTACCCTTCCAGTCAATCGCCCTCCAAACTCGAGTCATCCTTGTCACCAGCAGCCGCTCCCATCAGCCCAAATCATCCAAAATGCCCCCAGCTGTTTCACGACAAACTCCCCTTGCGCAATCATACAACGAAGAGGAAACACTCAGCAAAGATATTTATATCACTACAATCTATTATATCAGTTGGAGTAATATCACGAATAAATTTCTGCTTATCTATGTTACAAAACCTAACAGGTTTCTTGATAAACGTGCGACCGGCAGTCCCGCTCAACTCAATTGAATGGCCTCTAAGTGACGCTGCTCTTAACAAAATATTATCGACATTTATATCAACACCAGCTACTGTTAATGCTATTGGTGCGGTTGGTCCGATGGAAGATCATCTCGATGACAAACGTAAAAATTTCTCATATTTTCAAGTATATTCCGTGACACTACACGTCTCTATTTCAGAAATCCAAACTCCACCTTTCCTGTAAGTTTTGTTGCTAGTAAAATGCTTATTCAGTGTTCTTAGATTATTTAACACTAACAGACCATTATCTTTACAAATAGCAGTGAGTATCTCTGCATTATCATTAGCATGACCAATATCGTCACTAATAACAGGATAGGAAAGCATATTATCTTCACAATCATTAAGTAAATACCTTACTGTCTTCCCAAATCTGCAATTCATATCACCCATTATACATACCCACTCACGTGGTTTGAATATATTTTTTCCGGATTGAAGCAAAAGAAGACTGAGAATAATACAGAGAATCACTTGGTGGAATATAACAAAATCCAAACAGAATACCCTCCAGCGCTTCCAAACTGAATCCATACTTGATCTCCAATACTTACATCAACATTAAGTACCAAATGGGATAACCTATTCTTACAAAAACTACTGTTCCGCCTCGATTACCAGAACCTATTAAATTACTACGATACATCACATATCCAGGTAATGATACAGATAAACTTGTTTTCACCTCAGTTAGACATATCACATCATAATTATACAATAACTGCATGACACAATTCTTCTCCAGTTTAGTAAATATGCCATTGATATTCCACGATACAACTTTAAAATCCCTGTCTCGCTGTGGATAATTTAAAAACCCTGAAGATGCCAACTATCAATAACTACATTGTCTCTATAAACTTTCCTCTCGCGAGTACAGGAGGTACAGGATGCATCACTGGGGTTCTAAAGTTGTCAGTTCCTGGTTCAAAAGAAACTTGGCACTCAATCATTGACCTCAGCCTGCCAAGCATGCATCAGACCCCTTCAAGATGGAAAAAAGTTGGTGCAGCAGTCCATCAAGAAAGGCAAGTTTTCAGGCATCTTGGAATCTCCAGATGGCTTACTTTCAAGTCCTAATCCAATCATCACTCACAGAAACCCTTAGTTTCTTGACTAAGGGAAGGTATTTGAGACTGTACATCTTCACCAAGACATGGGCACCAGTCCACCAAAACACTGCAGAAATACTTGCACGACTGGCTTAAGAGATGGCAGTAACTGCAGCAAATTGAGATGTCTGGATGGTCTTTGCTGGCTGAGTCAGTACCTCAATCTTCACATCAACTTAAAGTCTGATATGGTTCCTTCAACCAAGGATATCATAACTGGGTATGAAGCCCTAGTTCAATTTTCAGAGAAGGGGATCTGGAGACTGCTATCTGTTATTCAAGAGTTCCAGCAACAGCCAAATCCCCAACAATAGTGTGACAGTTGCTGACTAGTCACCCTGCATTACTGGAAAAGTTGGTCCAACACAACAAATCAGTTTCCTTAAACTACAGCTGTCAAAAGTTGTTCTGTAGTGTCTACCGCAGATGTTCATCTGGTCATTGTCTTAGATGATGTCCAAAAAGATCTGAGTGGTGGCAACGCCTATATCACTTGTTAGGTGGACCTCCCTGGTTCCACGGCCTTGGAAGTACTGTACTGGTGTTCAGAAGTGCTTCCACCGAAGGCTTAGGGTTTGTACCTTCTCTGCTAGCAGGTGACAGGCATTTGGTTGGAATCAGACAGGAAGTAGCACATCAACTTCCTGGAGTTGAAGGTCTTATGTCACCAGGCATCCAAGCATTTGTTCCAATACTTGGAGGAAGAATTGTCGGAGTAATGGTAACTCAACAACTGTCGCCTACGTATGTAACCAAGGACGAACAAAATCTAAACTTGTGCATCATCTGACAGCAGAGATGTTATATACAGAAGCCAGTGATGTTGGAAACAGCCAAGGTTCATACCAGGGAGGAGGAGGATCATGATTAACAGCTTCATTTGAGGGAATCTAGTCTATTGTTGGAGTGTTCATTGGAGCCAGAGGTCTGCAAAGTACTGGGGTGACTGTGAGCTAGCCTCCTCTGTTTGCCATGAGCTTGAACCTCAAACTCCCAGTCTCAGCTGATCCAGTGGCCTGGATGCTGGACACACTACATTTCCGGGACAACCTAAATGTTCACATCCTTCAACCTCTTGAGAAAAGTATTGATCAAACTGCTAACTCCCAGCTGTGCAAGTTGATGCTGATCACCCCACTTTGACCATGGCAGAATTGGTTTATGGATCTTCTCTAGTCCCTTGTAAACAACACCTAGAGCCTTCCACTCTGAAGGAAGCTCTTCCAACAGTTACACTGCAGGAAATTTCACGATGAACCTGGGCTTACTTTTTCATACTGGGGAAACTTAAAAAAAAATGAGGTCTCAAATTGAAGCCATTAAGAAGTTTGACCATCAATTTACACCAAACCAAATTGAGTAGATTCTGTGAATAAGCAGTGAGAATAGCATCATCCACTTGAGTGGCTGAATTTCTCTTGTACAAGTCATTAGAAGTCATTTTATGAGCAGGGCAGAGCACTGAACTTGAATTATCAAGTAATCAATGTGATTTTGCCTCGTAAACCTTGAAGGATCAACTATCCTTTAGACGGAGATACCTTGCTATATGATCCAATCTCGAAAGTGGTAGATCTTGGTTTCCAAAGTCTAGTACAGCTCCTAATGAGTCTCTACCTTATCTAATGATGTAAACTCCATGCTCATTGTGCTAGACTTTGTAACCAAAATCCAAAATGCCAGTATTCCCAGCCATACAACTGCTCCTTTTCCTTTTCCCGTCTTGTCTACTGCAGGTAGCAAGGATGATGATCTGCTTTGCCCAAAGAGTGCCACCTCTCACTACTTCAGAGAGTTAAGACATCTTTGTCAAGGGTTTTTCCTTTCAACTGACCAATGGAAGTGGCAGGTGAAAAAGGAGTCCCATTGTTGTTAAGACAAGTAAGCCTTCCCTCCAATTAGATATTACAGGAGACAAGGCTTATAAAAATATCCTTCTCTAGGTTATTCCATGAAATAAGGAATTTCAGCTAAATTAAAAGAAAGTCCTTTGAGGTCTCAGTCTACATTTACCAATGTTGAAGATTTGATACACAGAGGGATATGATTGTACTGGCTAGGGCTGTTAGTCATGGTGGGATAAATTTCCCCTTCAGTTGAGATGTTTTGGAACCTTCACATGCTACCTTTTCTTTATCATTCATTTCATCCCATCATTCATCCACAAGAAATTTATTCTTGTGAGGCTTTGAGTTTTCATGCTTTTGTATGCTTAGTTAATGCACTTTGTTTGTAAGTCACCAGTACAAACCTCTGATTTTTAGGTCTTCTGCTACCAAAAGTAACCCTGTGGCACAAAGTAACTGAGTCAACTGGATGAGCCTTGGTTCCTGTCTATAGTCCTAAGAGCTTCTTAAACCCTTTGGAGGCTCACAATCAACCAGGGACCCTAAACTTTTTAGCCTCTCTTCTAAATTGTGATTCACACAACAATTGATTACTGAGGTTGGAATGAAACTGTTTTAAAGCCTACAAATGAGTTCTTTTCATGCAAATTCATTAATCATGTATGCTGACAACCTACCATCTCCTCATCTCTCATTTTTTGCACCCAGCCTACAAAAACAATGAGGAAAATAGTTTTACCTATGAACCCATTGGGGCTCATGCTTGGATGGTTGCTACTACAAAACAAAAAATATTTCAGGAGATTTTCAAGACTGGGCATAATATGACTGATTTATTTATTTTTATGAAATGCTAGTCTTGTTTAAGCTAACATCTCTTTCAGCAGTCCAATAAATCCAAATATATGTGGGTAAATTTGCTATTAATCTTTCTCTTTGAGGCACACCATTTCAGTAACATTTACAGTACAGGTAATAGGGAACAAAATGTATAAACAAACCCATCATTTGACGGATTGGTCAGTGCTAACAGTATTGTCTATTTCTCGACTCAAGTTGTTTTCACCTGCTACCAAAGAAAAATTACCGAAGTGAAACAAAATATTTTGAATGAAATAATTATCCTATATATTAATTTATGAAAATCTATCAAAACCTTTAGACAGTGAAAGAGCAATGAAGAGAGAAGTCAGTGCAAAGTTGAAGGATGAAATTAGAATTCCTGTAGCACCAAAGGAAAACTTTTATTCTCATTGGTGACCAATTAGTGAGGCAACTACAAATAAGCAATCAGGTTCTCATTCAAATTACCTCTTAAACTGACCACAACTAATTTTAATATATAACCTGATGTAAAATGTCATTAGTAATAGAAGAGCACATTATACAAATATCACAATTTTTTAAGTAAATTGTATTTTTCCCAACTATACAAACCAAGGTCCTTTACATTAGGATTACTTCCAGGCGTAGGCTGAAAACGCCGTTGAACTTCAACAAGGTGGTTGGGCAGTTACTGTCCGGGAGGCGGGAGCACCGCCTGCCCGGATATAAACATTCCAATTTGCCTTTGGCCCAGGTATCAGATTGAGGGGTGGCATGAGGTGGGCATAATTGTAAGGACCTGGGGTTTGTATAGTTAGGGAAAATACAATTTACTTTAAAATTATTTGTTCGACACAATATACAAACCCTCGGTCCTTTACATTAGGAGACTTACTGATTGAGAGGAGGAATCTAGAGAAAGTCTCTCTGAACTGACTGAGTTCACCACCTTGTCTTCCCTTCCTGGTCATGAGAGCGAGGAAGGGAAAACTGCCTCTGACAAAAGATCGGGTTGTAAGAAAGCAGGATCATGTCAGTCTTCTGGGTCCTTGCATGAAAGAGGAAACGTCAGTTCATGCAAAAGTAGGCTAGAAGAATTGACGTCGGATGACAATAAAGGCAAATACAAGCATTGGGTTTGTCTCATAGTCATTACTCCTTCCTCCCCTTGCAAGAGGAAGGAAAGGAGGTTGCTTCTATAACCTGAACGGAATAGAACGGGAGCTCCCGTTGGGTGCTTACCTGCCTCGTCGCCAGGTCCAGCTTGTAACACGTCCGCTCCCTGCCGTGGGAAGAGAGCTTAGGATAGGGAGAAAGAAGAGAGACCAGTCACCAACAAACATCTCCCATCCCAATCGTACAACATAGGCGAGATGCAACCTGTCCTGTTAGAGAAGCTGGATAAGCTACACAACTTGTTGAGCAGCCACCACAGGACTAAGGAAAAAGTGTCAAGGACTTGTGTGCAACATCCCGGAGGTAGAAGGTGAAGGTAGTCTGTTGGGGACCATCTTTCAGCATGACATATTCTGCAGGGACCTGTTATAAATGATTTGTTTAACCAGACTCTGAACTTTTAGGTTCTCTCTTTCGGCAGAATGTGAGGATGGACCAGATGATCGTCTTCTCCTGTCGCCGTCTTCCTCCTGCAGCAGATACGCTCTCTTATTGTCTCCAATGCAAAAAGAGATGGTGTTCTTGGACACTTTTTCTTGGTCGAGCCAGTGCTAACAAGAGTCGTCGACACTCAGGCCGGAGGTGCGTAGTCTTCTTCAGATAGCGCCGCAGCACCTAACAGGACACAGTAGCATCTCGTCTGGATCATTATCTACAAAGTCCTCAGGGAGAGGATCGTGAAGGACTCGAACCGCGCGTCAGGGACCTGAAGGTTCTGAGTCAAGCACGAAATCCGGGATGAAATCGAGAGTGTAACTGAGTCCCCATCCCCTCGAGTGTTTTACATCAAGGAAAGTCAGCAGCTTCGCCAACTCTCTTTGCCCACGCCAGGGCAAGCAAGAAGCGGTCTTGGTCAGATCCCTGTCTGATGACTCTCGTCAGAAAACTCGTAAGGTGCAGGTCAGGCTCCTTAGACGAGAGTCACATGCAATGCGCAGGGGGCCTGAGATCCCTGGGTGGGCAAGACCGCTCAAGCTTCTCATGCGTAGAGAAATCTCGAAAGAGGAAGAGATGTCGACTCCTTTCAGCCGCAAAGACTAGGCCGAAGTGTGGCGCAGTAGCTTTACTGCTGAAATGGAGAAGCTTCTCTCGTGAAGGAAGGAGGAAGTCCGCGACCTGCTGAACAGCAGCTCTGACCGGAGGAGATACCCCTTCGGCTGACACCAACCACAGAAGGCGGACCACTTTCCCTGGTATATCGCTGCGGAGGATCTTCTGAGGTATCTGCCATCTCTGTTGCTGATCGGCACGAAAAAGCCCTCTCGCCGCAAGAGATGGTGGATAACCTCCAGCCATGAGACACAGGGAATGCACTGGCCAGGTGGAACCGCTGTCACGTGAGGTTGGCCATGAAGGTTGGGCCAGGGGAATCTCTCGGTGCCTCGAGGAGAGCTAGCAGGTCCGGTACCAATTGGCCTGGGGCCATTTGGGTGCCACCAGAGTCATTCTGAGATTGGGGTGATCATCACGAATCAGACAGAATGGAGAGGCGTCACGTGTGGGGTTGTCCACCGGATGTTGGAAAAATCCTCCGCTTTTCGTGGCCCATGGGTCAGACAGAGACCTGGGATTTTCTGTTGTGCGGTGGTGAACAGATCTATGCTGGGAAGGTGAGCAACCTTTCCGCTACTTCCTGATGGAGGGACCATTCGGAAGGTGCTCCGCCACGACATTCCTCTGCCTGGAATGTATCTGGCTGACAGCTCTGCAGGTGAGCTACTGCCACTCGTGCACCTGCATTGCCAACTGATGAAGCTGATGGACAAGTCCCCCTGCCATATGCCAGGTGTGTCGCTCATCCTCAGTCGATCCCGGAACTCCTGGAGAGCCAGGAAGGCATATGAGCTCCAGGATATTGATGTGAAGGTGCTTGTAGATGCCCACACTCCCG
The DNA here is from genome assembly GCF_040412425.1 of Macrobrachium rosenbergii. Taxonomy (NCBI): domain Eukaryota; kingdom Metazoa; phylum Arthropoda; class Malacostraca; order Decapoda; family Palaemonidae; genus Macrobrachium; species Macrobrachium rosenbergii. The sequence goes on from NC_089741.1 coordinate 60,147,320, forward strand.
AAGTCATCAACTCCTCCAGGTGTCGCCCATCCCTCGGTGATCGTCCGAAAACAGAAGCATGTCGGAGGGTATGCAGGGATACTCCTATTAAGAAGTTCCTGTCGTCCAACCACCAGTGGAGGTCCTTTCTCACTTCTCGGAGAGGGATGAGGAAGGACTAAGGTCTCGGACTGGGACCAGGCTCTTTAGTCTCCACTGGAGGGCCGCAAGTGAAGGCGTGAGGTACCAGCTTTTCCAAAGACGACAGGTGACCGTGTGACTTGCTGTTGCCGAGCTGGTTGCTCCTGTGGAGACAGGAACAGCTGTGCTGCCTGCCTTGAACTTGCTGATCGAGTCCGAGGAAAGACTTTTGCTGCCACGTGTCTATCAGCATGCCCAGGTATTTCGTCCTCTGCTTGGGGTGAGATCTGACTTCTCCAGATTTACCACCACCATCCTGAGATCAGGCAAAACTCGAGAGCCGATCCTGTCCTGTAGCAACTGCAGCGAGAGCCCACAGGACTAACCAGTCGTCGAGATACCTCAGAAGGCGTATCCCGTGCGAGTGGGCCCAAGCGACACGAGGGAACACTCGTGAACACCTGGGAAGCGGTCGAGCTCAAACAAAGTGCCCTGAATTGGAAGACCGACTCCCCGGGGGCGGCGGAGGTACTTGCGCGAGGGCGGATGGATGGGTATTTGAAATCGCATCCTTCAAGTCCACCGTAAGCATGAAGTCGTTCTCCCTGATGGAGGCCAGCACCGGTCGTGCTGTTCCCGTGGAACCGAGTCTGGCGAAGAAGCGGTTCCGGAGAGAGGTCTATGACCAGCCCCATCTCCATGAGGCCTTCTCACGAGGAAAGATCCGGCTGTAAAAGCCTGAGACTGGTCCGACACGACTTCTTCAGCATTCTTGCTCAGCATGGCTTGCACTTCTTGCTGTAGTGCGATGTCCTTCGATGAACCTGAAAGATAAGTTTGGAGATGGACCGGTGTAGGTGAGGGAGGCGAGACTCGAAGGAGTGGGCAGATATCTCCTCGAAGGACATCCACTATCAGGTCTCGGCTCCATGTCGCTGTACGTTGCCCAATGGCTCAAACCACAGGCACCCCCACCTTTGGCAGCTTCTGGGGAGGGCGCGCTAGCATTTCCCTTCTTCTTCTAACCCTTGCCCCTCTGCAGATTGGAAAGGGTAAAAGGACATGAGTAACCCCCTTTTAGGGGAAGAAGAAGGCTGGGTGTTTCTCGGGACCCCTTCAAGACTGGGACTTAGGGGCCGAGAAGCCAGCCTGGCCGAACCTGGCTGCAGTGGGCGAGAAGGCCGGAGGTCTTGGCCGCTGCCTGGTGGACAAGCTGGTCGCTGTCATCGGCGCAGCGTTTGTCCCCACAACGCCCACCAACTCTCTGGGGAAGAGAGAGGAGGAACTCCAGCAACAGTCCATTCCGCAGGCCGATTGCTGACTTGGGACCTACAGACCTGGCGAAGCCCGAGAGAACGGCATCCCTTAACACAAGGTTTGCCCACAGGTTTTGAGTCTGTGGGCAAAGGTAGGAGGCCCTACCCCAGACTGGCTTTGCAGTCTCCCAAAGGCGGAGTCCTCCCAGGTACAATTAGCACCTGAGAAGCGGCTACCTTTCATACCGATGAAGACACAGATCGAGCAGGAGACTGCTTGAAGGCCGCTGTTGGCGGAGCCTAGGGTTGCAGCTTGCTGGGAGAGGGAGAGCATTCTTCTGCCAGTCAATTGCTGCAACGACAGACCTGATCCAGACAAGTCAGTCCAGGCCAACCTGTTTTAATCCAGTAACGCTCCTTCTGGAGAGTAAAAGCGCTTCTGTCGTAGGCAGAGAAGAAGAAGAAGTTTGTCCGAAAGCGGCTCGATCGAAGAGAACTGTCTTGCCCAGACACAAGACCGTTCACCTGGTCGAGCCACCGGCAAGCGTGGACACGCAGCCCCACCGAAGCCTTGTTCCTTCTTACAGGACAGAAGGATTCGAGTATGCCGACGTGGGAGACAATCAAGGCAGTGGTCCTTCCCGAGGTCATTGTGCCGGCCAGATCAGCGTGATAACCTCGAAAAAAGTCCTCTGTATTTCGGGGTGTCCGCATCCTGGGGCAGAGGACCTCAAGTCCTTCCAGAGTGCGGTCCTCCCGAACTACTCTCCTGGAGAGGGGAGAACCTCGGCAGACCCCTGAGGATCCTTCTGCACCACGGGCATAAGATCTGGTAGAACCAGGGAACCGAGCCAGGTCGTACACTACAGGTAGAACTCTGAGAACACTCCCCAGATTCTTCCTCGACTCACGCCCTTGGAAGAAACTGAAGGGCGTGGAGGACAGGCGAGGAAGATCAGGCGCTCCCACTGGCTTTACTGGCAGAACCAGCAGAGGCAGTGGGCGAGGCGGTCACCAACCGGTGGTGATGGCAGCCTCCGGTCGGTGAGTGTTTCGCCTAGGCAAAGCAGTCTCTCCCGAGAGAGCGGAGCAGCTCGTAAGTCGAAAGGCGCTCGCCTCCGGAGCCAGGCTGGCCGCGGCGCGGACATGGCCATGGACTGGTCGGAAAAATCGCGCTGGCTGGCTGGCGAGCTTGCACATCCTCTGAGCGCCCCAGTCTTCTTCGAGGCCGTGGCCTCTTGGGAAGACTGTGCAGGGGACCTCTTCTCCGTTCTCCTGGCGTTCAGCCACGGGGCGAAGCACTATCGAACCTGACCTGGTACTGGAGGAGTACCAGCAGGAAGAGCCAGGAGCACCTGCATGCCTGGGCTCTTTCTCTGCCCCACGCCTGGTCTGTACGGCGAGAAGTTTCTCCTGTATCAGACTGGGGTACCGAACATAACGAAACTGTGTCCGAGTCGTGGACTCGCTGTCCAGGCAGGAGGTTTTTTAGGCATGCCGGACCTTGGTCTGCACCCGGGAGACTGGCCGGGGGCAGCGGTTCCCTGATCCATGGATCGAAGAGCTGACGAGAGATCCCACTGCCTTCCCTGTGGAAGGAGGCAGTCAGGAAGTCTCGGTGTGAGGCTTCTAGGGGAAGGACTCCTTCTTCCGCCGCGCCTCAGAAGGAGAAAGAAGAAGAGGCAGCAGACAAAGACGAAGATGAAGACGATTATCTTCTGAGACCTCTTCTTCTTCTTCACCATCTGCTTCAGAATGCCGTCAAGTCCCCCAAACCAGAGAGCGTGGTCGGCCGATGACTCAGGAACAGGAGGAGGGGCTGCAGCAGTAGGTGCATCCGGGCAGAGACGCATGAGCTTGAGCCAGCAATTACCTGGGTGGAACAACCACATAGTGGCCAGGAACAAAAAGGTGGGGGCTGAATGCAGGCACAGGTGGTGTGTGGATTGTCAGGGCAGGCTGCGCCAGAGTTGGGATGGGGGGACAGAAACAGGCGAAGTGGGGCTGGGTAGAACGTAAGCGTGAGGGAACCGCCAATGTAGACACAGGCCAGGGTCAGCAAACGGGGCAGGGACAGTCACATAGGTGGTATGATGATGTCACCATGTAGGCGGACCCGGCGCGTGGGCGGGCCAGGAGCCCAGGAGGCAGTGATATGCGTGGTGCATGGCAGGAGCAGCGAGACCTGGGTATCCAGGTGTGACCACCCGACATGGGGCTCGCGAAACCTGACACGCATGGTGACCGAGGTTTTGGTGAGTGTCGCTGCATTGTGAGTAGTCACTGGAGCCCTGGACAGATGTGACACCAGCCCCTCAAGTGATGGTATGCCAGGTAGGCCCAGGTGTAGCCAGGTTGATGAGATGTCTGCTGCCTGGCTACATCAGCTAAAACCTGAAGCATAAGTCGAGGTTAGGTTAGGAAGCCTCTACCGCTCTGGAGGAAAAATTCCCCTCAGAGCGGGAAGGACCCCGAGAAGGATGTCCCAGTCACCTCTCCCCACGCCCTTCCACACCCGATGAAGCGAATGAGGAAGGGGAGAGTCCTCTTGAGAGGAGAGGGCAAGCAGGGGAAGCTCGCCAGGAGGGAGAAACGAACCCGACACATTCGCCACCACCAGAGTCGTCGGGGGCGTATTACCCTTGGACGATTCCTTGGCAGGCTTACATTGGTAACGTCTCCTCCCCTCGAACTTCCTCCACTGCTCGGGGGACCAAGAGCAACACTCACTACAAGGATCGTCGCGCAAACACACGCCCCCTGCAAGATGGGCAGAGAGCTTGTGGGTCCGCGTTGACGCTAGACCTAAATGAATTATATTTCTTGCCTCCCACCCCGGGACACACACGCTGGGGATAGGAAGGCTTAGAAGGCTTGTCCATATTCATTAGTAAAGAAAACAACAAGGATTTCCCACCAAAAAAGGAGAAAATAAGCAGCCAGGCAGAGAGTGTGAAGAACGTCAGCATGCTACGACAGTCGAAAGCAAATTGGAATGTTTACATCCAGGCAGGCGGCACTCCCGCCTCCCGGACAGTAGTCAACTGCCTAACCACCTTGTTTGAAGTTCAACGGCCGTTTCCAGCCTACGCCTGAAAGTATTCCTAATGTAAAGGACCTCGGGTTTGTATATTGTGTCGGAACAATTGCACTTACTCCCCCCCCCCACAACAAAAAATACCCTTGCACAGAATAGTGCTTAATTATGTACTGCTGAAAGAGAGGGTAGAAAATTTTACATAAATCCTCTGTTGAAAATACATCTAAATTTACAAACCTCAGGAAACTGAAAAATTTGTTGAACATTATAAAAGAAATATTAGCCTATCCAAATCACTTACGAGTTGCAGTACATCTCTATTCAACAGTGTTGTACTTTAGGGTATGGTATACTGACCCTCTGAGGGGTCCCCAAATTTGTTTGGCAAAGTATACAGTACTGACAAATGGTTGATACAACAATTTTTCTTTAACTGGTCACTAAGAATTTATTTTTCATGTTATAAAGCTGGTTTTGATGTTATTTTGGAGCTGAATACCTGCACTATAATCAAAAGTCAAATGGCCAAAGAAAGTTCATAAAAAAATTCTTGGCAGATCATTGTAATCTCAAGGGTTATGATCACAATTTATTCAGAAAAGACTAAAAAACACCCATGCTATCATAGATTTGTTCTCAAACATTTCACTGACGAACACTCTTGAAAAGGCAACTAATGTGTGGTGAAACTTACATGGTAACAAATACTTTCTTAATGCAAGGGCATATTTCATTCATAGAAAGTTATCATTTAAGGCTGGACATATTCAATACAATATTATACACTTGATTAATAACCAAAAACTCTGGACATTTTCAACCTGGTTACACTGCTGGATGCACAAATCTCGCAATAAATACTATTTTAAACATTGAGTTGCAAATTATTTGAATAATCGTGCTTCAACTATTTCATAAATCTGGTAACTTCATATTTGTACAGGTTTGTGTCCTACTAGTCAAGATCTTTAGTGTACAAATTAGAAAATGAAAGAAAATATTTGTGGTAATATTAACAGCAATACTCAAGAGCTATGAAATCTGTAATTTGTGAAAATCTATAACAGAAGACAACGTCTAATTACTCTTTATTATGATTCTCTGCAGTGGTGCTAAGTTGTATGACAGTAAATATAATGTGACATGATCACATGAATCTTGAAATTACCAAGACCTCATTATTTTGGGTAAATAGTACTACTTAATTCCCTGAATTCAAGGACTGACAAAAACTGTTGAAACTTACTCATAGCGTGGGCTTTAATTACCAGAAGCACCAGTATTCTTATAAAATAAAATATTATCAAGTGTACCTTATACTACAGTATGTCAGTCTCAAATTCTGTATATCAGACTGTCTCAAATTCTGTATATCAGAACTTGAATTTGTAAGCCAATAATTTAAAATGCCTATTTCTTGAGTGTCTTGAAATCCTGTTTTTTTTTTCTTTTTTAATAAACTAAAAGAAACTACAAATTTCAGCTGATATGTAGTAGTATGAATTTTAAATAACCAAATTGCTTTTTACAAGTTAAACTTACACGTTCCAAATTGTGCATTTTACCAATACTCCAGAATTTTCAATAATTACTGTCACTGTATTATTAATAATCCTCAACTTCATGTTGCCCAGGGTGTATACCATAGTGGAGCTTTCCTTCCTTGACATAAGCCCAAGGCATTCGAGGTGTTGAGAAATTAGTAGCTACATCACCTTTACAAGAAACTGCTATAGCTCCACCAAAACCATTTATACGAGCTTCCATGTATGCTAGACTTTCTTCCGTGGCCGTTAAAGCACCTTTTCCTAAAAGAATGAAATTTTCATTAATTTTTGAAATTTATTTTTTTATAAGGACTTTACCAGATGGGCAGACACAGAAGCTAAATTATAATTCAAGTGATTGGGGAGGCCTTCAATTATAGGATTATCCCTGTCTTGGCAGCCTACATATAACTTCATGATTTCTCTCTGTACACAGGAGATGTGTGCCAACAGAAAGAGTTCAAAGGACAATATGGGTATAAGTAATACTGTAGGTTTGTACTGTACTTGTGAAACTACATACAGGAATAGTTTTAAACTACCATAAAAGTTTTATGAACATAGTTTTAACTTTTAATGTTCATCATTTTAGACCTTCCACTGTTACCAATGCTTATTACTACTTAAAAGGAAGGCTTTCCAGTTTTAATGTTCATCTGTCTGAAGATTACCATTATTACCAATGCTTATTACTACTTAAAAGGAAGGCTTTCCAGTTTTAATGTTCATCTGTCTGAAGATTACCATAATATTTATATTTGTTACCATTAATTACTTGCTCAAAATGTTGTTACTGTTAATACTTGTATTGCTACTATTAACTGCTTACTCAAATGTTTCCTATTCCTTATATATCTTCTTTGCACCTATGTTTAGATACATTCACTGTATCCTGGCATCAGGTATATGTTTAGATGCATGCACTGTATCCTGGCATCAAGTGCTCAAGTGCAAAATGGATGAAAAATGAAGTTACAGAACTACATGCTAACCTGCTGGCCCTAACAAAAACACATCAATAATTCTTGTATCCCTGAGATAAAAATGAACCTGGAGTTACATTCCATAGAACATAATATAACCAGCCAGACTCTTCTAAACACTTTTAGAGTAATCCTACTCTGACTAAGCAGTATAACCTGGAAGTATAACCTGCAGACTGATGCCCTCTTATGGTAAAGATAATGTAACCCACTCCCCTTGAACAAAAAAATGGAGACCTTCATTTCACTAGTTCACAGCAGATGCCGCGATAACAGGGTCAACTCTGACTAGCTACTACCCATATGTATGGCTCATCAAAGAAATGACTCTCTCACATGGCTAGGTGATGTAAATGAAACTAAAACTAACTTCAGTTAGGGTTCTCTCAATTATTGCTTAAAACTTATTCCTGAATTCTCAGTAAACATCTTCACTGTGCAAAGGTAATGTTGCCCTGATGAAGCCAATCTCCTCTAAAACTAGTAAGGGAGGGCCTTTACATACAGGAAACTTACATTACAGCAGTAACAGCTGATGGCCCTGGGCAATACTTATTAATCCGGACATATTTACCACCCATTTCCTCCTTCCAAGATGAAGATGACTGGCTGGTCTATACTACACTAAGAAGAGTGGAAGTGGAAAGAAACACTTCACTTGACAGCCCTGACAGTTCAGGATCCCTAATCTTGATACTATTAGAAAAAATAACACTTCTGGCCTCATGGCATGTGACTTATGCCCATTCTTTGCCCTTTTCCAGATCTAAAGGTACCTGTTCAATATGCAGTTATCGAGATGCATTACAACAAAAACTTATATTTTAAGGTAAGCACTCAGTGATAACTGATGCTCAAAAAATAAGCTGTTTGTGGGAGTGGGTGGAGTTGAATATCATACTGACAGGCTTAATGATTCCCAAGGTAGTGGAGAGAGATTTCAGTTGCAATAAATCAACCTCTGTGTCATTTTGCATGTTCCCATGACTGCCTGAGTGATACTGGTACTCATTCTATCCACTTGAGAGGTAAACAACTAAACATTCAAAAATGGTAACTGTAGCTTTGTGGACATGCCATATGTGCCAGGACTAGTGTTCTTACATTCTGACTGTAATGTAACCTCAAGAATAAGCTTGAAATCCTGAAAAAGGGTGGTGCCATATCCGTATGGAAATGATCTGCCAAAGACAATGCAACTAGTAACTAGAGGGACAAGTTGAGGGCCTACACCCTGGTAATTAGAGGGACAAGCTGAGAGCCTACACCCAGGATGACCAGGAAGAGTAGCAAGAAGGTGAAGCAGAAAATAATGTCTCAGCCCAGTTTGGGAAGCTTTATTAGGACATTCATTTTGTGCTATCAACAACATTCAGCAGGTTTTTTTCTTTAGCCTCTTCAGAACTTCTGACCTTCAGAAGCTCTTGACCTTCACAACCTAGAAGTGACTGTGTCCAAAGATTTCAGATAACTCACAGCTGGTCATCAAATGAGGCAGGTTAAAGAGTCTGAAATAGGAACAAAGCTGCCTTTCCAAAGACAATTTAAGTAGCCTCTCTTCCAAATTTAAGGTTGGTCCATTCAATGCAATTTTCTAGTAACTATAAACCTCTTCAGCTTTCTGACCTTCGAAGCTCTTGGTGTATGTACAGTAATTACTATATGTACCCTTGTAATGAGCAATCTTACGTACCATGCGACCCCCAAATTTTCACCATAAAAAATTATTTTATCATGTATCTTGTGTATCATGAGTGTTCTTTTTGTGAGAGACAAAATTACAAAAGACTTATCTCTTTTCCTCCATCTCTTTATCCCATCTAGTTAAAAGTCAAAAAAGTAAAAGAGAATGATAAAAGTATCGTTAGTAACATTATACTCGTATATAAATGTATACAGCCATAAACAACCAAATGAGAAACCGCCGTTTTGCTATGAACAACCGAATCGGATAACAAAAGCTATTTTGCTTGCATTTCTAACATCATACGATGTAAACAATTACCATAGTTATGTTATAAATGACTTTAAGTAGAAGAGGACTGATATAATTTTACATTATACCCTCATTCGCTATGGAATTTAAGCTGCAAGTTGTAGCTGAAGCTGAGAAAACAAACAATGTTCAAGCTGCTAATGACTATAAATTATCGTGCACTGGCTACATGGATGAAACTCCCCTAAACTGTGATATGCCATCAAACTTGACCATAAATAACATTGCAGAGAAAAGTATTTTAATCAAAACTATCGGGCATGAAAGAACACATTTTACTGTTGTTTTAACGTGTATGGCAGATGGGACGAAAATTTCCCCCATGGTTATCTTTAAGTAGAAACTGAATTTATGACTAAACAAAAATTCCCAAATGGTATCATTGTACACATTCACGAAAACCAAACAATGCATAATGGCACATGATCACTATGTTTGTATTTTATAATACAAAATTAATATGAGAATACATACAATATTACTGGATACAGTGCAGTAAAGCACAACTTTTTCAAATATCCATGGAAAATATGCATGTTTGTTATGGTTGTATTTTATAATACGATATTAATATGCAAATATTACATATGCTAATTTTATATCTCGTGTATGATGAGACCCCCTTAAAATTAGCTTCAAAATTAAGTCTTCAAAAGTCATATGATATGCGAGCATATACAGTGTATAATTAGATGCCACAACTTGGAAGTGAATGGTAATTCACTATGTCCAAGAATTTCATAACAGCTGCCCAACTGATGCAAGTTCACAAAGTGGAGAGGATATGCTTATTGTAAGAGGCTGAGTTTCTGTTTCAGACTTTTAAAGTAGCCATTCTTCCAGTCAAGTAAAACAATCCATTCAATACATTTTTCCAGTCACCGCAAACTTACTTGCCTGCAACAATAGCTCTTGATGTATGAAAGTCTGTTAGCTGAACTTCAAAGTGACAGCATCCAGCATTGCAGATGATTCTCAGTTGCTTTACCATCCTAACTCTCAAAGCAGAGGCTCTTTAAATGAGACTGGTTAAAGTCTGAAACAGAAACACACTTGCTTTTCCAAGGTGACTTCAAGTAAACACTCCAAATTTAAGGTCAGTCCACACAATGAACTTTGATGACTGCTGTTCTTACAAATGAATGGACTACAGATAAAAGATGATGGCGATTTTTATTTTACAAGTGTTACCCAGCTGCGCATGCGCGAATTTCTTTCTTCTCGCACTACAAAGCATCAGCAACGCATCTCAAAAATTCTTTCATCACTTTGTCGTAATTTTTGCACCGTTTTATATTAGCCATTACATAAAATTTTATATATGAAAATGTGTGCAATTTCATGTAGAATACAACAAAAAACAACCCATGGTTGTAGCTTTTATAAGTTTTGAAATATTTTCATGTAAATCACGATAAGTGCCAAAATTTCAACCTTCGGTCAACTTTGATTCGACCGAAATGGTCGAAAAACGCAATTGTAAGCTAAAACTCTTACATTCTAGTAATATTCAATCATTTACCTTCATTTTGCAACAAATTGGAAGTCTCTAGCACAATATTTTGATTTATGGTGAATTTTTGAAAAAAAATTGTTCCTTACGTCCCCGCTCAGTAATTCAGCCGAAAATCTCAGAAATTCTTTCGTCACTTTGTCGTAATGTTTGCACCGTTTTATATTAGCCGTTACATAAAGTTTTATATATGAAAATGTGTGCAATTTCATGTAAAATACAACAAAAAACAACCCATGGTTGTGGCTTTTATCAGTTTTGAAATATTTTCATATAAATCACGATGTGCCAAAATTTCAACCTTCGGTCAACTTTGACTCGACCAAAATGGTCGAAAAACGCAATTGTAAACTAAAACTCTTACATTCTAATAACATTCAATCATTTACCTTCAATTTGCAACAAACAGGAAGTCTCTAGCACAATATTTCGATTTATGGTGAATTTTTGAAAAAATCTTTTTGCTTACGACCGTGCACGGTAACTCGGCTGAAAATCTCAGAATTTCTTTAGTCACCTTGTTGTAATTTTTGCAATGTTTTCCATTAGACATTACATAAAGTGTTATACATGAAAATGTGCACAATTTCATGTAGAATACAACAAAAAATAACTCATGGTTGTAGCTTTTATCAGTTTTGAAATATTTTCATATAAATCATGATAGAAAAAATTCGACCTTGGGTCAACTTTACTTGACGAAATGGTCAAGAAAACTGCAATTAATAGCTAAAACACTTACATTCTAGTAATATTCAATCAATTACCTTCATTTTGCAACAAACGGGATGTCTCTAGCACAATATTTCAATTTATGATGAATTTTTGAAAAATACTTTTTTTACGTCCGCGTTACGAATTCATGCATCATTTTGTGATAATATTTTCTCTGTGTTGCTTTGATCGTTTTACAATTTGTTATATACCAAAATCATTGCAATTTAGTGTATAATACAACGAAAAAAAAAAAACTCATAAGCTTTAACCGTTTTGCTCACAGCGCGATTTGTATACAATTATATATGACATTTTTTTTTGCGCTGTCATATATTTCAATATTTATATATGATAATGATATTTTTTTCATTTCTGATGGTTGCATACTAAACTTCAGGCAATGACAAAAAAAGGAGCCAAAAATGAACTGTTAATCTTAAAAACTAAGCATGCTGTGATTTTTTGAAAAAAACTTTTTTCCACTTCGGCGGTAACTCCCGAACACCGCCGGCATACGGCAGACACTTTTGCAAATAGAGGCTCGGCATTTAAGGGTTAATAGTTAATATACGGGGCAACTGGTAGCTTAAAAGAAGGGATGCTGCCCTCTCAAAGTTCTCAAGATTTGTCAATACGGATTCGGTCTTATCCTTGGGGAATGGAGATATTTTAAGTTTGTCTCTCTTTCCCAGGGACCAACTAGCAGAGTGGATAATAATGACCGACTGGTACGTCTAGCTGTCTCAAAGTCATCTGGCCCTTCTCATGCTGGTACTTCTAAACCCAGACCTCAAACATCTGCTTTCATTTCCCCTACGAAGTCTCAAGTCACGACAGGACCACACAGATTTCGTCAACCCTCTCCATCCCCATCCAAGAAAGCTCCTCAGCAATGCCCCTTTCAGCCCGTTCTTCCAGACCTGGGAGAGGAGACAGAGGCAAGGCTAGGGGTGGTAAGACAATAGAGAGGGTGCCCCTCCCCACTTGCTGCCATCGGTGGAGGGTGGCTGGCGAGCCATTGGGCAACTTGGCAGCAGTTCAGGCAGAAAACTGGGTAGTAGATGTTCTACGAGTGGGATATCTACTCCCCTTCAAGTTTCCTCCCCCACTCTACAAGTGTTCACTCACCAAATGACTTACTCTCAAGGTTTGCCGAAGCATCTAGCTCTCCTAGAGGAAGTAAGGAAAATGATGGAAAAAGGAGCAGGGGAGATCATGAAGGACCCATCTCCAGGACTCTACAGCCATGTCTTTCTGGTTCCCCATCATGCATCAGGCAATTGGAGACTGGTAATAGACCTGTTGACTCTCAACCTCTTCATCAGGAAGACTTGGTTCAAAATGGAAACATCTCGAACAGTTCTTCAAGCCACCAGGGAGAACGACTTCATGCTCACAATTTATCTCAAGAATACTTATTTCTAGATTCCAATCCATCAATTTCTCGATAGCTTCTTTGCTTCAGTCTGGGAGAGATAGTTTACTAATTCAAGGTTCTTTGCTTCAGCCTTTCAACGGCTCCACAAGTCTTCATCAGTGTTCACTAGTTTCAACATGGGCTCAATCTCAGGGAATACGAATCTTAAGATATCTTGATGACAGGGACCATCTTCTCCAATTTTGTCATGGCTTAGGCATAGTGATAAATTTCGAAAAATCAAACCTCACACCCAGTCAAAGAATTATTTACCTGGGCATGCTAACAGACACGACAGCAGCAAAGGTATTCCCATAGAACCAACGCCTAGAAAAGTTCATGAACTTTGCTCAGTCCTTCCTGTCTAAACAGAAGCAACCTGCTCATCAGTGGCAGGTAATTCTAGGTTTCCTGTCATCCTTGGAGAAATCAGTTCCTCACAGTCAACTTCACATTCAGTCTCTCCAATGGAGACTAAAAGAGTTTTGGTCCCCATCAAGGGATTCTCCCATGTTCCAAGTTCCTCTCTCAGTAGAAGCGAGGAAGGACTTAGCTTGGTGGCTGGATGACAGGAACCTGACCATAGGAGTGCCCTTTCATTCCCCCCCTCCAGGGATTCTTCTGTTCTCCGATGCCTCTTACAAGGGTTGGGGAGCACACTTGGAAGATCTCCTGACATCAGGGGTGTGGGATCACCAAGACAAACAACTTCATGTCAACACCCTGGAGATGAAAGCAGCCTTCCTCGAACTTCTTGAATTTCAAGAAAGGGTATCAGGGCAAATTGTCGTTCTAATGTCTGACAACATAACAGTGAAAGCTTATGTCAATAAACAGGGGAGCTAGTTTCTCGTCATCTTCACGACTTGATAGTACAACTGCACCAGTGGGCGGTCTCTCATTCAGTGGATCTCTCAGCCAGATACATCCCAAGCAAGAGCAACGTGGTGGTAGAGAAGCTCAGTCGTCGAGGTCAGTCGTTTCAGACCCCTGGGCCATGGCAGAAGATGCCCTTCAACATCCTTGGGACAATCTGGATGTCTCCGCATTTCCCCTTTTGCCTAATTTGCCAAGTCATCAACAGGGTGATGATTTCTCTGAACCTCAGGATGACCCTTGTAGCTACCTTGTGGCCGCACACAGAGTGGTACCCAGATCTACTAACTTTGCTGTCTGAAGCACCAAGAGAGATTTCCCCTTGGCACTGTAGTGCCTGGGTGTATTGCAGGCTAGACTGAATGAAAGCCTTACATGATTCTCGATTACGTACCCAAAATTCGCCGAGTTTTGCTCCCACAATTACCTTAAAACATGGCACCAGACTTGAAGTGATGTTTCAGGACTTAAAGTAAATTTTGTATATAGTACTGTGAGAAAAATCATACCTTTGCCAGAAAATGAGAAGCAAGACTCTCGTCTTAATCTGAGAGATAGCAAGTCAAACGAGGAAGAACGATGCCAAGCGAGAATGAAGCGTCCTTTTTCGTTCATCCCAGCCTCAAGGACTCTGGCTACCTGGACTTCTTATAATATTTCATAAATAATGCCGTAATATACAGTAAGAAAATGAGAGTTTGTTTAAGTTAGCTTAAAAGATGAGTTTAAAAGGGAAGCTGTCATAACAGCAATTTTATGAATTTAATTTCATTTGCATTTCTTGATGTTGCCAAAAGCAGGCCCTGTTGTAGGCCCCATGTACTGACCAAGTTGAATTCATAAATAGGAACATTGAAAGTTTTATTTTTCTTCTCAGGCAACAACTTAGGAGTGGAGCGCGAGTCCCAAGGGTGATGTTCCCTCTCAAGGCCAAGGGTGAAGTAGTAAGAGTCCAGTCCCATGTGTGTGAGAAGTGCAGGATTCCTATTGGCCTAGCGTATTTGGGGGAGAACCACACCACATGCAGCCGGACTGCCAACAAATGAAAGCATCGCACAGAGTATATTATGCCTATCTTCTTGTAAAAGAGTCCCAAAGTAAGAAAATATTGCTTGAGGTAAAGGTGGAGTACGTATTGAGATGTTTTATTAGGTTGTCTGAAATGTAGGCTAAGGTAAGCCAAGCCTTTTGTCTGGGGAAATTAGGTTAAGTTGTCTGGTGGTAGCCTAACTTTGGAGAAAACTTTGTGCCTTTTGTACTGCCTCAAGAGTCTTTTATATTTTTTTCTGAGTGATGATGTAGGCTAACTATGTAATGTACTTTCTTGTGTCTGGGACCATTTTAAATTTAGGCTGATGTTGAATTCAGTAGGTGGTACCATGCTCGGTGTTAGGTGTACTTCCTTTACTAAGTGAATGCCATTTTTTTATATATATATATATCACTGATGTTAATAAATGTGGTATTAGTGTTATAAGTCTGTTTCATTTGTTACCCACAAGCAGTATCTGGTGGTAAAAGACTGAACCTACGTGGCAAATCCTTACCCACACACCTCCTTAGAATCCGCTACTGTGAATTCAGTGCACTTTGTATATATTTTAAATCATTTTTTTTGTTTGCTTTTGGTGTGTTATAAACACCTAAGCTGGTGGCAGCCTACCCCAAAGTGTGTTCTGACAACACGTAAGTGCGACAAACTACCTTGCCTTACAGCACAACCTTCTATGCCAGCCGCACGTCGAGAGGTTTCTCCAGTCGGTAGGGTCCCATCTCTTCACAGTTGGAGTCTATCCAGTATCTCCTGTGAGCGAGATGCCTTTCTTGTAGAGCAGCGTCAGAAATGTCAAGTTATCTCAGGTCTTCTACAGCCATGTTCCAGGGAAAATGGGCCACCTACTGTGATTAATGTTGTCAACGGGGTTTCTCTACAGTTGAAACTACTCTTCAACGAGTAGTAGACTTCCTCATTTTTCTCCAAAGGAAGAAACTCCTTTTGGTGTCAGCCATAAAGGGATATAGGGCTGCTCTAGGTTTAGTGTTATTTTTGAAAGATGTAAACCTATCGTCTTCGTGAGAAATCTCTATGCTTACCAGGAGTTTTGAGCAGTCTCTGTTCCCCGAGAGATCTTAGACCTCCTAACTGGGACCTAACAGTGGTGCTTAGCAGTCTCACACATAGTCCATACAAATCCTAATGGGCTTCATCAGATAAGAATTTAACCCTCAAGATGGTTTTCCTTATAGCCTTGACCTCTTCAGTGAGAGTCAGTGAGCTTCAGGACTTTCTTTTAACATTAAACACACGAGGGGTTGGGGGCCCATAGCCTTCGAATCCGTCCCGGAATTTGTAGCTAAAAGTTTGAAAGTGAGAGTGAATGAGATGACTGGCCTTCTTCCTTTCTCCTTCTTCTTCTCCTCTACCAGCGGGCAGTGGAGAGAATTATTCCATCGTGCACTGGAACTGGTCAGATACAGGTGAGAGAGCCCCATTCCATTGGTATTTTTATTGTTCTTACACAATACGAACTATATATGGAAGCAAGTCTCTTCCTCCCTCTTGCATGGGGAGAGAGGAAATGACAGCAAACAAGGTTGTTGGCTAATGTGAAGTTTTGCTGTCTCTGACAATTACAGGTTCTATATTTTCCTACAATGTAACAGGAGCTCACATTGTCTCTTAACCCAGATGTCTGACTGCTCAGTAACCAGAGAGATATGATTCCTTCCTATGTCCTACTTTGGCCAGGAAATAAGCCCAGGTGCGCTGAACCTACAATCGGTTCTGAAGCTTTCTCCATCCTCCCTCCAAAAGTAAGTCTTCCTTACGTTACAACCAAAGGTTTGTTCTGCATATGAACAAATGACAAATTTTAAATCAATTTGTATTTTTCATAACTAACATACCTGTGGTCTTAATGTATATGACCCACCTCAAGCCACCCATCATTTATTACCTGGGCTAGAGGAAACTGATGCAATGTAGCTGAGATGGGTTAAGGCAGGTCGGCAGTACCTTCCTCCTCTCTGCCATCTTGGCTAGCTCCCATTGCCACCAAAATCCTTGTGCCCTTTTTTTTTAATTGGACTCTCAGTAGGCACTAGAGAATTTTCCCTTATGCTAAGACCACAGGTTTGTTAGTTATAAAAAATACAAACTGTCATTTTATAACAAAAGCTAATTTTATTTTCATACAAACCCATCAAAGTTGGTCTATAATGGGTTTACATGGGACAAAATTTGTATAAAACCTTTTTAATGTGAATGATGCCTAAATATGCTTACCACAAACCAAATATTCACATTATTTCATAACTCAAAATGACCTACGAGTAATTTTACATTTGCTCTGAAGTGATATAATCTTCCTGAATTGATGGTAAGCCAAGTTGGTTATCACTGACCCTAGATGCCCAGTAATCGTTAACTGCATTGCTTGTGATGACAGCAACAGCTTTAACCCTTTGAAATGACAGTACTCCAGCACTGATGAGGTTCTGCTGCCTAGGATACCTCGTTGCACTTCTTTCACAGCAAAGAAGGTTCTTTACTCCCATGCTATATTGTACTAGTCCAAGTGCATTTATACACTTTATCTACTCTTGGACCTTCATAAAGGGACTCATAAAGGGACTCATAAAGGGAAGTCTTCTTCCTCTCCCACACTTAGATTGCCATCCACCTTGCACAGGGACATTAACAGCTCTCTATCGGTGATTTGTTTTGATGCTGGGGTTACTAGATCTTGTCCTGTAGTCAGTGCAAAGAAATAGTTTCCAAGTGATGAAATCCACTAAGTTGAGGTCTGTTAATCTGAGGTGCCACTGTAATGCAAGAATTGCAAGTCTGTGGTTGCAACATATAAAACCTAACACAACTGTTATGCATCTTCAGCAACTGTTATACATCTTCAGCAACAGTAATAACTCAATTATATCTTGTTTGTAATTACATTAAGGCATTTGTAAAACATCCACATCTTACCAATTTCCATTTTGTAAGGGGCTCCTCAGAATATAACTAGAAGTTTAACCATGTATGCATGGACCTCCCTTCAGATATCATGGGAATTTATTAACTATCTCTTGTAGAGCCAAGACAAAAATGCATTACTCACTGACCTGCAGACATATTTGCTGCAATGTGTCGAGCTAGACATGATCTAATAATTGCTTCACCATGGCCAGTAGTGGACACAGCTCCAACCTGAAAATGCAAGCAAGACTAATTTCAACAGTATACTGTACTAAAATCTGTAGAGTAACACAAAGGTTTGTACATACCATAAACAGATACATCTGTCTATAAAAGAACACTCATTTAACACCTTCCCTTATTCTCCCAAGCACAATTGTCAACAACAACCAAGCTCTATTTTATAATGACAAGAATACTTGATCATTACCCTAAAATATCTCTACTCAGTAAATATCCTGATTTTACTAATTTGCTGCTGCATTACTGTATTGTTTCCTGTCCCTCCTCTCCCATTAGTGAGCATTTAGTGTGCATTTTCTTTAATGGATCAAAGTCTTGTTTTGGTTATTTTTATGACAAAATCTTCAGCTTTTAAATGCCTCAAGCACCCGCTGAAATGCATTCTTACTTTTGCCATCTCATTATTTTCCACAATCAAATTGGATGATGAAGAAACTAGTAGCAATAATTATGATGACCTAATGAATTCAGATGAAAATAACAGCAATTATTCATCTTCATTTTCTGAGGAAAGTTTACAAGCTACAACAATAAAGTGGTAAGACAAAAAAGTATCACTATTGTCTACCACTAAAATGCAGAAATGGTGGAAATTGACAAATGAGGAAATACCCTCAGACAGGCACAGTTGTTATGGACTTGAACACAATGGATAGCATTCTTTAAATTTTTGTCAGAATAAGAAATGCTGTAAATTTAGAGTATTGCTTCAACAATAAAATCAAATCTCCCTCCTTGCCATTAAACTTTGTAATGTTACATAAATAAGATGATAATGCTGTATCTTTATGTACTGCTATATTAGAAAAAAAGATTTACTAATTTTTTTTATTAATCTAATAAAAATGACTCCAAAGTTAACTCAGAAAAACAAAAATGTCCTATTTCAAAGTCTAATAGCTTCCTCTTCCAAAGTAATAATTTTTCAATAAAAACTATGCACTGCATATTATCTTGAAAATCTAAATAGAATATGGTAAATAAAAATCCTGCATTTTTTTACACATTGCTAAAAAAAAGTAAAAGGGAGGGAGTTAATTAAGGTTGACGTCAACTCTAGGCTAGGCAGAGAAACTTTTGGAATGACATTTTTATAATAAAATAAAGTTTTATATATACTTATAAAGTAATTATATAGCTATTAGTTTCATTTATTTGCAGTAGATTAGATTCGAATTTCGCGGTAGTGACACCCATGTTCTGTGTAGGTGACTAGTCTCGCCCCCTAACAAGAGAGCTAGGAGTAACTTAGCTGATAAGTCTCAGCCTGTTTATGCTTATGTCCATCAGAGGGGAGGAAGGAGGACTCCAATCATGTAATTACTTGGTAAGTATATATAAAACTTTATTATAAAATGTCATTTTTATACAGTAAACCCTCTGTATTCGTGGTCTCACGATTTGTGGACTCACCAATTCGCGGATTTCCCTATGGAACATATATACACATTACTGTATTTGCTGAAAATCTGCCAATTTACGGTATTTTTCACTGAGAAATATTCACTGATTACTATATTTTCATCTCACTTTTTGTGATAAAACAATTAAAATACTCAGGCAGTGCTCTAATTACAATAGTTCACCTTGCAATAATTCAATTTTGCAATGGGGTAAGCAATTAATACCGATACGACAATATTTAGAAAATATCTTAAAATTTCCCACGGGTGCATGCAGCAGCGTACAATCAGGCAGTGACAGAGACCAAATTACAATAGACCAGCTTCTTTTCCTCCAACTCTTTATCCCATCTTCTAGTTAAAAAAGTAACAGAGAATGATAATAGTATTGTTAGTAACGTTACTCTTGTGTAAATACGTACAGTCATAAACAACCAACCGAGAAACTATTGTTTTGTTTATCACCGAATCGAATAGTAACAACAGCTGTTTTGCTTGCATTTCAACCATCGTACGATAATACAAAATTACTGTAGGTTATAGTTCAAATGATGTTAAGTAGAATAGGACTGATATATTTTTACATTATACCCGTATTTGGTATGGATAAAATATTGGCAATGAAATATACTGCTAAATGTAAGCGGCAAGTTGTAGCTGAAGCTGAGAAAACTACGTTCAAGCTGCTAATGACCATAAATTACCATGCATCGGCAACATGGATGAAACTCAACCATGATTAAAATTCGAGAGAAAGTATTTTGGTCAAAACTACTGGGCATGAAAGAACACATCACAGTAAACCCCGTCAAAGTGTTCTCCGCGATTCAGGGGCTCATGCGTCAGCGGATTTCTCTGAACGATCACCATTATTCACAGAAAATTTGCCTTATCGTGGTATTTTCACTGAGAAATATTGCTAAATTACTGTATTTTCATATTTTCATGACTAAATGCACTTTGTGATAAACTATTAAAATACTCTGGTAAAACATTTTTAGAGGTAGGTTTTTTGTGTTTAAACTTCTCAAAAATAGAGGCGGTTCAAGTGTTTTTAGAGGAGTTTTACAATCACTGATTTAGCTATTCATCGAAGTGCGTGCGCATCCCCATTCTGAAGGGTTTACCACTGCTGTTGCCTAGTGAGATAAACAATAAATATGTAAAGTAAAGCTTGCACTACGATGAAATCAAGTGAAAATGGCGAAAGGAATCTTGATTTTTTTACACAAAACAAACGGCCCCAAACCGCCAACGCCTTTCTATTAATCTAAAAAAATAGCTAAATAAATTTCACAATCGACCTATTTGTTATATTTGACATGAAAACACTTCATACAGTATAACGGAAAATAACCTTGCCCCATATAAATAAAGTATCTAGAGATTTATTTATGCTAACTAGAAGCAAGAAAAGCTCTCTGAACTGAGTCACATGTGGCAAAATAGACATCGCGTAAACAATTTGAAAACCAAAACATTGATCGCTATGACTGCAATTTATAATACAAAAGCAATATAAGAATATATACAATATTATTGCATACACTGAATTAAGGGATAACATTTTAAAAGAGCCATTGAAAAGATGCATATTCGTTATGTTGATGTTTGTATAATACGATCTGTGAATATAGATTACAGTATACAGTAATATAGGCTATGCTACCGTATATGTATAGGATATACCATAGTGTAGCCCAAGCTAATTCTTGTTTGTTATTCAATATCTCTTTGTATTGAATTATCATAAGTCACTCTGCATGAACCTCCAGAATTAGCTGATATTAATAATTACTATACCGTGTATGTATAGAGTATACTTTATAGTGTAGGCTACGCTACCATATATGGTACTGAATACCCTAGTGTAGGCTAGGCTATATTCGAGATACGTTTTTTCCAACAAACAATGGGTTTTTTCTTAACCTAACCCCATCATGAGTAGGATAATACCTGTATAAGCATTTTTAGTTTTCTTTGTGTGTGTTTGAACTATCAAAATACTGTAGGCAGTTCCAAATATTTTTAGAAGGGTTCTATGAATTCAAAGGTTCTAGCTATTCGCGTGGGGGTGTGGTATGCATCCCCTGCGAATACAGGAGGTTTACTGTATAAGTAACTTACCAACTAATTACATAGCTGAATCCCACATTGATGGAAGGTGCAATACATGGACATATTCCACTCTAAAACATTACGTCATGTAATGAATTAGAAATAGAAAAGTTGCTAGCACTGAAAACAATGCTTGTCGTTCCTTGTTAGTTAAGAAAGCCTGCAGTATAAACTGTTTCTGGTTGGTGCTCAACTTGACCTGTAGTAGTGCGGCCCAGTAAAGCTGAGAGGTGGTCGCCTCTGCTAAAAGAGGAGCTTTGTAGCAGAGGAGCACTCGATCACTTTCTGAAACATCAGTGGAAGTTATACTTGGTCAGGAATTATCTGATGGCTAGCAAAACTTTAAAGGTGCCCTTGCCCTGGGTGCAGTACCATAAATCAAAACAACCAGATTATGTTGTCACCTACACTGAAGTGAAACCACAACCCATCCACTAAGAGTGCCGGGTGCTACAGGTACATTGTACACCCCCCATGGCTCCCCAAAATTCGACACTTCACTACAATGTGAAGAGGCTGTAGGAGAAAATCCTATGCTTCCTTCCATGATACCATGCCAGCAACTAAAAATTGCAAGGTACTGCCAAAATTTAAACACTTTTTAAACTCCCTCAAAATCATGGGAAATGAAGAACGATTATACTACCAGTATGCTGATTGTTGAACGGACGTAAGGGATATATAGTGTTGGAAAGCAGATGAGGTACAGTAGAGGCTGTTCTGACATCTTAGCTTTCACTAGAAGGAGGAAAATGCTTCTCCTAAATCTGGGCGTGTCTCAGAAGATAAAGCCCATTAGGACAGAGGGCAAGATGTTCTGATCAGAGAACGAGACGAGCTCTTGCCCAAACTTCCTGGGTTATGGATGGCCTGGGACTTCCGGCTTTATAGGTAACACCATACCATCCAGCAGGGCAGAGCGCTCCCTATTCCCCCTCAGAGCCAGTGCACACTTCTGGCTCTCAGAGAATGAGCTGGCGCCAGGTTGCAGTTGCCACCAGGAGTTCTAATCAGAGGAAGAAAGTAGTTCTTGCCGTTACACCATAGGTTCTGGATGGCCTTCGAACCTGAACATTCAAACTGGATCGACAACTTCTGTCTTCCTCAGAGTTAGTGTGTGCTACTGGGCGCTCACAGCAAAAGCTGACACCACAACCAAAGCTGGTGCCAGGCTATTGTTGGTGCCGGGAGAGCAGGGCGCCAGACGAGCTATGAGCTTGGGTGTTGTCTGGCACTCCTGGAAGACATGGATGTCTGCAAGAAAATGGATCCAGGTATTGGATGGGTCCCTGTCCTTGACTAAAATCCAAGGAGAAACGAGCAAACCACATCCCCTTCCTTGCTTGGGCGTTTCAGGAACTTCAAAGGAAATTAAGATGGGGATGCCAACAAACTAGGTCTCCATGCTTACATGAGCTATGCATAGTTTGATACCCCGTAACGGGATAACTGCAAAAGGGACACAAACATCTCGCAGAGGAGATGTAGGGCCTGAGATACCAGCTTCAGAAAGTCGATCCCCAGGTCTGGAAGACAACGAGAGAAGATTGACTTCCACGTCTTGCAATGGTCTCTGCAGTACGTCTAAAAAAGATCTTCAATTGACAATCCTCCAGACAGTCTGGAGTCTGTCAATTAAAGATCTGACTACCTTGGTAGATCTCTTGAAGTGAGGTTGTCCGAGAAGACACAGTGGGGGAGGATCCTGTAGAGCCCGCCCACAACCGAGCAGGTTCAGGGACCATGATGCGAGCCAGAATAGGGCTAAGCGGACAACGTAACTTGGAGTTAGCCTGAAGATTGTGTCGCTCCTCCTTGACCATGATGAAGGGCGTGAAGAGAGGTGGTCTGATGGCTCTGTCTATAGCATGGGGTCTGTTGCACATGCTACAGGGATGGTATGGATCGCAAGAGGAGGAAAACGAAGATTACTTGAAGGGGCAAACAGGTCCAAGACAGGTCTGTCCCATAGATTCCAGAGAACCCAGAAGCCAGGGGGATCAACGGTCCCCTTCTGATGTCTCAGTACGTTTGATAAGACTTTAGTTCTATGAACCGATCAAGTGACTAAAAGACCTGATTGTCCACAGAAACAGGGGTCTTCCTATAGAGGTGGGGAGATGTGGATAGAGCCTTCCTTACATAAAATATTAGAACTGTGGTTTAGTCTAGGAGCGCACTAAGGTTAAAAAGCATTGAAGTTATGTGAAGAGACTTCCAGCCCTATGAAAAGGAAGTGAAGTATCCGTCTTTCCAGGGACCAGGGCCCGGAAAAATCCCCCGGTTCCTTAAGAAGATTCCCCAACCCATGACTGTAGTGTTGAAGAGAAATCCAGGACTAGGTTCAGGATGAAGGAACATCCTTTCCAAAAGATTTTTAAGTTTGGACAACTATAAGTATTTAAATACAAGAGGAACAAGGACTCCAGAGAAAACTTGTGTTGTCAGGAGGCCGACATCCGACAAGGACAAGTAAGGTTGCTTCCTGCATCTCTAAAATCCATTCAATATCCATGAAGATTGAAGGAAGAGGCTGAGTGGTTCATCCCCTATCTCCTGTGGGCATACAGACCCGCAACAAAAACAGCAAACTAGTAGAAGGACATGCAGAACTGCAGACAACCATGCGAGCTAGCTGCCAACTCTGTGGACTTTATGACAGCCAAGTGAAACCAAAGTCTGTGCGGATTCGACAAAAACTGAACTTGATAACACTTAGCATGGACTCAATGATACATGATACCCTCATACAGAACAAAGACATGCAAAACTGTACACAGAGAAGAATTCTGAAAAGTTATAACAGCTTAAAAAATTCCATAACTGTAAGAACCTGGGCCCCGTCAGCTTAAGCCAGGTGTACGGAGGTGGCCACCGAGTACTAGAGATATAATGACGAGTGCTCTAGTGTGAAGGTGCCGGGCGCTCGGATGAATGCGCCAGGCACTAGGAAGTGGCACCAAGAGCTCGGGAAAGGGTCCAGGTAAACGGGAATTGGCGCCTTACAGGAAAGGTCGTAAAAAGAACGAAACTGCAAGAAGATTGTGAAAAGAAGGTAGCCTTTACCATTGACAGGAAGCAGAGAACAGCAACTGTCAACATGTAAATCTTCAGCAGGGTGCAGAGCCAAGAAGCTTATGGCGTTCATTCTTCACCTGAAACTTTGGAACTGAAGGAAAATTGGAGGACACATTGTAAAAGTCCTATTAGGTCTGTCCAATCTGGCCAAGGTCTCGTGGGTGCCAGAGCTAGAGTAGGCTCACTATGTCCCGGGCACAAAGGGGGGAAAGACAGCAAAACTCTTGGGTCGTCTAAAAGCGGAGATTTTTGGCAGAGAGAAAAACTTGAAAATCCAAGAGATGTGACTGAAAGTCGACAGGAGGACTCTGGCCAGTGCTCCTGATGTCAGTCCACAAAATTAGGACTTTCAACAATCTTGACAAGAAAGTCTAGATCTGACGAGGCACTAGAGTGAGGGAAGACAAAAGACACTTGTCTTGCTCCTTTTAAATGATAGCCAATTTTCCAACCTTGACAGATGCTTGGATGACTAGGAAATATCCCAAAAGAGGGAGCTTCCTTCAGCAACTCAACAACTCTGACCCAGAAGTCTTGTCCTGAGGTAGACTTGGTCCCTGTTCAATGGGAACTGGCGCACAAGATAGGACAACAGCATGTTCTTAAAATTCAGGCACCAAACCAAAGAGGAACTGGCACCGGACACAGCAGATTGGTGCTTGGATCAGTTGGATCCCATGACACGCTTGGATCCATCGGATCCCACTGTTCACTGGGATCCCTCAGATCCCACTGGGAGCTCGGATCCATCGGATCCCACCAGACACTTGGATCCATCAGATCCCACTGGACACTTGGATCCATCAGATCCCATTGGGTGCTCGGATCCGCTGGGCACTTGGGCCCACTGGGCACTCGGATCCCACTGATCGCTCAGATCTCACTGGGCGTTTGGATCCCTCAGATCCCACCGGACACTTGTATCCATCAGGTCCCACTGGACACTTGGATCCATCAGATCCCACTGGACACTTGGATCCATCAGATCCCACTGGATACTGTGATCCCACTGGGCACTTTGATCCCACGGGATGATCTGCTCCCTTTAGATGTCTGGGATCCACTTGGCATTTAGAGGCCAATGGGCACTTGGGAGCCACCAGGAGCTCAGTATCCACTGGGAGCTCTGTGTCATCCCAAAAACTACAAGAGGGCTCCTGGTCCCTATGGCACTCATGAAGGATCGAGGGAGCCTATCCTCCATCACGAGCCTTTTCATTGGCCTGGAAGAATCCTGCAAACACCAGCTGCACCCTTTAGACTTGTTAGAGTCTGAGCCACTGAAAGATAAGGTGTGAGGGTCCATTTGTACACCTTTCTAGTGGTTAGCCACTGATACCTGGGAAATAGCGACAGGTTCAGCTGAGGGAGCAACTACCCATGGGCAAAAACCCCTTCGGACTCCCATGGACCGACATATGCCTCCTCCCAGGTTTAGGGGAGTCTGACAGGGACAGGGTTTAGATCTGATAGGGCTGGATAGCCACATCCTTCACTGCACATCCCATAAAACACCTTCCAGTGGCTGTCTGTCGATACCTGGGACCGGCAACAGGCTTGAGTGAGGGGAGGGGGGGGGGATTACCCGTGTATAACCTCCTGACCTCCTTTGGACTTCCAGTATGCCTCCTCCCAGGTTTAGGGGAATTTGACAGGGACTTTCTGTCTAGGAGCATCAGGGGACGACTAGACACCTCCTCTACTGCACAACACTTCACTATTACAAGGTTAACTTCTGTTAACCCAGACACAAGGCTGGCAATGGCATGGAAAGGAAGTGAGGGAGCCTGGCACAGGAGCAAGAAGAAAAAAATTAGATGGCTAGTAACAGGAGAGAAAAAATTGGATGCGGGGAGAGTAGGCACCAGACGATCAGGAGCTGCTGCCAGGCGCTGGATGCACCCAGGTGTAGATGGCACCAGGCAACTGGGTGTCAAGCAAGCTAGTATAGCTCGCAACCTAAGAAACTGGGAGCTGGTGAGCGCTCCTGGACGTGTGGAACCGATCCTCAGCTGTCAAGAATGTCAATTCTCCCAAAAGCCCAGCGCAACCAAATTAAGCACTACGTTCTGCCCTTACACTTTTTCATATCTTTGTAAAGGAAGGTGTAATGACATGTTTAATTAATTCTTTGAAGTACACAGAGTACCATCATACAGACAAATCTCAACTCCTAGCAAACATTATTTGAGACTTGCAGAAATATAGTATATCATTACCGAAAATATCAGTCCTGTAGCTAACGCAATGTTTACATTTTATTACGCTACTCGATGAAGATGGTAGCAAATGCAAACTTTACTTTATCACGTTACTTGGCAACACTTTACATTATTACATTACTCGTCGTAAAGGTGAGTTACGCCAAACATGGTAAATTGGTAAATTCACTACTGTAACGGTATTTATTATCGAAAAAATCAATTCAGTGGCGAATGTAAATATCAGTTCGACAACGAACCAATGTTTACTTTATAGTATGCCACTCAGCTGTAAAAGCGAACAATTGATATTCTAGACTCCATTTCGTAACAACAAAACAAGGAAAAACATCCTAAAAGCTTTTGGCTGAAGCTACTCGACTTTCGGCTTGAACACTGAAGTCCCATTAATTAATCAGAAAAAAAAAAGAAAAGCTGCGGCCAACACCTGATGTCAACACCAGATGTTGCAGAAACAGACTGAGGATTATCTGCTAAGTCGTTCCTAACTCTTTCATTAGGGGGAGAGACTAGTCACCTACACAGAACATCGGTGTCGCTACCGCGAAATTTGAATTTAAGCTACTGCGATTAAATGAAACCAATACCTATGTAATTACTTGGTAAGTTACTTATATACAAACTACAATTACTATGTAAGCAACTTCCTTTTAGAACAATCTATATAAGAAGAACTCCTTATAAAATAAAAATCACTGATATTTTCTATGTGCTCCACTGTATATTGCTTAGCAAATACAAAACCCAACAATGCTCCTTAGACGTTTCACTTTCCTTCTTTTCTACAATGCCACAGGCAAAACCTCTTGTGTTTACTTTCAATATGAGTATTCGTATCACAAATATCACCTTTATCTTGTGTGCACATACACAATCTCAGCAAA
Source organism: Macrobrachium rosenbergii (assembly GCF_040412425.1). Classification (NCBI taxonomy): domain Eukaryota; kingdom Metazoa; phylum Arthropoda; class Malacostraca; order Decapoda; family Palaemonidae; genus Macrobrachium; species Macrobrachium rosenbergii. The sequence continues at coordinate 60,174,709 of NC_089741.1, forward strand.
CTTACTATGTCATCTGCATATCCACCAGCTCCAACAATAGGGCTATCTCCTACACGTCCTGGCATCTTGGCTGTAATACCCCCTGTTGATGTGGCACAAGCTGTTCGACCAGAACCATCAACCACTGCACAACCTACTGTATCATGGCCATCACCTTCCACTGGGCTGAAATTTCCAAATTCATCAATAGCAGATTGCATTTTAATGGTCATATTTATCAAGAACCTTCATCTCCACTGCTAGGGAGCAGTTGCTTGGGGCATCTTCCTCAACTATTCCAGTTAAAAGCATTTTCCTCCACTAAACCCTTCTTCTCCAAATCCTTCTTTACTTAATTGCTCCATCTAATCCTCTGCCTCCCTCTTGATCCACACCATCTCAAACTTTGCCTCAGTAATCTTTACCACCCCACCACTTCTAATTTCTTCAGTTTCTAGCCCTCTCTGGCAGTGAGACATCCAAAGTTCAACCTAGCATCCTCCTTTCTGTTTGCTCCAGCTTCCGTCCCTCTTTCCTTTACTAATGCCTATGATTCTGAACCATACATCATCACTAACTAGTCTTACTATATTAACTATGAATCATACTGCTTAAAGGCAGTATGATTCATGGACTAAATTTCTTTACTAAAACTGAATCTTTAATATCTAAAAGTTTCAAAAACCTAACACACTTTTAATTAGCCTGTGATATCAAGAAAACCCTCTGGTAATGAAAACTAATGAAAAGCATGTCTTTAATAACAGTTGTGTAAAAAGGTGAACAATGAAGAAATTAACTACTGACCAATTTATTTAAAGAGAATTAACAAAATTTTAACAATTCTTTCTCCTAATTTTGCAACACTCCACTTTGGAGGAATTTTTATGTTTTCATATCTATGACTGTTGAATGTTTTCACAATTATTTACCACCTACAGTTTACAGTGGACCCCAGCCTGTTCGCCGTTCCGGACTCACGGATTTCTCTGTGGAACATATATACAGTACACATTATTCGCAGAAAATTCGTCTATTTGCGATATTTTTCATGGTGAAATATTCACAAATTACTGTATTTTCATACCATTTTCATGACTAAATGCAATTTTTGTGATAAAACTATTAAATATTCACGTATATGCATTTTTGGAGGGTTTTTTGGTATTTTGAACTGTCAAAATAGCAGTTATAAGCATTTTTAGAGGGGTTTTAAGTATTTGTGGATTTGAGCTATTCACGGGGGGTAGTGGTGCACTAATACCGGGGGTTAACTGTATTCACTAATTTCAAAAAACGGTATTACTGTTGTATTAACAATTTCAAGAAAAATTGTTCAATTGAAAAATCTAATACTGTACATTTACCACTTCACCCTTTGCACTTTATCCCACACCTACCTACATAACATGATCCAATTTACATCTATACAGTTTTGCACTTGTGAATTACATTTACTTGGGATAAAATAGAAACAAAGAAATGCCTGGCTGAGCCAAATGGCAAGGTAGCTTAATGGCTTACCATTATTTATGAGCTATTCCTTAATTCTATGCATTAATATTCTCCTTAACTAAAATTTCAAGCTGCCATAATTTATTTACAGTACTGTCCGCTAAAATGCAAAGCTCCGCTTACAGTACTGTACCCTTAAATGCAAAGCTCTCATTTTGTTTCTTAAAACTTTACACACTTACACAAGGGCACAAAGTCACTTAGTGCATTCACTTCCCAATAAAGAAAAAGGCTTACCTGTATCATGGTATCAAAATAAAAGGTTGTTATCTTCTCCGTGTTCTCATATACAGTATTAAATCATAGGGCTACCTCATACAGGTCACACTGAATTTCCTTAAATAAAGGTCATCCATATTGTAAGCTTTCAGTTTATCCAAATACCTTATAAGCTGTATATTTATTCAAAATATAACCTGATAGTGCTATCACTTTTAAGGTGTATTACTTCTAGTTACACAGGAAAAAATTATGACAAGTGCAAATAAACCTTTTCCATGTAAAAATGCTTTTAACATTTATTCAACAACAAAGAGTCACCTCAATAAGATCAGCATTTATAGAACACCACAAAAGTCAGCTCCCTAGGACTCATGTAGAACACTCCAGCTAAAAAAGGGATTTTGACAAAGGAAAAATCTATTTCTGAGGGAGGCCCCGTGTCACCCGGTGAAATTCCATTCTTACACGAATTTCTAGGTATAAATATTACTAAATATACCAGAGAAAAAGCTTTCAGGAATGCTGAGCCTACCCCCCAGATCGAGCATCTTCAATGAAGACGTCGGTATAACCAAGAGGTGAGTGAAGGAATCACAACCACAGAGCCACACTCAATAGACATCCCCATGTCAAGATCCCGGGAAGAGCGAGGGCCGTACCAGCGCCCACGCTCACCAGACCCACTGCGCGACTCCAAGCGCCATCTGAGCCTCATTCCAGACTAGCACCACACCCAGGCTTGGCATGAGCCAGTAGGGGAGCTAACCTGCACCTCAAAATACTCTGAGGGTCACCAGGTGACCACGGGCCTCCTCAGAAATAGATTTTTCCTTTGTCAAAATCCTTTCTGAGCTCAGCCCGTGTCACCTGGTGAAATAGTGTCAGAGAATCATGCCAAGACTGCAAAGCTACAACAGTATATAAAAGGTAATCGGAAAGAAACATGCTATGGAAAAATAGATTTAATTAAAATATCTCAACAATGAAAATTGGGCTTAATTATAGGTAAGTACTGGTGGAATACATACCCCGTAAAAAGATACAAATGAAATTGTAAACTTAACCTAGGAACAAGGTAGAATAATCAACATACAGTACAATTAGGGGAAATAAAGGAGGCCCCCTACAACAATAGAATAACCAGTAATTATAAACTTAAACCTAAGAGCAATGAGATATAATGAAAGACAAAAATTGGAGGTACATGAAGCAAAATAAAAACCGCTCAGTACCTCTGACTAATCTAAATCACAACATATCAAATCCAAATCACAAGACAAACAATAATCAGGGTAATACTAGTATCGATTATGAGGAGCAAGGCAGTGAGGCATGATTGATCCAGAAAGGCAGGCAGTGAAATAAATGAGGCAGGCGGGCGGGGGAAAGGAAAAGGACAAGGATAATTAAGGTGGGAGATGACACTCCCACACCCACTGTAAAAATTTCAGGGCTTGAGTAATTTTAAATAGTGGCGTTTAAACACTAGAGGGATTTCCATCCTGTATACTTGGTAAGTTCGGTAAAATCCATATTATAAAATAATTAGTGAGGTAGCTGCTGCTCGGATATCATGAACCTTTGGGACTGAATCAAGGTTAGCTTGTTTAATAAAATAGAATTTGTTGTCGATAGCATTCAAAGAGAGAGTACCACCTTTCTCCCTGATAAAAAGAGGACCCGACTTAAACTGTGGAGTTCTTTGTAGGTAAGACTTTAGAGTATATACTAGACATAATGACTGGTCCTGAGGAAGAGGCACCACCTGTCCTAAAGAGGTCTTCATTCTTTGCTAGGCGTATGATCAGGGGAAAGGAGGACTTCTCCGGACGGAAGGAAATCAACATGATCATCACCTCTAGTGAGGCCGATAGCTCTGAAATTCTGGCACCTGAAGCCAAGCTAATCAGAAACAAGGTTTTCCCTTAACAGATCCAGATATGAGCATAGAGAGTTATCAATGTCAGTGGCTAATTTCAAAACATCGTTGAGGAACCAGGTAACGGAATGAGGGCGAGTTACTGGTCTCAAACGGGCACATGCTCTAGGGATGGAGGAGAGTATGAATCTGTAAGGTCGATATTAAAACCGTACAAAATACCTTCTTTAAGGCTGATTTAGCTGGTAATAGTGGCCGGGCAAGGCCTTTTTCAAACAATGACCTAAAGAAAGTAATGCTAGGTTGGTTGTCATAGTTTGAGCTCAGATGCCTTTAAAAGGACCCAATTTTTTGACTGCCGAAATCATACTGTCTGAGTAGAATCTCTCTGTCTGATTCCAAAACAGTGTTGACGGGTCAATGTTTGCTCCCTTCTTTGCAGCAAACTTTATAAAGTCCATAAACCAGGGCATTCTGAATTCTTAAGGAAGCTGACACAGTCTTTGTTTTGTACTACTTGGGTCAGTCTGGGTTTGGGTATCTGATGACAATTTAACTTGAGTTCCTGTAGCAGAGGAACCAGTTGCTCTTCGGCCAATAAAGAGCCACCAGAGCTAATTGGCCGTTGAATGACCTGAGTTTGTGCAGAACTTTTAACAACATGTTTATTGGAGGAAACAGATAGATCCTCTCACAACAATTCCAATCTATGGACATCAGCATCGTGGCGAAAGCCTGGGGTCAGGTTGGGAGCCACGTAACAGGAAGCTTGTGATTGCTCTCCGTGGCGAACAGATCCACCTGGAGGCCCGGAACCTGGCGGCGAATCCAACTGAAGGAGTCCCCGCCCAGAGACCACTCCGTCTCCAACGGAGAACCTGGGACAGGAGTCCGCCACCACGTTCCGCACCCCGCTAGGTGGGTGGCTGACAGATGCCAGCCGTGCTTGTTCGCCAAAGGAGAAGATAGCTACCGTCACCTGGTTCCGACCTGATTTGGAGCCGCCCCTGTTGATGCAATGAACCACCACGGTGCTGTCCAGCACAAGCCTGATGAATCTGGCGGGCGGGCCGAGTTTCTGAGCGTTAGAAACACTGCCAGCTTCCAAGGTGTTTATATGAAACTGTTGGAACATTGTGGCACCACGTTCCTTGAACTATTTGTTTTGGTGAGTACCCTCCCAACCGCTTAATGAAGCGTCCGTGTGGATTACTAACGCGGAGGGGAAATTGGAGTGGAACCGACTTGACAGACCACTGGCTGTGGACCACGACCGGAGCCCTTGTCTTCCAAGATTCGCGGGATTGAAGAGACCCTGTCTCTGAGCCTGACATTACCTCGTCTCCGCCACACTCTGTTTATATCTTTTAGTTTCTCTTTCAAGAGCAGGTCCGTCACTGAGGCGAACTGAAGGGGCTGAGAATTCTCTCTTGAGACCGTGCGCGGGATGCTGCTTTTGTCCTTCAAAATTTCCTGGAAGTGGTGGCAATCTCCTTCCCGTTTTTGGATGAAGCGGGAGAGGGATAGCCTGTCTTTACGAGTCAGGTCCCATTGGAACCTAGCCACTGGAACCGGGATTCCGGAGTCAGGCGGGACTTCTCCTTGTTCAACTGAAAGCCTAACAACTCCGGGAACTTGATCACTATGGTCGTAGCCTTCCGGCACTCCTGAATTATCGGAGCCCAGATTATCCAATCGTCCGGGTAAGCCGCCAGGAGATTCCCCGGACCGTGGTTGCTGAACGACTGTTTCCATTAGTTTCATTAAAATTCTGGGGGCTACATTGAGTCCGGAGGCATGAATCTGAAGGGTAGGCTTGTTTCAGTTTGAAACCCAGGAAGGAGAGAAGTTCCGCGCAACCGGGGCGTGATAGTAGCGTCTGAAAGATCGATAGAGGCAGTACGACTCCACGCAGAAGTAGAGTCCGTACCTGAGCTACCGTAAGCATGCGAAACTTGTCGCATCTTATGTAGCGATTTAGATGATAGATCTAAATCACTCTTTGTTGGCCGAATCTTTCTTTGGAACAGTGAACAACCTGCCTTGAAATTTGAGGTGCCTTACTTTCTTTATTGCTCTCTTGTTGAGAAGCTCCGTCCACAAAATCCTGTAGGGTTTTGGAGGAGGGTTGGTAAAACCTGGTCAAAGGAGGGGGATCACTTGATCAGCTCCAACCCAGACCTTTGGACACAATGCTGTGTGCCCAGGGGCTGAAGGTCCACTGGTCTTGAACCAGTAGAGGCGACCACCTACCTGACTGGTCTCAGTGGGAGGAAGAGGGTTTGCTTCCTCTCACGGCCCTACAATTTTCCCGAGAGGTGATCCAGCTCTACCTCTGTATGGGGCGCGACCTCTGCCTCCCCTTGCGCTTCTGTAAAGGTGTGAAAGACACCACGGCCCTCATAGGTGGAATGCGCCGGGAGGAGACGTGCGATGGTGCAGCAAGGGGTTGGGCTGGTTGAACCAGCACGTGTTGGTGGTTGAGCCTTGGAGGTGGAGGGTTGGCCCACCGCCGAGACTGGGACAGCCTGAACCACTGTCTGGGATGAGGTCTCCTTCGTCTCCTGAAGCGTTTCCCGACTTACCTGGGAACTGCCAGGCTTAGGAGTTTTCGCTGAAGGCGGAAATACCCCACCCTAGTGCGTGTAGGCTTTGATTAGCCCTAGTAGCCTCGCTCAGGACCTTTGAGACTTCGTCCTCTGGGAAGAGATTAATCCCCCAGATGGAACTCTTCATGAGCTTTATTAGGCTCATGACGGATGGTGGCATCCGCGAAAATGAATTTCTGCGGCACTCCAACTTTGCCACCATGAAGTCATACAGGTCTGACTGAAAACCTGCTAACAGGGATTTAGCCAGAACCTGGAAGAGCTGTTCGTCTGCACAGGGACGGCGGCACCGCCTCTGACAACTGGGAATTCAAAGACCGGCTCAGTCTTGTCTTGCCTCGAACTCCGCCTTCAGGAGAGCTTCTGGAAGTTTGGGCTGCTCACTGAATGGTGCGAGGATGCAGAAGGCATCTAATTTACCCACCGTAAAGGTGGATGGGCATCCTCAGAACTCCTCACCTCCCGGGAATACCAGGGATGGGAGTCCGTCTCCTGAGCTGAGCTGACAGGGTTTGCCTTCAAGCAGGCCTGGGCCATCGCCAAAGCAACTTTATTCAGGCAGGGGAGGGCAACTTGTCTCCTAAAGGAGAACATCGATGGTTGCCCTTGAACGGAGTGAGTTTTTGTATTCTCCGCTTGCCACTCCGTGAGGAAGTGCGAAGCAGAGCCGATTGGGCTTGGTCCCTAGGGAAGATCACCGTCTCCTTTGGGACCTTGTCTGATCGTCGTGCAGGCTTCCCTCCGTCAGCCTAACGGGCCTGGGGTAGGGGGGGCAGAAGGTCAGGAGGGAAACTCCAACTCCTCCAGACGCCTCCACAAATGCCCAAACCCTCGATAGTCAGGGTATCCTCGCTTGTGAATGTACGGCACGAGAGCAAAACGCCACGGGTTTCCAACGCCAAAGGAGGGAGGAGGCAGTATCAGGGATCTGATAGCTAGGTCGGCACCGCCGAGCGCGCCACTGCTCGGCGATCAGATTCTCCTGACTCTGCAACCTGTCAGCAAGCTTAGAAAGCTTGGAATCAGCCTCCGAGAAAATCTGGCCAAAGCATCCCAGCAAATGCCTCAGGGTCAAAGGGAGGCTGGCGAGGAGGGCTGGTCTGGCGCCCTCTTACTCGCTCCTTTGCCCGAGTTCCAGCTTTGCTCCCGGGAGGCCAGAGGTGCGGACACCTTGCCTTCAACGGGGAAGGGGATGCCTTCCGGGAAGACGAGACTTGAAGCCCTTTGTCTTTCACGAAGCCTTCAACTTGGGGACAGTAGATGGAGCAATGTCCCTCAAGATGGAAGACTTAGAAAAGCCTGAAATGAAGAGGTGGATGATGAAGGGGAATCAAAGAGGGCGCCTGCCCCGCTGCCTCAGCCTACCTCACCACCTACCTGGTCTGCTCAGTATTCATGGGCTCCAGGTCCAAGTCAGAGCGGCGGCGTCCTCGGAACCTCCGCGAAGAGGGTCTCATCTATGAGTGGCTGGGTCACAACCGGATCTGTTCGATGATAGGTGCGGCCACTTCAGCTGGTGCACGACGCAGCGATCTGGGCTCCGAGGGAGAAGATCTCTCACTTCGTCGAGGACGTATGGCTTCCCGACGAACGTTTCTCCCAAACCCAGCCACCTGGGCAGCGGGAGGGACTCAAGAGACTCCTTCTTGGAGGACCTCGTCGGCCTGAAAAAAGGGGGTGAATCAAAGGAGGCTAGAAAATACCTTAAATAAAATAAAATACAAAATATATCCAAAATATTGCAATATGGAAGGCAGAAACTAACATGCGGTTGGAAAGCAAAACAGCTACCGACTCGTCCCTGGTGCACCAAGAAGAGCGAAGCGTTTTTCGTGAGCCCTCCGGGTGCCAAACGCGATCAAATCATCAAGTCGGACCGCATTCAACCAGCGTGGGTCCGATGACCACATGACCATAGGGTTGTTGAAGAGTGGCGGTACACCCAGGCTCTCACAGCAAACAGTCTGTAAGTGAAAATAGTAAATGAGCTACCTTCCCTAAGAAACTTAAACTAAGCAGGCAAGGATATTTTTCAGTTAACCACCGGAGTGCTCGGCGAATGAAAACCTCAGTCAGAGACAGGCCTACTAGAAAGTAACAAAATTAAGGTAAGCAGGATAAACCCCCGACTGCGGAGTATACCGCGAACGAGGAGCCGAATCAACGGGACCTTCACCACAAGGATGCCGGGAACAGGATGGCGGAACCCAAAGGGTGAAATCACGGACTCTATGACCATCATGAAATAATAAATAAATACATATTCGACGGCGGGTGAGCCACGCAAAAATAAATCAATGTATATCTGACGGCGGTGTCAACCGCCGGGGCAGTAAATAAACACACACAAATCCACAGGCGGGATGAGCCGCCGGGGAAAATATAAACATATATAAGATGGTAACATAATTGGTTAACAAAAATATACAAATCTCGTTCCCGAGTCCGCAACCACCTCACCGGGGGAATCTCAGGTCCTATCGTAGAGAACCAAAGAAGGGTGAGGCTGTCAAACACCACGATCCACCGGGACAGATGTAGCGCCAGTCAACCCAACTAGAGTATCTCAACGCGGAGCGAACATAGAACAAGGCTGAGAAGGAAACCCTGAGAAGTTCGAGAACCTGCTCAATCCTAGGAGAGCGGGTAAACGAAGCGACTCAGCCCAGCAACGAGTCACCTGGAATCAGCTCTGGGAGGGGAGCGAATCCTCGACCAGGAAAGATCCACAACCGGAGTGAAAGTTGGACACCGACATCACCCGCACGCAGAAGATGACGAGAAGCTGGACCCAAAAACAGGGTAGGGGAGGTGGGACAGGAAGGGGAGGAGGCCAGAGCAGAGGAAAACAGGAGACTGGGAGAAGCTCACCCGCTCAACTGCATGATACCCAAAATCATGGCCTACACCTAAGGGGAAAGGAGGAAAAAACGACTAAGACCCCTGTACTCTCACCTATACACATAGACGTAGCCTGGCCCAAAATAAAAAGGGGGAGAAGGAAGGGGAAAAGGAACAACAGGGAGAGAAATTTCGAGTCGAAGACCAGCCAGAGCCGAACGATGGGAGTGCTAACACTCAGGAGGAGACACACCACGGAAAAAAACTTCAACCCTTCAAGTGGGAAGAGGGGAAGAGTAGGGTCTCACTCAACACCCAAACAACAACGGACAGAGGAAGGCACACAACAGAAACTCTCAACTCAACCTGACCCTCTCCTCTGCTCTAACCTAACTCCAGGGAAGGGAGAGCAGGAGGTCAAAGGGCAATAAAGCCTAACATACACTAGGCTACAGCATGATTAACCAAATAAATCACCATATGTGTGTGCAAAATAAATAAAATAAAATAAAATAAAAATATACTGTAAGCTGCATGATAGCCTAACCGAGAAGGCTGACAGGATGAGCCTGGCGTCCCCACGGAACTAGACAAGGCAGGTTGACAGCATGATGTTGAGCACCAGTAAAATAATAATAATAATAAAATAATAAAATTATAATTATAAAGTTAAACTGTCCAAGAGGAAACATCTGGGGAGACGCCTGGAGCGGAATATAACGGGAACCGGCGCGGAAACCCAAAGGTACGGATCAAAAACATTATCGTTAGAAAAAACCGAACCACCCAGCTTAGAAAACCACCAGGATGAGACCTATGGGGAAGGATAAGGCATGAGCCACCAGGAAAACTCAAACAGAACAAGCTGAGTGGGTAAACCTCGCGGGACAACATGGTTGGCTGGGGGCCGCCAGAAGGCCATAACAAAGCCACGATAATACTAATTAACATACGGGCTAAGACAGCCAACAAATCATAAGACAACCCCACAATAAGATGGTACTTTAACTTGGATATGGTAGCTGCTCGACAACGCGAGTGCAGAAGAAAATAAGCAGAAAACACAAGCCAAACAAAAACAGCAGCGTCAAAACAAGTGCGTTAGAAATGAATGAGTTCAGATGGCGCTGGAGTCGCCGCGTGGCAGGCTGGTGAGCGTGGGGCTGGTACGGCCCCTCGCTCTTCCCGGGATCTTGACATGGGGATGTCTGTCGAGTGTGGCTCTGTGGTTGTGATCCGCTTCACTCACCCTTAGTTATACCAAACGTCTTCATTGAAGATGCTCGATCTGTGGGTAAGTAACTCCAGCATTCCTGAAAGCTTTTTCCTCTGGTATATTTAGCAATAATTATACCTAGAAATTCGTGTAAGAATGGAATTTCACCGGGTGACACGGGGCTGAGCTCAGAAATCTACATTCTCATAATTGACCATGGGCAAGGAAGGGCAAACCCCAGAGTCATTTACACCTTTTCTCCCTCAAACGCGTGGCTGAATTATCTCCTTCTCAGCTGTTAGAGGGAAGACCATGAAATTTTCTCGAATATGTCAAGAAAGAACTTAAAAATTCCTTATCAATGTTAAGCAGGAATCCTTTAAGCATAAACCATGCTAATGTGCTCTACTGTAATGCAAGTGTTGTATTTAGCAGTCATGCACAAAAACAATTATCTACAACAGATTTTATCTTCAGTGACCCTACCACAATCATAATAGAAACTCAAATGCCTGTTACAGACTGTGAATCAGAAGTCTTGAGAGCCCTAAAGAAGATGAAAAATACAACACTCAAGTGATTTCATAAAACAACTGGTAAACTAGTCATTGCTCAGCAAACCACATACAGTAATACCTCGATCTTACATGATTCGAGTTGTGCGAATTCACAGACACGCAAACTTTTCATTGGAACCTAATTGTCATACACGATTTTTTCACAGACACCCGACATTTGCGAATCCTTGAGAAACCCTGCAGAAGTGTTTGTTTATATTTTTATATAATTTAAGTTTTCAAGCTTTTATGTGTAAATTAAATAACATTAAATAATAAAATTAATAATTTCTCTCTCTCTCTCTCTCTCTCTCTCTCTTACTGGGATGAGAGAATTTTTGTTATTACATGTATATATAAAAAAAAATGGAAAAAAGTATATTAAAACGAAGAAGAATGTTTATTTGTTTTGTATATTAATATGTTATTTACCTAATAATGAGTACTGTACTAATTTCCAAATATTAATAAGATTAAACAATAATAATAATAATAACTGTACAGTAAAGCCCCATATTCGCTATCTCACGATTGCGGACTCACCTATTCACAGATTTCTCTATGGAACATATATACGCATTATTCGCTGAAAATTCGCCCAATCACGGTATTTTTCACTGAGAAATATTCACTGATTACTGTATTTTCATCTCATTTTTATGACTAAATGCACTTTTTGTGATAAAACTATTAAAATACTCAGGTAGTGCTTTAGTTACGATAATTCACCTCATGATAATTCGATTTTGCAACGGGGTAAGCAATTCATACCGATACGACAATATCTAGAAAATATTTTTAAATTTCGCGTAGGCACAGGCAGCAGCGTAAAATCAGGCAGCGAGAGAGACCAAATTACAATAGACCAACATCTTTTCCTCCATCTCTTTATCCCATCTTCTAGTTAAAAAGGTAAAAGAGAATAAATGTATTGTTAGTAACGTTATTCTCTTGCATAAACGAGTATAGCCATAAACAACCAAACAAGAAACTGTTGTTTTGCTTACCACCGTATCAGATAACAACAGCCATTTTGCTTGTATTTCAACCATCATTTGGTAATAAACAAATACCATAGTTAAGTACAAATGAAGTTAAGTAGAATAGGACTGATATATTTTTACATTATACCCTTGTTTGGCATGAATAAAAGATTGTGAAAAACATACTGGCTAAATGTGTTGCGGCAAGTTGCTTAGCTGAAGCTGAGAAAACAATGTTCAAGCTGCTTATGACTATAAATTATCAAGCATCAGCAACATAGATGAAACTCGACCATGGCAACATGGCTGAAACTCGACCATAATTAAAATTAGCGAGAAAGCATTTTAATCAAAACTCCTGGGCATGAAAGAACACATTACTGCTATTTTTATGCCGATAAATGATAAACACATAAAGCTCATATTATGATGTAATCAAGTGAATATCGAACGGAATCTTGACTTTTTTACACAAGAAAACGCCCCCAAACGGCCAACATCATCTATTAATGAAAAAAAATGGATAAATTAATTTCACAACGAGACATATTTAAGTTGTATTTCGACTTAAAAACACTTCTTATAACGAAAAATAACCTTGCTAAACAGAAGTAGGAAAAGCACTGAACTGAGTCAAGCGAAATAAACTTACTACGTAATCGATTTCCAAACCAAAACATTGATCGCTATGACCGCAATTTATAATACAAAAGCAATATAAGAATATATACAACATTACTGGATACAGTGAATTACGGCATAACTTTCCAAAAGATACATGGAAAAGATGCATACAGTAAACCCCCCTGTATTCGCGGTCTCACTATTCGCGGACTCACGTATTTGCAGATTTCTCTGTGAAGCGTACCTACCCATTATTCGCAGAAAATTCGCCCGTTCGCGGTATTTTTCACTAAGAAATTTTCACTAATTACTGTATTTTCATATTTTCATGACTAAATGCACTTTTGTGATAAAACTATTAAAATACTCAGGTATACGCATTTTTACGGTTTTTTTTTTTGTTTAAACTATCAAAGTAGGCAGTTCTAAGTGTTTTAAGAATTCGCAGATTTAAGCTATTCGCAGGGGTGTGGTACGCATCCCCCATGAATACGGGGGTTTACTGTACAGTATTTGTTACATTGATGTTTGTATAATATGATATGTGAATACAGAGTACAGTATAATGTAGGCTAGGATACCGTATATGTATACGATATACCATAGCGTAGGTAAGCTGATTCTTGTTTGTTATTCAATTTCTCTTTGCACTGAATTATCATAAGTTACTCTGCATGAACATCCAGAATTAGCTGATATTAATAATTACTATACCATGTATGTATAGAATATACTTTATAGTGTAGGCTAGGCTACCATATATGTATACATGGTATTCAATACCCTAGTGTAGGCTAGGCTATATTCGAGATACATTTTTTCCAACAAACGATGGGTTTTTTTGGAACCTAACCCCATCATAAGTAGGATAATACCTGTATAAGCATTTCTAGATTTTCTTTCATGTGTTTGAACTATCAAAATAGGCAGTTCTAAGTGTTTTTAGAAGGGTTCTAAGTATTCGCAGGTTTTAGCTATTCACGTGGGGGTATGGTACGCATCCCCCGCAAATACAGGGAGTTTGCTGTAATTACAAAATTTATACATTTCTATAGTAAATTATGTGATATTTCTAAACAAAATAAAAAATATCATTTGTTGATCTTTTGAAACTTCTTGAAGAGAGGAACAGGCAAAGCTGTTAAGTAAATCAATCTTGCCAACAGTGTGTCAAAGATTTCTACTTATTAACTCTCTCTCTCTCTCTCTCTCTCTCTCTCTCTCTCTCTCTCTCTCTCTCTCTCCTCCCTCTCTCTCCTCTCTTCTCTCATGCTATTCTTCTCTGTCTCTGTAATAATTCTAAACAATTTAACTTGGATATTTGTAGCTAATTCATAAATACCTTAACCTGATATTTTAAGCATGACAACTCTCTATCTCTCTCTCTCTCTCTCTCTCTCTCTCTCTCTCTCTCTCTCTCTCTCCATAATTGATAAACAATTTCACTCTCTTAAGTATGGCTGGCCCTTCTCTCTCTCTCTCTCTCTCTCTCTCTCTCTCTCTCTCTCTCTCTCTACTCTCTCTCTCGTTTGCAGTTGGCATCACACATTTTTTGCAACTTCTTATTTCTCTGTACATCTTTACCTGTCAAGAAGATAGATTTAAATTGATCTAATTTTGCCTGTACCATCTACCTCTACGAACTGTAAATGAGCTAGCGTGGCAAATACGTTCTAAAACATAGAGACATAATAACTAAGTGTTGCATTACAGTAGTCCAAATAAAAAATACTCTTTGTTCATGAAAAAGCATTTCAGAACAAAGAGAAAGAGATGCAGAATAAAGTTCTTAAAACGAGGTTGAAGACTTCTAAAAATAGATCAGTTGGGGAGAGGGAGGGGAGAAATCTCTCTTTCCACCTCTCTATTTTTATGCCAACCATTTATTTTTCTGAGCTCGGCCCCTGTCACCCGTGAAATTCATTACTAACACGAATTTCCTAGGTATAAATGTTATAAGTATACCAGAGAAAAAGTTTGCGAATGCTGGAGTTATTTGCCCCCAGATCGATCGTCTTCTATGGAAGACGCGTCGGTGATTACCAAGGGTGAGTGAAAGAATCACAACCACAGACGCTACATTCGATAGACATTCCCATGTCAAAACCCGGAAAGAGCCGGAGCCGCACCAGCTCCACACTCACTCCGCACAGCGACTCCAGCGCCACCTACACTCATTCCATTTCTAAAGACGTGATCATCACTTTGTGTTTTGCCTTGTGCTTGTTCTTTGGCCATGTTTGCCTTGTTTCTCAGCATGTCGTCAGGCAGTTTACTGTCACAAGTTATACCATCTTATTGTGAGGTTTTTATGATAAGTTTTGGCTGTTTGACCCGTATTTTCATATTATACGTGGTTGTTGTTATGGCCTTGTGGCGCCCTCTTATCAAATATGTCGACAGCCCAAAGAGATTCGCCCATCCAGCTTGTTCTGTTTGGAGAGCTTTCCTGCTGCCATTGGCATTCCACTTATCGTTATCTCCTAGATTCATCCTGGTATGCTTTCCTTGGCGGGTTGTTTAAATGTTTCTCACGTTAATTTGTCGAACCGCATATTGTGGTTTCCTTCGAGGTTCCCGTCATTTTCCCGGCTTTGTTTCTCCACAAGGTGTTTTCCATTGACAGTTTTAGCTATGTTTATTATTATATTGTGATGTGCTGGTGCTTTTAATCATAAGGGGAGCAGTCACGGTTTTATTGTTTACTCCTGTCGCTCCTCTTGGTTAGGCTATGCGCCCTTTGTACAAGCACATATTATATATATATATTTTGCTTCTTAGTGATGGTGATTTTATTTTTGTCTGAGTTACTTTAGTGTGTGGGTCCCTAAGCCTGCCTGTGTTACGTTAGTTTGTATTTTGCTTCTTTGGCCTCCGGCTTCCCCCTTCACCTGAGTTAGGGGTTAGTGAGATAGGATCAGCAGGTAGAGAGAATTTCTGTTGTTGTATTTCCATCCACTGTTGTTTGGGTGTGGTAGAGGAGACCATTGTCCTCCCCTTCTTCTACGGAGGGTAGAGGCCCATGGGTGTGTCTCTCTGTGATGTTATAGTATCCCCTTCCATTCGCTTGTTGGTTTTCAGCACGGTTCTCTCCCCGTTGTTTCCCCTCTTTCCTCCCTTCCCTTTTTCCCTCCCTGTTGGCCCAGGCTGTGCCTGGGTGCGGTGTTGGCCTAGGCTCGCTCAGGTACAGAACAAGCCATGAGGCCTTAGGTTGCTTCCTTCCTTCCCTTATTCGGAGTAGGCTAAGATCTTCCACTGCCGGTATTAATTTACTTGGCGTGGTGTGTGTTTGCTGTCCAGAGCGGGTGAAGTATTCTTCCCCAGTCTCTCCTATTTTCACTTGCTCTGGCCTCCCCTTCCCTGCCCCTCCAACCTTCCCTCCCAACCTACCCTAGGTCAGCTCTTTTGTCATCTTCTCGCGCTGGTGACGCCAGCTGGCTTCACTCCGAAGTTGTGGGCTTCCTGGTGGAGGGATTCGCTCCCTCCCAGGGCCAGTCCCCGATGACTTTTTGTGGCTCAGTGTTCCGTTATCCCGCTCTCCTAGGATCGAAAGCAGGTTTCGAACATTCTTTAGCCATCTGTTCTACTTTCTTTTCGCGTTATGCTCGAGATACTTTAGTTGCTTGACTGGCGCTACTCCGCCCGTGGTCTTATGATGTTTGATAGCCTCGCCCTTCTACTATTCTCTAGCGTGGAGGTCTGGGATCTCCGGAGAGGGTGGTTCGGACTCGGAGGTGGAAAATTTTTATTTGTTAACCAGTTACATTACCATCCTCAGCTTTTGTATATGTATATATAATTATTTTGTTCCCTGGCAGTTCCTCCGCGTTGGACATAATGTTATCAGAGTCAGTGTTGTTCCTATTTTGGGTCCTGCTTTATTTGCAGCATCCCTTGTAAGTAAGGCCCGTTGACTCCAGCTCTATCGTTCCACGCCGGGTATTCCGGTGGTTGGAGCTTCTTGCTTACCACTGTTGCAAGTTACTTGTTTATAGGCCCGCCGTCTGACGGGAAAGCTTTCCGCCGAGTACTCGCAGGCATGGTTTGAAAATACACTGTGCCTGCTAGTTTAAGTTTCTAGAGTGGTAGGTTCGTACTTTTACACTTACAGACTGTTCGCGAGGAGCCAGACCCGCCATCCTCCATCAACCTTATGGGCATATGCCGGCCCACGCTGGCTGTGCGGTCGGCTGATGACCTCATCGCCTGGCATCCTGGCAGTTGAGGTTTGCTCGCTCTGTGCGGAAGCGTCCAGGACGAGTCAATGTGTTATTGGCTGCTTCTTTCACATTTATTTCGTAAGTCCGATATGTGATTATATTGTATGTCATGGCTTTTTTATGTTTCAACATATTAGCCCTGGACTCCCTGCTCTCTTCCAGCTGGCAGTCCTCCAGAAGAGAGGCCCTGAGTCTCCTCAGCGCCTGGGGCTGGGCTTGGAAGAAACGTGCTGTCGGGGAAGCCGCCACGTCCTCGACGGAGGTTGAGGGATGAGCTACCCCCGCGCCCAGCTCACCTGCAACGTGGCCTGCGGATCTGGCCACACCCATCATCGACCAGACTCGGGCCACACCAGCCAGCTCAAGAGGACCCCTGTACACGGAGGTTTGGAGGACGTCCCCGCTTTAGACTTAGACCTGGAGCCGATGAACACGGAGCGGACCAGGGGGTAGGTACAGAGGTAAGTGAGGCAGCCGGGGGCGGCGTAACACCGATTCCCCATCATCCTCTGTGTCCTCTTTTTCCAGGTTTGGAAGTCTTCTCTCTGGAGTGGACAGGGCTCCATCTGCTGTCCTGCTGGAAATTGAAGACGCCGTGGAAGCGAAGGGCCATAGTCCTCGTTCTTCTCGTAAGGCATCTCTCCCTTCCCCATCCGGCTGGCCAAGGTTATGGAACCTGTGGCTCCGGGAGCAAACCAGCACCTTGGGCAAAGGAGGCGCAAGGCGCCTGAAACAGCCCTCCTCGCCAGCCTGCCTTTGACCCCTGAGCGGTTTTACAGGGATGTTATAGAACACATCTCTTGGAGGTGGAGGGCGAAGCTTTCCCAGATGCCCGGAAAGACTTCATAATCAGGAGACTCTGCTGGCGGATATGGCTCGCTCGGCGGAGCAGCTCCAGTACGAAATCCCTGATATTGCTGGACCCTCCCCTCGCTTCGATGTAGGAAACACCTGTGAGGTTTGCTCTCGTGCTGTCCCGGCACGAAGACACTGACCATCGAGGGTCTGGGCACGGGCGTCTGGAGGAATTAGGTTCTTCCCCTCCTGATCTTTTGCCCCCCCTACCTGAAGCCAAGTTAGGCTGACGGAGGAAGCCTGGATACACCAGACAAGGTCCCTAAGGAGACGGTGATCTTCCCTAGGGACCATGCCCAATCTGCTCATGTGCGCACTCTTCACTGAGTGCAGGCAGAAAACACTAAAATGACTCCCTTCAAGAACAGCTACACCATGTTTTCTTTGGGTGATAAATTTTTGCTCCTGCCTCAACAAAAAGTTGGCTTGGCAATCTGCTCGGCTTTTTGCCGGTAGCAAAACCTTGCCTCAGCTGAGGGAGACGGACTCCACATCTCTGGTATTCCCGGGAGGTGAGGAGGTTCTGGAAGGACCTCATCCACATTTACAGTGTGGGCGGAGCGGACGTGCACTGCGTCCTCTCAGTTCAGTGGAACAGCTCCCTAAGCTCCCGGAAGCTCCCTGAAGGGCGGAGTTTGAGGCACGGTGTGCAAGTTAAGCCAGTCTTTAAACTCCTGTGCTTAACACAAACGTCGCCGTCTCTGTGCAGAGGAGCCTCTGTTTCAGGTTCTGGCTAAATCCCTGTGGCAGGGTTTCAGTCAGACCTGTATGACTTTATGGTGGCAAAGTTAGAGTGCCGCACCCATCTTAGCGAGATGCCACTGTTCGTCATGAGCCTAACAGAGCTCATTAAGAGTTCCATCTGGGGTTAATCTCTTCCCAGAGGACAAAGTCTCACGGCCCTGAGCGAGGCTACCAGGCCAGCCAAGCCCACGCTCGTTGGGGTATCTCTCCGCTGCCGGAAGACCCCAGTCTGGCAGCTCCCAGGAGTAAGTCTACAAGCGTTTTTCGAAGGCATAGGAGGCCTCAACACCAGACACAGATGGTTCAGGCTGTCCCAGTCTTCTGGCGGTGGGCCAACCTCCACCTCAGGGCTCAACCCCAGCAGTGCGTGCTGGTTCAGCCAGCCCAATCCCTGTTGCACCATCACATTGTCTCCTCTCCGGCATACAATCCTACCTGAGGGCCAAGGGTCTTTCACGGCCTTAATAGGAGCGCAAGGGTAGAGGTCAGCCTCATACAGAGGCAGCTGATCTTCCTCCGGGAAAAATCAGCTGCAGAGAGAAACAAACCGCTTCTCCCACTGAGACCAGTCAGGTAGGTGGTCGCCTTTGGTTCAGAGACCAGTGGTCCTTCAGTCCTGGGCACACAGGCGCATTGTATCCAAGGGTCTGGGTTGGAGCTGGATCAGGGATCCCCCCCTGACCAGATTTATCATCCTTCCAAAGCCCTACAGACTTTTGACGGAGCTTCTCAACAAAGAGCAGCAATAAGAAAATCGGCACCTCAAATTTCAAGGCAGGTTGTTCACTGTTCCAAAGAAAGATTCCGATCAGCAAAGTGATTCTAGATCACCGTAAATCTAAATCGCTACATAAGATCTGAAAACCGTTTTGCACGCTTGATGGCCCGCACGGGGTCTCTACGTGGAGTCGTCACCACCTCTGCTCGATCTTTCAGACGCTAACTATCACGTCAGGCTGCGCTGAACTACTCTCCCCCCTTCCTGGGTTTCAGACTGGAAACAAGCCTACCCCTTCAGGTCATGGCTGGACTCAATATAGGGCCCCAGGATTTTTACAAAACTGGCGGAAACAGTCGTTCAGCAGCTCGGCCCCGGGGATCTCTGGTGGCTTACCTGGGCGATTGGATAATCTGGGCTCAACAGTACAGTGCCGGAAGGCTACAGCCATAGTGATCAAGTTCCTGGAGTCGTTAGGCTTTCCGGTTGAACAGGGCCTGACTCCAGAATCCCGGTTTCAGTGGTTGTCTCCAGGGGACCTGTCCTCGTACAGGCTATCCCTCCCACCGTCAAGCAGAAGGAGATAGCCGCCGCTACCAGGAAATTTCTCTGAAGGACAAGCAGCATCCCTGCCGGTCTCAAGAGAGAATTCTCAGCTCCCCCTTCAGTTACGCCCCTCTGTGAGCGGACCTGTTTCTAAAAGCAAAGCTAAAAGATATAAAACAGAGTGTGAGCGAGATTTGGCCAATGTCAGGCTCCAGAGGACAGAGTCTCTTCAATCCCGCTGAATCTGAAGACAGAAGGCCACCATGGTCCACAGCCAGTGGCTGTCAAGTCGGTCCCACTCAATTTCCCCTCCGGCTTGGTAATCCACACAGACGTCATTGCCGGCTGGGGAGGGTACTCCCAAACCAAAAGTTCCAAGGGACATGGTCTACAATGTTTCCAACAGTTTCATATAAACACCTTGGAAGCTATGGCAGTGTTTCTAACTCTCAGAAACTCACTCGACCGCCAGATTCATCAGGCTGGTGTTGGACAACGCGCGTGGTGGTTCGTTGCATCAACAGGGGCGGCTCCAAATCAGGTCACAGTAAACCAGGTGATGGTAGCTATCTTCTCCTGGCGAACAAGTTAATGGGCTGGTATCTGTCCAGCCACCCACCTAGCGGGAGTGCGGGCGTGGTGGCAGACTCCCTGTCCAGGACTACTCCCGTTGGAGACGGGGAGTGGTCTCTGGACGGGGAATCGCCCAATTGAGTTTGCCGGGTTCCGGGACTCCAAGATCTGTTCACGGGAGAGCAATGCAAGCTTCCTGTTATGTGGCTCCCAACCTGGACCCCAGGCCTTTGCCACGGATGCATTGACCATAGACTGGAATAATTGGGAGAGGATCTACTTGTTTTCCCCAATAAACATGTTGTTGAAAGTACAGTACTGCACAAACTCAGGTCATTCAAGGGCCAACTAGCTCTGGCAGTTCTTGATTGGCCAAAGAGCAACTGGTTCCCTCTGCTCCAGGGAGCTCAGGGTGCAGTGTCATCAGATACCCAAACCCAGACTGGGACTCAAGTGGTGCAAAACCAAGACTGTGTCAGTTTCCTTAAGAATTCAGAATGCCTAGTTTTATGGACTTTATAAAGTTTGCTGCAAAAGGGGGAGCAAACATTGACCGTCACTCTCTGCTTCTAGAATCTGATAAGAGGATTCTACTCTCAGACAGTATGATTCAGCAGTCAAAAATTAGCATCCTTTTGAAGGCATCTGAAGCTCAAACTATGACTACTAACCTAGCGGTTACTTTAGATCTGTTGTTGAAAAGAAGGCCTTTTGCACCACCTTATTACTACAGCTAAATCAGCCTTAAAGAAGGTATTTTACCTGGATGGGGTCCCGTGTCACCCGGTGAAATAGTCCATTCAGCACTTATTTCTAGGTAATTCTGTTGCTAGATACCAGAGAGAGCTAAATGAAATGCTGGAGTTACTACCCCAGAGCGAGCCTCCACTAGATGGAGTGGAAGTGTATGGAAAAGGGTGAACTACAAAACATCGGAACTTATCCTATAGAGATTCCCAGTGTCAAAAGTCCCAACGAGAGAAGTGCCGATACAAGCCCATGCACTACTCATGGACTGCCTACAAGGCAACACTAGCCGCATTCCATTTTAGCACGTTTTTTCGTTCAGACAATAATTTAATTGATCCTTATTTTGTGCCTATTTTGGTTTTTGTGGCATCCTCTTAAAGTTCTTCAATTACTTGAGTACCAGTGTTTGTTGTTTTAGGCGATTGGAAGCCTTATTTTCCTTTAGTTTTAATAATTAGGGAATTTATAACCCTGTCTCGATCTCCACTCTCACGCCGCCTCTTGACCTCTCTTGGTCTGGCTCAGGCATATTTGTTTTTGTTTTTTTTATTTGTATCCCTTTTTATTTGGGATGTTTTACGTTAATGATCCTATCTTAGTGGGTTTGATTAATTTTTGTTTTGTTCTGTACCCATTTACTCTGAGGAAGTGCTGTTTAGCGTTTGGGCTACTTAGACTCACCCTCGGCCCATTCGCTTTTTCATGACTTCATTACGAGAGTGATTTTATTATGGTAGTGATGTTTAGCGTTAGGTTACGAGCTACCCACTCGGGCCATTCGCCTTTATCATGGCGCAGCTACGGGGTGATGTTTAGCGTTTAGGCTACAGCCAAGCTACCCCTGGCCCATTCGCTTTATCGCGGGTCATTACGCTGTCGAAATGTTGTTGTTGAGCGTTTGGCTACGAAGTTTCCCCTGAGGCCCATTAAGCTTATTATCATGGCCTCATTATGCTTTATTTTTTGTCACTCACTTCTCTTGGCCTTTGGGGATCTTGGCTGGTACTGTTAAGTACGGTTTTTACTTTGTTTTCATTGTTACATTTAATTTTTTGACCTTGTGCTTGGATCTTTTGAATTTTGGGGATACTTTCATTTAACTGGAGGTCGGCTCATGTCCCTTCACCGCTCCATGTCGATAGCCTGCCTATCCTCCTACATGTACTGTGACAATTTTTGTTTTATTATGATTTTTTTTTGAGTTATTTGTAGCCTTTACCCCTCTCCCAGGCTTCCTTCTCATGTCGCCTCAGTTAGGTTAGCCTAGGGTTGACTGTCTAACCTTTTCCTTGAGAAAATTAGTTAGAAGGGGGACGATCTCGATCTGTGCGTATGAGTTTCATGGGATCTCATTTCTGTACATGTGTGTTTTATGTCTGGTGCTTCCCTTTGTTTTGGTTTTGACTTGGATATTGCCTCGTCCCACCTCTCTCCTCCTGTTTTCGGCTTTTCACTTAGGCTAATGTTCCTAATGTTAGCTGAATAGTTTAGGTTTACCTCGAGCCTATCTAGTTCAATCCTTCTCTTGGGTTGCCTACCAGTGGTGACCGGAGTGCTCTCCCCCTGTTCACACTTCTTTTTACCGACTATATTTTGTTATTTTGTGGTTTCCAGAAGTCCCCTTCTCTCTCCTTTTGTTATCCTTTGCTCTCTCTCCCCTTGGTTTGTTTTCAAGTTTGTTAACTTTTCCAAGGCTTGAGACAATTATCCTTATTTTTATGTCGGGCCTAAATCCCTCCCTGCATTGATTGATTGTCCTTCGGTGTCTGAGTTGGCACTCCACCTGGAGTCTGAGGTGACCAGAGTGCTCTCCCACCTCCTGTTCACCTCTTTTATCTTTCATTGCTCTCCTGGCGTAGATGTTTTTGCCCTTCTCTCTTTTCTCTCGCTCTTGTCGTGCGACACAGCTTACATAGCTAGGACGCTACTTCAAGGAATCTCTCTAGGCGCCGGGAGTGCTGGGTCCACCCCTGGTCGCTGCTTTGGGTTACCAACCCCCTGGCCTATCCTTCCCCCTTCCTTTACGCCGACTATTTCCCTTCGTGGGTACTTCCTACACGCTCGCGACTCACTGCTGGGATCTCATACGAGGCCAGTTAGCGCTTCTCCACCTAACTGTCTTCCGCTTATTTACTTTAGCCGTTCCCCCTCCCCTTTGCTACTACCCGTTAGGTGTTTCGTTATCTTGTTGGGCTCTCCTTGCTTACTGCCACGGGCGGCGTTTAGTGTTTAGCGGTCGGCGTTTATTCCCACCGCTATCACTGGCTCAGGATATCCTCCTCCGGTTTTCCTCTCTTGGCTCGAGGCGCCACTTCGAACAGTTCATAACCTTTCCATTTTGTTCAAACATGACGCTCCGGAATGTTCGGGCGGATTTGTTTTTATGTCTGAGTTTTGTCCTGTTAGGCCCGGTTTTCTCTCGGTTTCTCAAGGGGTTTTCCTGGTCTGACTAGGCTTTGGCTGCTCGGTACTCTGCCGGCATCCGTTCCAGCATGCCTTTTTCATACGTTTTCGACTGTTTTGCAAGTGCAGGAATGCTCCGCTATCCTACAACAAACCAGCGGTCACGAGTCTATAACTCCCATTCCGGTGCGCAGTCTGTTTGGATTTATAGTTTGGCACGGATGTTGGCGAAGTCTGCTATGCACTCTCCTCGAGCAGGCTTCTTGATGAACCCGTAGGTTTTCATATATACCTGTCCGGTTTAAATACTCCGCCAAACTCCGCCTCATGTGACTTATTCTTGAGCTGGAAGGTTGTAAAATCGCTGCCTCTCTCGAGCAGGCTACTTGATGAATCAGGGTTTTATTACACCAGTCCGGTTTATCGCCGCCGTAAACGCCCTCCTTGGCTTATTGGCTCGTTTGGCACCCGGCAGGTTCGTTATCGCTATGCTCTCCCAAACAGGCTGCCTGATGAACAACAGGTTTCATATATACCTGCGGTTTACCTCCGTCGCTCCCGCTCATGTGGCTTATTAATAGTCGCTCTTTGAACCTCCGTCTCGGGCGGGATTCTCGTTAATTGGTAGGTTTCGCCTAAACCTATCGGTTCTCTGCGCCTCTTGGCTTATTAATAGTTAATCTT
Source organism: Macrobrachium rosenbergii (assembly GCF_040412425.1). Taxonomy (NCBI): domain Eukaryota; kingdom Metazoa; phylum Arthropoda; class Malacostraca; order Decapoda; family Palaemonidae; genus Macrobrachium; species Macrobrachium rosenbergii. Next base: position 60,198,627 of record NC_089741.1, read on the forward strand.
TCGGTGTTTGGGCTCTCTCCAGGCGAGATTCTCGTGGATCAGTGGGTTTTTCATACGCCTACTCGATTTCCTCCGCCAAACTCCGTTTCAGCGTAGATTCTGATAAATTGGTAGGTTTCATATACACCTATCCAGTTTTTCCTTAAGCCAAACTCAAGTCTTATATAAATTATTGATAGTTGTTCCTCCAGTGTCTGGGGTTCTAATTTTCCTCCTGGAGGTCCGGCCGAAGTCTCGCACTCCGCCAAGTTAATTGGTTACGGAGGTTTTCTGAAGACGTTATGCCTTTCTGTCCTCAATTCTCGGACCTGTGAACATCGTCCCGAGCGATAAGTAGGTGGAATAACTGAGACAAAACACTCCGCTAGCTCGAATTAGTGAGGCAAACTTTTCCCTTTAGAGATTCGTTACCTTCTCATCCCTTTTCGATGGTTCTAGCCCACCGTCCCTAAGAGTGAAGTCAGTAAAAAAAAAGAAAAAAAAAAGACCACCCTTTTTAAAACCAAGAAGACCATTCAGAGGGCCTCATGACGTCTACGGATCTCTAACTGCAGTGCCATCTCTGAGTTTGGCCTGCGTCTTCTGAAAGTGACGCCCAAAGCAAAGCAAAGCTGATTTACCCCTCCTTCCTTTGTTGAAAACTACTACGGGTCTCCCTTATAAGGAGCTCGTTATGAGGGTCATTGTCAACCTATTAACTGACTATCTACTGGCATGGTCCATGCCTTCCCCTTTCCCAGAGCTTTTAAATCCAAAGAGATTAATCTCAAGACTCATTGTCAATGGATCACCTGTTAAGTCCTGCTCCGTTCTGGAATTCTATCGTTCCGGAGATCCACCTCTTTTCCCCTCCAGTCTGGGAATCTTGGTGTCTTCCTTTATGCTTCCCAGCATGAAGGCACCCTCCTGTCGGTGTGGCACACGTGGAGGTTGGTGGAAGGGCATTTCTTCCTTCGGTCTGGTATCCTCTTATCCGGTTTTACCAGACTGTCAGAACGAGGCATGGCATCTGTCTGGCAGGATCCATAAGTGAGCCCTCAGCTGGGGCTGGACACCATCGCTCCTGAGGACTTAACGAAAGTGGCAGGCGGAGAATTCCAAGTTCACGCCAGCTGTGGGTCTTCCGTGCTCTCTTGAGAGCCCTGTTTCTACCCCTTGTGCTCCGAATGTAGCCCTTTATCAACAGGTTTGTTTTGAAATGTCGTTGAGGCATTTCCGAGACAGATATCACAGATATTCATTAGATCTTAACCCTGGACTCACGCTTAATTTATTCAGCGTGCACAGCTCCTAAGCTTCGGAGTCAATTTGAAAGCTGAAACAGGGTGTAAGTCAGGCTTGCCCCCGTTCCGCCTTGAGCTGAAAAATCTTATGAACGGTTTCACCTGGAGAATTAATCTTTTCCCAGGTGGCGTTGTTACGGCCCATCTGGGGCTACTGTGTGCCCAGAGCCTCCGTTCTCATGGGTGTCTGCCCTCGAAAGCGAAACGGTCTGATCTTGCTGGGACCTGCCCTAAGTCCGGCAAGAAGTTCATGTGGTTCAGAGCCCCTGCTCAGGCAGTGGTGCAGGCTCTTCAGGTCTCTGCCCCTAGACAGCCTGTCAGCTCACTCCCAGCCTCCCACCTCGATGTGTGCGGTTCAGCCAACACATCAGCCCTTTGTAACGCCCGTGTATCTCTGCCTCCCCACGGGGAAAGAGATAGTAATGCCATGGGGTTTTCTTTGCTTCATACGAAAACCTAAGAAAAATTTTCACTAGACATTTGGCAGAGGCTCCTGACCCTCCCGGGGTTATCATAGAGCAGGGATGCATCTGCTCCTCTCCGAAATTGGGAAGGCTCGGCCACGGGAGGGCAACTGACCTCCTCCTGTGAGTATTTCTCATATGGGTGGGAGGCTGTACCATTTTAGGGCCACTGGAACTGGTTCCTGGGCCCAGAGTAGTTATCAGGCCCGGTGGAGCTGGACCGTTGTTCCCCCCAATCAGGTTCAATCAGCCTCCGCCCAGGCGCCCTGGGGTCTTTCGCGGACGGCCTGTCAGGCTTTTTCAGTCTGCAGGAAGTTCCTTCCACTGGAAAATTTTCAGGCGTGTGATTGGTACTCTACACTCCATGCATGGAAGTCTGATTGCTTACAGTCTTGTAGGTTGGCGGATCCTGCCTATAGCCGTGGGCCGTAACCACCTCTATAGACACTTTCAGCGCTTCCACGCACCATCTTGGACATAGAAGGTCCTATCCCTTCTTAGGATTCAGACTCGGGAGCAGAGCGCACCCCTTCAGGTTCATGCCCTCCTCAATGCAGCTCCAGAGTCTTCGCCAGTTTTAGACACTGCCGTAGTTCAGCAGCTCCGGTATTAGGAGGCTATGCTGCTGCATATCTAGTTGCCTGGCTCATTTTTGGGCACCCCCAGCGTGGGGGTGCCTGAGGCGCAAGATTTCATTTATAATCAGTTTCACATAAGTCTTTGGGGCTTCTAAGTAACCAGGAAGGAATCCCACCTGATTCAGGAGGGTAGCCTTCCGTGAGTTATGAATCCAGTGGAAGTGGAAAGAGATAGCTGGGCATCTTATCATTTCATCATCTCAAGCATACCTCTCCCGTGCCCAAGAAAAGGTGTCTGGTTTTCTCCAGTTTGCTTCAGTGACGGTTCTCCTTCTGAAGTCAAAGCTGGAGTTTATGACCCGGGGTATGGTGAGTCAGGGACGTGTCTCCTTGATTCCTCTTGAATAGTGGCCTCCGGCCTTGCACAACTGTCAAGGAGAAGTCAGTTCCTCTCCAGCTTTCCCCTCGGCCTCAGTATTCACACCGTCACCTCTGGCGGGTGAGGTGGTTATTTTTGGCCCAATGGAGTACATGGTACTTAGTCGGTCGCGTTCCGACAGTTCCATATCAACGCTTTGGAGGGCGGTGACAGTCTGCCTGTCCTTGGAAACTCCCCCCCAAGAGGTTAGAGGCTGGTTCTGAACAAAACAGCAAAAGCGCTCAACAGGTGGTTTTGGACTCGGGTGCTCCGTTCAGGTTATGGTTCATTCTTCTCCATAACCAACAGATAGGTGCCTCTGTCTACCACCCTTCGAGCGGGCCAAAAGGTCACTGCTTTTTCCTTATCCAGGGCCTCCCCTGGTGTCGAAAGTCCTTGGCGGAGCATCATTCAGGTAGTCTTGTGACCTTTTCCTGGGCCTGGAAGTAGGTCTGTTTGCAACCCAATTCAGCCACAAACTATCAAGCTGTCCCGTCTGGTAAACTCAGCCTCGTCAGCCCCCTCAAACTCTGATGTCCTGGCTTTGTGGTCTTTGTGAATCTTACAGTTGAGGAGGAAACTGATATTGCAATGTTATTACTGTTTTCCTGAAATCAGTTAAGGGATCCTACTCTACTGCAGTATGGTTCTGCAGTTAAGAAACTAGCACTCTTCACATAGTTTTCAGGCTATAGTACTGATCGATGCATTGGCCTCGAGGAAAGTGTTTTGTTGGAACCAGACTCACAGGCCCTTAACTTTCATCCCTAAGGTCTGTGTTCGTCTAAGAACAGTACTCCATCCAGGTTTCCTGGTCTTTTGAGTAATGTATCGGAGTTAGCTTGGTAACCAACAATCACCTTGTTCTTATCTTTCCTTGTTAAGGAAGTCCCAAAATTTTTAATCAGCTTAGCTTCTGAGTGTTAGTTTTCCTGTACTGTCTGCCCTGTCTGGCGGAACCAATCAGTTGAGTTTGTCTGGTCTCTGGACCAATCATTTGGTTTTCCCCTCTTCAGGGTAGTGTTGTGAATTCCCTCACCCCTAACTTTCTATCTACATTGAAGGTCCTCATTTTCGGTGGTCACCTTGGAGAAGTACTCCTTTTACAAGGTCTGTTTCTGTGTCCAGTTTTCTCCTTGCAGGCTTTTTAGACAGGACCCCATTTTGTCAGGTCCTCTCCTTTAAAAAAGGGGGCACTGTCATTGGGTCTGCTATTAGGCAGGAAATTTTCTTAATACAAGCCTATTCAGGTGCTATTCTAAGCTCATGATCTTAGGCGGTGACCACTTACATTATTTTCATTACATGAACTTAGAGGACCTTACTTATGTTCAGGTAGAATTCTCCTAGTTTTCAACGTTTCTATTTAAGTCTTTAATAGCATAAGAATGATGTTTATTTCTCTGTTACTATTTCACGGGTGACACGGGACTCGATCCAGAAAAAGGTTTTGACAAAGGAAAAATCTATTTCTGGAGGGGCCCGTGGTTGGTGGACCCCTGGTTTTTCATTCTCTCCCTCCCTTGATAAACTTCATTCTAGTGAGGTGGGTGCTAACATGGAACACGGCTAGTGTTGCCTTGTATACAGTCGACGAGTAGTGCATGGGCTTCTATCGCACCTCTCGTTGGGACTTTTGACATTGGGAATCTCTATAGGATAAGGTTCCGTGTTTTGTAGTTCACCCTTTTTCCATACCGACTCCATCTAGTGGAGCTCGCTCTGGGGGTAGTAACTCCAGCATTTCATTTAGCTTTTCTGGTATCTAGCAACAGAATTACCTAGAAATAAGTGCTGAATGGACTATTTCACCCGGTGACACGGGCCCCTCTCCAGAAATAGATTTTTCCTTTGTCAAAATATTTTTTTGTATAGTTTTAAAATCGACCTTACAGATTCATACTTCTCCTCCATCCCAGAGCATGTGCCCGTTTGAGGCCAGTAACACGCCCACATTCTGTTACCTGGTTCCTCAACGATGTTCTAAAATTAGCCGCTGATGCTGATAACTCACAATGCTCTTATCTGGATCTGTTAAGGAAAACCTTGTTTCTGATTAGCTTGGCTTCAGGTGCCAGAATTTCAGAGCTATTGGCTCTCGCTAGAGGTGATGATCATGTTGATTTCCTCCCGTCCGGAGAAGTCCTCCTTTCCCCTGATCATAGGTTCCTAGCTAAAAATGAAGACCCTCAGGACAGGTGGTCCCCCTGGAAGGTGGTGCCTCTTCCTCAGGACCAGTCCTTATGTCCAGTATATACCTTAAAGTCTTATCTACAAAGAACTCTACAGTGTAAGTCGGGTCCTCTTTTTATCAGGGAAAAGGGTGGAACTCTTTCATTGAATGCTATAAGACAGCAAATTCTGTATTTTATTAAACAAGCCAAACGGATTCAGTCCCTAAGGTTCATGATATCCGAAGGCAGTAGCTACCTCTACTAATTATTTTCATAATATGGATTTTGCTGAACTTACCAAGTATACGGGATGGAAATCACCTCTAGTGTTTAAACGCCACTATTTAAAATCACTCGAAGCCCTGAAATTTTCTACAGTGGCTGTGGGGAGTGTCATTCCCCCACCTTAATTATCCTTAATCCTTTTCCTTCCCCCCCGCCCGCCTGCCTCATTTATTTCTCTGCCTGCCTTTCTGGATCAATCATGCCTCACTGCCTTGCTCCTCATAATTGATGCTAGTATTACCCTGGTTATTGTTTGTCTTGGTGATTGGATTTTGATATGCTGTGAGTTTAGATTAACATAGAGGTACTGGAGCGGTTTTTATTTTGCTTCATGTACCTCAATTCCTGATTTTGTATATCTCTCATTGTTCTTAGATTTAAGTTTGCATTTACCTGTTTATACCATTATATTGTGGGTGTCTTTTATTCCACCCCTAATTATATTGTATATCTGTCATTGTGCATTACTCTTAGACTTAAGTTTACATATTCTTCATTGTGTCTTTATATTGTTGGGTGTGTTTTGTTCCACCCGTACTTACCTGTTATTAAATCTATTTTTCCTTGATGAGATATCATAATTAAATCTATTTTTTTCATAGCGTGTGTTTTTGTTCAAATCACCTTTTGTTTTCTTTTGTAGCTTTGCAGTCTTGGCATGATTCTCTGTCACTATTTCACCGGGTGACAGGGCCGAAGCTCAGAAAGGGATTTTGACAAAGGAAAAATCTATTTCTGAGGAGGCCCCGTATCAATCTGACCCTCCCAAGCTGCTTTCCCCCCCTACTTGCACATGCCAAGCCTGGGGGTGGTGCTAGTCTGGAATGAGTGTAGGTGGCGCTGGAGTCGCCGCTTGGCGGGCGGGTGAGTGTGGAGCTGGTACGGCTCTCCGCTCTTTCCGGGGGGTTTTGACATGGGAATGTCTATCGAGTGTAGCTCTGTGGTTGTGATTCTTTCACTCACCCTTGGTAATACCGATGTCTTCCATATAGAAGACGATCGATCTGGGGTAGTAACTCCAGCATTCCTGAAAGCTTTTTTTTCTGGTATACTTAGCAATATTTATACCTAGAAATTCGTGTTAGTATGGAATTTCACCGGGTGACACGGGGCCTCCCTCAGAAATAGATTTTTCCTTTGTCAAAATCCTTTTTTTTAAGGGTAATGTATTAAGCCAACTTTTAAATGAAATCGCATTAACTTAAATTTCATTTAAAGTTAGCTCTTCTAAACATGATTAGGAGTCATGTTGATGTTTAAACTCTAGAAATAAGCATTTATTACTATTTTTAGAGACTGTGCCAAACTTACGCAAAAATTCACCTTGTGTGAGGGGTTCTGGAACCTAACCTTGCGTAAGTTCGGGGTATGACTGTACATGAAAACGTGTAAAGAAATGGATGTGGCCAATATACACAGGAAAAGGTGATGCAATACAGCATGAGACAGGAAAAGGTGATGCAATACAGCATGAGAAATTTAGCAAAACAAGACTGGGAACATGCTACAAAAATGCTTAAGAAGCTGGTAGAAAAGACTTGGAAAAACTAACAATTGTAAATGTAGTTTCAAGACAAAAAAATAAAGAACACTGGCAATCTCTATATCACGGCAATTATGGAAGAGGTGTCACACAAAAGGAAGTGGTTACGCTCTATACTTGTGGCAACTGAAAGGTATTTGACAGGTATACAAAGACAAACAATTAAGTGGGGCACTACATATGAAGGACACCACTGAAAGACTTGTAAAGACAGCGATGTTGCTTTACCATAACACAAGATAATGAAGACTGTGAGTCTTTTACTGTTCTAGAGGCAACATTGGAATACAAAAAAGGCCAGCCTTATGAGATGCATATGCAGATAACCCATAGTTTAAGAGTAGAATCAGAGGAAGTCATCTGAGTAATAATATTTAAAAGGTTGAAGATGGAATAGAGAAGAGAGAACTGAGAACATAGCAAGGAAATAAAACATATGGTCACTGGTAAGGAAGCAAAGGAAAAATTAAAGAAAGGCAAGGAGTTGTGTGAATGTTGAAGGATAGGTGAGAATTTTGTACATCCAAGGTAACAATGGGGTTCTCAGTGATGTTAATGATTGCCAAAATACATGTTGGGTAGGGGATTTTCAATGGCCATTTTGCACACAATGAGCAAACTGAAATGAGCAGGAGGAGGACTATGTGTAAGGAAGAAAGAGATGTAGAAAAAAATTTCTTTTAATTGGGAAATACTGTACACTGGATTATGAAGCAGGTACGTAGCTTCCTGGACAACTAGTAAACAAGAGTATCCAATTGTTACAGCAGCAAAAACTTTAATGTATGTCAGGCCTACATTACTCTACACAGCAAAAATCACAAGCAATAACACATGGATGTGACTACATGATGAAGATTCATGGCTGGAATATATTAGATATATCATATTACAGGTGAGAAGGTTCTAGAGAGATATGTTGCAGAAAGGGAGAGCAACAGCTAGTCAAAATAGTGGTAAATGAGGTAGCAAGATGAACACCATTAGGGAGTCTCCAAAGATGATGGAAAAAAAGCAATGAGGAAAACCTAGACCACTTGGGAATAAAGGCTAAAAGTACTCCAGACACAAGCGTGTGGAAGAAATCATTTCATACCATCATGAAAGAGAATTCTGATATTCATGATGGTCACTGCTCAAATCTAAAATCCTGTTCAATTGACTGAGCAAAGGATCCTAATCTTTACACAGTACAATATTGCATATTACATGCAATTTTCAATTAACCTGTTTACTCACTTGTAACTAAAGCATAAATAATAGTCTCACTAAAAATTCTATGTAACAGGGCTACAGTTAGATGCAATCTACTCACTCAAATTTATTGAAGAGACTGTATACAGTCTTGTTGTACTGTTTAAATTTTGCTAGCTTCTCCTTTGCATATGGTGTGATAAGTGTGTCAGGATCAACTTCCTCTATACCATGTTCAATAGCAAACTTATTAGCACCTTCCCCTGTGGAAAAAAAATCATTAACAAACTTGGAATGTACCATATTGTGCTTCACTGCTATACGACAAGAAAAAAATACTAAAGACTAATGTTAACTTCTACAATGTCAAGGTCAGCAAGTCATCAGCTTAACTAGTTAATTCAGTCTGAAAATTCATATATCAGTTTTATAACCCACTGTATTTCTTTAGTATTTTGGTAAGGATGGCTTCTTTACAATTCTAACAAAATTCTTCAAATTATTATTTACTCCAAATACACATGAAGACCACATTTTTTAAAACAATATTTGACTCCTTTAATGCCAGTCTGCCTCATCAAGTCCATGTACCTAAGTCAGAAATGATTAGTAACTCTCACAGTATTTAGTAGTTTAAAAAGCATCTAATTATAAGAGACCATCTCTACCTAGCCATGAATTGCCCTCTCTCTCCAGTGACAAAAACATGATGTCACACCTTGTGACATCATTCTCCTGTCTGGGTCTGCGATGATTAAGGCTCCACATTAATACTGTAAATATTTTCAGACATAAACATCCTACATGTGAATGATGACCCAACTGAATGTGTGCAGCATACCAACCAAAACAGCCATGAACTCATAATAGTGCAACCTTTTTTCCTTTTTAAATTTTGTTTGTTTGTTGAAACTTGGGTGCTTCTTCAAGGTCAGACCATCTCTGACACCAGGAAATCCAGTATATTTGAAACCTTGGATTTCATTAACTAGAGACTTGAAAAAGTCTGTATGATAATTTCAACTTGTTAATTTTGCATAACATTTAACATCACATACAAGGCATTTTTTTCTCACTACCCTACGATTAAAACTCCTAACTAAAAAATTATTAGTGATTAGACACAATGTTCTGCACTGTATGGTACTACCAAAAGAACCAAGAGCTTGATATTAATTTCTGTCAGTCCAATAACCACTTGGACGTACAAATAAGCAAAGTTTTATTACAGTCGACATTAATTTTTTAACACTTGCAAAAGACATGAAGGTAAACATTTCACTGGTAATAAAATTAATAACTGTCTTCGGATAATGGAAAGTACAAGGAAAAACCAAATAGCACCACAATCAGATCTATGAAATTACCTCGCTCTAATAATTTGTGTGAAACTGCTGTCCCTTATATCTTCAGAATCATCAACAATCTAATTCAACTCACCAACAAGAAGGACATGAGGGGTTTTCTCCATGACAAGCCTTGCAACCTTTACAGGATTCTTAACATTACGAATTGCTCCAACTGCACCTGCTTTCATTGTTGTGCCTTCCATTATTATGGCATCCATTTCTACTTGTTCATCAAAAGTAAGAACACTTCCTGTTCCTGCAAGAAAAACAGGCACTTGTAATAGTAATATTAGTAGTACAGTATTAATATACAGTAATGGTAATTTAATATAAAGATAACAATCATTTTGATGGGATAGAGTTTCACTACGATATCTCAGCCAAACTTTAAAAAAAACTGTACACCTACAAATTAAGATGAGACTAAGTTAGCTGTTGAAAGATAAAAATACTTAATTTAGTATTTATTTTTTAAATACTTACCTCTCATTATATAGAGCTATAATTCCATGCCAGCATGAGTTAGACAGATTACAAAAGAAAAATGAGAGCACTTGGTTCTCTATGAATATCCATTTTCTATTCACCTACTTCCCCCAACCCCCAACAGATGACTGATAGGTACAAATACCCATAGCCAGTCAGTCTATTTCCGTCCACTTGGAATGTGGGGAGGTAAGGAGGGCAAATTATGTAATGGAGAGGTATTTAAAAAGTAAATACTGAACTGGCACTTTCATAATCAAATTGTTTCATATATACTTACCAAGTAATTACATGGCTTATGTTTCTAACTCACACGGCAGCTTAAATTTTGAAATTCATGGTAGCGCTTCTATTGTTTTAGAGTAGGTGATGACACCCCGCCCACTTTCAGGGGAGAATAGGTACAACACAGCTGAAGAGACCAATGTGTTTGTGCCCTATGTCCATGAGAGGGAGGAGGGAGGGCTCTGATTGTGTAATTACTTGGTAAGTATATATGAAACTTAATTTTACTTTGGAAATACCATTTTCATATAAGTAACTTACCAAGTAATCACATAGCTGAATCCCATACTGACAGGAGGTGGGATGCATGGACATATTCTACTCCAAAAAATTCATTATGGAAAAAAATTTTGAAAGAGAAAAGGTAGCTTGTTGTAACCTTGCCTGGTAAGAGAGCTACTGCAGGAAGATACTGCCTCTGGTTGGTGCTCATCTTAACCCATAGTGGCATGGAGGTATAGCTGTGGAGTGCCTCTACTTCAGTGGGAGCTCTGTAGTGAAGGAGTATTCCGATGGCTAGCAAAGCATCAGAGGAAGTTAAGCTGCGAAGGAGTTATCCTATGGCTAGCAAAATTTCAAAAAGTGCCCTTGCCCAGGGTGCATTACCATAATAAAAGGCAACCAGACAATGCTGTCACCTACACCAAATTAAAAATCCCACTACCCATCCATTAAAAAATGGCTGGGTACTCCAGGTACACAGTACCCCAGGCTCCCCAAGACTTGACAGCCTATATCAAGGCAAAAAGATGGAGAACAGGAGAATAACGGCCATGCTTCATCCCCCAATACCATGCCAGTCACAGATAACGGACCCAGGGTACGTACTACAGTTCTCGAACATAATGTGTCACAAACACTGATTTACACTTCAAAAAAGTTGATTGAAGAATCGCAGATATGGACATGTTATGTTTAAAAGCCAACGAGGTAGCAACAACTCTAATTTCGTCCAGGTGTTTTTTCCTGTTCCAACTGGCCTTCAGGAAGAATTGCAGTACCCTCATGTGGAGTCTTCCAAGACTGACAAACTTTTCAACGGATGCAGGATTCCTAAGATACTCATCCACCTGTTGGCTGAGCAGGACAGGAGGGAGAGGAAACTGCGGACCATCTGAAGGCATGATTGGACTCTTTTGGGGGACGGAAAAGCCTGAAAACTCAGAGTTGATAGTCATCCCCAAATAGAGAATTACTTGAGTTGGAGTCAGTTGAGATTTTGGTGAGCTGATGAGTAAACCCAGCTCCTGGGGACCGCAAACAGATGGTTATGAAAACCCCCTGTGCTGACATCCTTGACCACCTCTACAGCTCTTTTCTTGAGAAGAGAAGAGACCTCTTCCGCAAAGGGACAAATACCTCTCTGAGCCCACTGAGTAGTCTGTCAATGCGATGGGCGTCGACATTAAGGGAGGATTCTCCCTGAATGGGATGAAGTAGCCCTCTTTCAGAACAATCGAAATCCACTGCTCTACACCTTTGGCTTCCCATGTCTCCCAGAAATGGAGAAGCCTGGCACACGGAGGACAGGATCTTTACTTACGAGCGGAAGGTTTAGTGGGGGCCTTTTTAAGTGGTCTGACCAAGCACACATTAGAGAGGGGTCTGGGCTGGAATCTTGCCCTACTGCCACAAAAGGGTTGTTGTTGGAGTGGCAAGACTGTTTTAGCACCAAACAAGGCTGGCTCTTTGGGACATTTGGCTGACTGAGCCAGAAGATCTTGAGTAGATTTCTTTTGAAGATCTGAGGCTATCTCCTGAACTGTGGCTCGAGGAAAAAGATGATGATCCAACGGTGAAGAAAGGAGTGCAGATTTCTGGGTGCAAGCAACACTTTTGGTGGTGAAAGAACACCAAAGTTCCCTCTTCTTCAGTACACCCATGGAAAACAAGGACGCCAACCAACTCCAGGGAGCCGTCCTTAATGACTTCGTCTGTGCAGGAAAGCACACCCAGCCAGTCTGCAGACAAGTCCTCTGCAAGATCACCACAGTCTTCTATCTTCTTTGCAAGAGCACCAGCAGTCCAGTCTAAAAAACTAAGCATTTCAAATATTTTACAAACATTTTTCACTAAATGGTTTAATTCCGTAAAAGAGAACATGATTGTGGCAGGATTTTAAAACACAAAAACAATACAATAACACAGATACACTGAACATATAACCACATACAATACTGTACTCCTGCTGATCCTCGGTTGTTGGGGAGATGGTTGAGGGTGTCCACGGTCGCCAACACAGTAGACAAAATTACACAAACAACCGGAAAACAGACTTCAACCAAAAAACGAGCAAAAGAAAGAGACACATGCACAGACAACAATGACATCCAACAGAAAACACTCGACTCAATGGAACATACAATAATCCACCATCAATGTCCGCTTGCACAGAACTCAGCTCAAGACTCTCTGCTAAAACCGAAAAAACTCCTTGACATTTGGTAAAGACAGACAGCAACGTAAACAAACTCGAACTAAAGACCCTCATCCTCTACCAACAACCAAGCACTCACTAACAACAATTACACTATCTCTCTCTCTCTCTCTCTCTCTCTCTCTCTCTCTCTCTCTCTCTCTCTCTCTCTCTCTCTCTGAAAACGTTGGAAATGCTAAATACAAACAAATCTATTCATCCCCCTAATTCTCCCCCTTTTAGCATTTTCCCAACCAACACCTTCACACTGCATTCAAATCGCCCACGTAACACCCATGGATGCTCACTGGCAGGTCCTTTGAACGTTGGGCACGCATCATTCTCTCAGACTAGCTCTCTCTTCCAGCAACATTCAGATATACATTTTCTCCTCCATTCTCTCTCAGATTCACGCTTCCTCTTCTTCACTATTACCACTTCAATTTCATCCACAATCCTCATCTATACCCCAAACTCGTTTCCCAAATACCTCCCCAATTCCTCGACTAACCCATCCCATTCGCTCATTGACCTTTCCAATTCTTGCACCCATTCATTCATGCTTTCAATCACTCGTCTATCACTGCTACACTCTCTTACTCTTACACTTCCGCTCCACCTCAACGTTCACTTACCCTACACATTCAGTCAACTCGAGCTATATCAAACCCGTGATATGCTATAATGCTCTATTCATACCATCCCATTCATCCGTGTTACACGCTTTATCACTCATTTTCACTTTGGCATTCGCACCCCTATCATTAATAACTTCACGATCACTCCGTTCACTTACGTTCTTCCCTTTCTTACGTTTCCTACCATACTTATCAAAACAAATCGCTGATCCTCCATACACAAGACTCTCATGCATACTTGGTTTCACCCACATTGATTTCAACCATTTATACACCCCATTCTCTCACATATTCAGTGCATCCTTCCATCTCACGCACTGGTTATGATGCGCTCGTATTCTCTCACACTACCATCTGCCACATGCTTCCCTACAACATAACTAAGCCCACTGGGACCAACTTCCAACACCTCATCGGACCCTCAAATTTTTGCATGACTATTTACATTCAACCGCCTCTCTCGATTACTTCTTTCAACACTTTCTCGCCCACCTTGTAACTTTCAAACCTCATGCGCCTTCTTCCATACCTCCCTATCATTCTCAGATATACCCAATCTAGGTCTCACTATCTTTTCAAAATTTAACACATATTTACACGGAGACATACCAATGCCCTTATGCACGGTGGCGTTGTATACCCACAACGCTTCGCCCAACATTTATCCCAATCATTATCACATTCACTCATCATAATGTAATATCTCTGTCAACGTTCCTCACCGCTCGTTCTGCCAATCCCATTACACTGGGCATATATACGGCGTAGAGTACACATGCTCTATGCCCCAATCACAAAACATTTGCTCAAACTCCATCCAACAAATTCAGACCCATTGTCACTCAACATTCGTCGGCTTGCACACACACATTGGCAACATCATTTGACCCACCATTCGCTACAGTCTCACTCTTTTTGTTCAATCGCTGATATGCAAACTTACTCAAATGATCTACCATTACAACCATTTTCCCATGCCCTCTAGCCGTCAGGCAACGACACAATCAATCACAACCATCTCAAATAACTCTTTCATCTGCAATCGCACACAGGTGGATTCCATGCACACTGATACTTACCCTTCTGACAGTCCGCTGCACGTAATTGCTACATCCGCACAAATTTTACTCAATCCAGGAACATAAATCTCTCTCTCATATTCCATAATTTATTTTTCCCCAGATGCTCAAACCTATCATGCACCAATAAACACATACCCATCGGCTGCGTCTTCCGAAAATACTGGCACATACACTTCCCATCCCATATTCCTTCCCTGATGCAAAAAAATAAGCTATACCTTACATACAACAAATCTCTAGCACTTCGCTATACACTTCTAACTCAGACGGCCAACTTCCTACTCTTACACCTCCCTAACACACACTCTTAACATATTTATTTTCATGCACTGATTTTGCATCTGTAATTTCCTCTTCACTCAACAAATCATTTCACCCTTGCAATATCTACCATACCTACAAAACTAGTTTTAGACACATCCCCTCCTTTAACCTTTCAAGTTATTTCCCTGCCGCCCTTTCCTAAAAATTCCCTCCCGACATCCACACTTATGCATTCTCAAAAACTCATCCCAATAAAATATCATATTTATTATTCGTACTCTCAATCACACAAAAATCACTTTCATCCATCACTACACCCCCAATTTCTAACCGTTCACACCCTTCCAACCACTGCTACCCCTAAATTTCCAATCCCTCTTACTTCCCTGACAATTTCTAATCTCTCACGTATTCCTCAATTTCTCCATCCATTCTAAATATGAAATTCATACTACACCCTGTATCTACTAAGGCAATCAATCTTACTCCTTACAACACACTTGCACACTCATGCACTCGTCAGTCTTCCAGCAAAACCTCCTCATGCAACAACCCCTCACGCATGCATCACACGCACCGCCATCCTGGGAGGATCACCCAGGGCTGAACCCCTTCACACTCAGTTTCCGAATCTGCTGTCACAGTCACCCTCTTTCGTCTACATACACTTGATACATGCCCTTCCATTCCATTCGACACACTTCGCTCGGTTCTGAACACATTCTGATAATGCCCATTCTTACCACAGTTGCCACATATTACATTCACTGGCAACCCCTACAACCATTAGCAATATGACCCACCTGTCACACCTGTAGCATTTAACCCCTATCTTCGTACACCCCTACCAAATGTCCCGATTGCCCATACCCGAAACATCGCTCCTAAAAGCCCACCTACACTCATTTCACTGTATGTCCCTTCCACATCCATCCCAAACACTCCCGCCGACTTCCACTCATCGACCTTCCCTTTGTACAATCTATCCCTAACCCGCCAACCCGTTGTTCCCTTGCCAAACCCACCATTCATCCTCACTGGCACTCCACATTACTTGCTCTTACACTCCTATCTATTACACTATCGGCCATTCTCATTGGGCCCCCAACACTGCATCCCTAAAGCCTGGAACTCTGGTACTCTCCTCATCTACCCCCAGCCCTTACACTTTTACTTCTGCTCTCTTTATAACCCTGTCAAGCTCATAATCTTCTACAATTTCCAAAATTTCTCGTCCATCTTTTCTTCTCCTTCCGCTAAGTTCACAAATTCTCTAACTCCATCTGGCACTGTCCCTAACAACTTCCGTACCAACTCTCACATTCATCTATCCCATCATCCCAAACTTCTTCCCTTGCCAACGTCTCCAGCCTACAAGCATACAGTGACAAGGTTTCCCAGCTTTCATTCTGCCTCATCAAATTCATTCTTCCTCTTATATTTAACACTGGCCATCGCCTCGCTGCTCAACTAGTCTACTTTTTCACCTTGTCATACTCAACATCCCCCCACACCATAATAACCCCATACATATCACAAAACCCAGTCAAATATTCTCTAATTCTCGTGGCCCACACTCTTACTTATACTTATCCTGACAAAACTTTCATACTCCCTAAAGAAATGCCATACATCCCTACTTCCATACTCATTATACTTTTCACAATCGTACCTCCCTCACATACATAGCCTTTCTCACTTCTCACTTCTTTCTCACTTCACCTCACTCGCTTACTTTCACTCTGTCCTTTCCCTACCCTCTTCCGAATACAAATATCCACTTCCGCACTACATTCATCTTACCTCATTCACTCTTCTTCCTCTTTATCCACTTTTATCCACTCACCTCCATCCACCTCACTATCACTACTGCCTTCACCCTCCTTCTTTCCTGCCTTTCCACTTCCTTTACCCTTCTTACAGTTTCCTTTCCCTTTCCCTTCTTCCCTTCTTCTTCCCTGACTTATCCTTTACTTTCCCTCTGTTCCTTCCCCTTGCTTTTCATTCCCCTTTTCCTTGTACCCTGCCTCTCATTCCTCTGTTTCCTATTCCCATATCGCCATCACTCACGCCCATCCACTTCTTCCTCCTTTCTTCTCTCTTTGCCCCTTCACATTCCAGAGAACTCGCAACAGCCCCTTCTCCAAACCACATGAACATACCTTTCACCATTTCTTCCACACCTTTTCATCATTCCCTCCAACTTTTTATCCATCCTCTCTTCCATTCTCTTCGGACTCTTTCATCTCCCCTTTCATTTCTTCTTTGCACTTAGCATTTCCCCATCTCCTCCAACTGACTCCTCAACTCCTCATTCTCACTCCTCAGCCTCCCATTCTCCTCCTCCAGCCTACCCTGGAGTTCCCTAGCCACCGGAGTTCCTCTCCAGTTTCTCTATCTCACTCATCCTGACCTCTTACCTCACCTCTACCCACCACAAACAATCCTAACGGGCTATTATGGCAACAGCCCCGTTGGCGCCAAACACATGGACGGATTTAAACACAAAACAATACAACACAGATACACCAAACATATATAACCACATACAATACTCACTGATCCTCGGTTGCTGGAGATATTGAGGGTGTCCACGGTCACAACACAGTAGACAAAATTAAAAACAACCGGAAAACAGACTTCCAAAAAAAATGAGCAAAAAGAAAGAGACACATGTACAGACAAATAATGACATCCAACGAAACACTGACTCACGGAAATACAATAATCCACCATCAATGTCCGCCTTGCACAGAACTCAGCTCAAGACTCTCTCAAACCGAAAAAACTCCCTCGACATTTGCACAGACAGCACCGTAAACAAACTCAACTAAAGACCCTCATCCCTCTACAACAACGAAGCACTCACTAACGACAATTACACTCCTCTCTCTCTCAAAACGTTGGGAAAATTTGCTAAATACAAACAAATCTATTCATCCCTCTATATGATCTTTGGCCGACGAGGCTGACCTTGAGACGAACTCAATGCGCCCAGAGAAGTCCCCTTGGGAGGAGGCAGCAACTCCAAAAGAAGGAGCTTCTCCAATGGCGTAAGAGAGATATCTCCTATGTGAAAGATGAGGAGGAGGAGAACAGAAGACCGCCTTGCACTCCTCTCTCTTCTCCGAGAGCCACTCTCCAGTGTCTCTCACAGCTTTCCTGGATGAGGAGGTCAGTATCCTCTTAGGAACCCTAGAACTCTCAACAGGCTGGTTCCTCATCAAGAACGCAGAAGCAGGAGAAGCCGGGGCAACTGGAGAGAAGAAAGACAGAAAAGCGACCAAGAAATACCTGTGAAGAACTGCATACACCATGGGAGTAGGTGCCTGGTTGAGAACCTTGTCATCTGAAGAAATCGGAGAAGGAGACAAGTCCGGAGGGTCCTTTGTTACTGCAGGTGTCCTCTGAAGAAGGCCCAGAATGTCATCAAGTTGGCACTGAATGGGTGCCAGTGAAGGATCATGCTCCACATGAGCAGGAGTAATTGCAGCAGGCAACTTAAGAGGTGGCACTTGGCACTCGGAGCGTGGCATCGAGCGTACAGAAGGTGGCACCAAGCGCTCAGAAACTGGCACTCAGCGCTCGGATGCTGAGCGCCTAGAAGACAACGATGGGTGCATTTGGGAACTGGATAGGCACTTGGGTGCCAAATACTGGTGCTCTTCCATTGGACGCTCAGGAGAAAAACATTCTGGGTTGGCCCAGAAGCTACAAGACGAGCTGAAGACTGCGCTCAGGCTCCTTGAGTTGCTTACAGAGAGGCAGAGAATAGCGATCTGCAACCGCTACAAGCTTCTTCAAAGGTCGGGATTCATCACAGAAGCGCCATCAGCGCCTCTTATCTGGCTAGAATCCAAAACACTGGAAGAAAGGTCAAGCACATCCTTTAAGACACCTTTCCACTGGCTGTCCACCGAGACCTGGGACCATCCAACAAGCCCGACTGAGGGGGCGAATACCCATGGGCAAACCCTGCTGCCTCCCTTGGACTCCCAGTGTGCCTCCTCCCAAGTTTAGGGGAGTCTTACAGTGACCTTTGTCCAAGAACGTCAACAGGACAAGTAGCCACCTCCTCCACTGACACTGCACTTTCACTTTAACTTCTGACACACACTATCTATAAGGACTCTCACAGACAGCCCTGACTGAGCCATAGAATTAACTATGAGACCAAACTTCTGGTCAACACAGGCTTCGAGACTGGCAATGGCATTAGGGTTGGAAGTGTGGTGATAGCTAAGAATTCTGAAATTCTAAGTGTTAATCAAAATAACGATAGAGAGAGAGAGAGAAACCTTCCATTGTTAGACACTGATAGTTAAGAGAGAGAGGGAAAAGCAAAACAGGATATGTTATATAAACAGGGTGAGTATAATCGTTGAAATCACTGAAGGAATGACGATCGAAGCCAAGGTGTCATGAATAAAATCATTAAACAACCTCACCTGTGAAGCTTAGCTATGCAAATCGAGCCGGAAATCTTAGACTTCCGGTGACATAATTAGTTCCACCTACAGTACTAAGGAGGAGTTAATTGTTCTGATTACACCCAGAGGAAGTCTTTAGATAACTTCAACCAATTAAGCATCAACAAAGGTGGGGGCAGAAACACGATCCCCACATACTGGGGGTTGGACAATCGACTTCCAAAAATCCTTAAGAAGTCCAATTCTGAGGGGGAGCAGCAGATAAGAAAGAGAAGTAAAGACAGCAGATAAGAGAGGAGAAGGAGCAGACAAGGAGCAGCTAAGGCACAAAGAAGAAGGCGTGAGGTTGCAAGCCTCACCAATTGTGGCTTGATTTAAGAAGACAGGCTCACATTGACTCACCTTATATTTCGTACTGCATATCACCTTGTACTTCTATTGTAAATTTATTTCTTTGGTGCTAATGAAGAAAGAAAAATCAATTGTGTCTTCTTAAAGCCTCCTGGGAAAACTAAGCTACTACATAACAAAGTTAGAAAGATCAACATCAATAAAGAAGTAATCTTCTTAAACGAATAGCAGATATAAACAGAAGAATAATAAATAAAAAGTAACATACATAAATGGTGCCAGCTGAAGTGGATCCAAAAAGAAGACAAATAGTGCTGTAAGGCAGTGTGAAGGACACATACCAGAATTTCATAACAAGCATCTCTCTGCAAACGTCAACAGCCGAAACATAACGACGAAGTGCATCATAACATTGGCGAACAACAACCAGTGAAACAGAAACAACAACAAAAACGTACCAGTCAAAACCCCGTAGAGTATCCAGCAAAGCAACAACAATAACAACTGTGTGAATGACTGAACGTTTAAAACAAGTGAACGTCTGAATGTCTACAGTGAACGTATCCTGAAGGCAGTGGCAGACCGTATCCTGAAGGCAGCATCTACAAGAGAACGGCAGGGTCCACAGCGTATCCTGAAAGTTTACAGAGAACATCAAATGTGTGTTGATAATGATTGACACACAACCAAAATGCAGCAAACGAAGCGTCTACAGCGAGCAAAGAATACGATGCGGTCACAGAAGTGAAAAACAGTTGACGAAACCACAACAGTTTACGACTGGAAGACGGCAACAGAAAATACGTAAGTTGGAAAATTGATTCTCTCAAAAGTTCTCTCTCTCAGTGAGTGTATTTTTTTTATTAATCTCTCTCAAAAGGTATAAGACTTTTATGATTATCTCTCTCTAAAGGTATATCATTTATAGTTCTCTCTCAACAATTTTTTTATCTTGTTGATTTTTTTTTTAGGTTAATAAATAGAAGTTTTTTTTACATACTATGATTTTTATGATGCATTTTTGAATACTGTTGTGTATTTGAGTAGAGATTTGCATATGATTTTAGAATACCAGTGTAATGCAGAGTCCATCTGATGCACTGAGGAATGCAATTAGAAATAGCCCTTATCATTTACAACAAACAGCAGGTAGACAAAGTTGAATTCCAGCACCAAGTTCACAAATATCATTTACTCAAGGAAGTACTAACACAAGTAGCAATAACAATAACACAACCCATACTAACACATTTCAATTAGGAACAATGGCACAGGCAGCACCATTCTAAAGCCACACGATTTTGTGGGATGGTGGAAAGTTCAAATCCTGACAAAATTAGATTAGAATCATACTCTGTGAACCAGTGGTTAGTGGACACAGACAGTCGTATTTCTACATACAGAATAACAGATGAAAGAATAGAGATAAACGAAGCGTTGCTTTTGGTTAGTTCAGAAAAGGGTGATGCACACAGAACTTTGAATTCAGTTAGATTCAACAACGTAACCACATATGCTGAGTTTAAAAGAATCCGCTTATCAATATGGGAACCAGTGATTCAAAGTGATGCCTTATATAATATTAATAGATTCATCAACCAACATTATGACGGGGAATCAATAGCAAACCTTTACACTGATATCGAAGTAGCAACACACAAAGTGATAAAGACTTAAGAAAAACAAACATTATCATAGGAGGTAAGGATGATTTTGGTGATACAGAAACTGATTTAGTCAGTTTAAGATATGTGTTAAATTACTTATCATTTGGCACAATGTATAATGCACTTGGAGAAAAGGAAAAGACGGCTTTCAAGAAAGTCAAAATTGATCGTAAAAGTGATAGCCTTACTGCTTTAATAGCAACGAGACAAGAAATTCAGAAGAAAGAGATAGATTTTTCTAAGGAATTTGTAGGGGTAACAGAAGCACAAAATGAAAGGAAAAGCAGGAATACCAATGAGTCATATAAAAGAAATAATATGTACAATGATAATTCCAGACAAGTAGGAAATAGACAAACTCCCTTTCAAAGGAACTGTGCACAAAATACTAGAAGAAAGTAGAATCCAAACCAGAAGGGAAGACAAAATCAACCGAGGAACAGAGTATTCCACAGTCCACCCATGCGATATCATAATGGTCAATATCCAAATACAAATCATTCAAAACCAGAGAATTATGCAGCTCAAGGAGCTAGACCAAAAATAACATGTGAAAACTACGGGTATACAAACCATTCCACTAATGAATGCAGAAAGCCTAAAATATGTGCAGTTTGCAAAAAGATCGGGCATTTAACTAAGTACTGTTGGTTCAATAATAAGGAAGCCAATAAAGAGAATGTAGAGATAAGTAACAGTCGCCTGAAGCCATGGAAGCCAGGTAAAGGAGTGGGTGGAATAGTCAGAGGGCTGGTTAATGGGAAAAAAGCAGGCAAAGGAGATGACAGAACTGGTACATTGGCTACACCCGATTCAGGACTACATTCTTAGCTGGCTAAGTTTCTAGCTTCGGCTCTAGCCGCCGCCTTCCTTTTCCTGTCTCTTTCAAGCTTATCTAAATGGGCTTTTAAAGTCTTCCATTTCCTCTGATCCCAGTCTCTGCATTCAACACAAGTCAAATCAATTAAACAATTCTGTCCTCTACAATTGCTACAGATTGTGTGTGAATCATAGGAGGCTTTCATCAATCTAGTTTTGCAGCCTTCGCCGCAAAAATGAATGCTAGAAGCATTAGAGTCAGACATTGTCAGGAATAAGGTTGTAATCAGTGAAAATCAGGTCTAATTAAACTTAAGCTATCTAGAAATAGCGTGAAGGCTACCAAAATAATGAATACTTCACCAAATGAAGAACAAGTACAACCATCCAGCGACCAAAATACAAAATAAAGCTACTCATGACAATTGAAGTTCAGTCCTTAACCAGCAGAAACGAATTGAGCTCTTCAACTGTGTTGTACCTATTCTCCCCTGAAGGTGGGTGGGGTCTCATCACCTACACTAAAACAATAGAAGTGCTACCGTGAATTTCAAAATTTTAGCTGCTGCTTGAGTTAGAAACATTAGCTATGTGATTACTTGGTAAGTTACTTATATGAAATTAAGTATTTATATCTTTTTAAATGAACCTCACCTCTCCATTATATAGCTGATTCCTACATTTGAAAAAGGAGGTAGGCAAAGTGGAAATCAGCCAGCCCTTTAAAAGGCTACTTAGTAAAAAAAAATATTATGTACAAAACAATTTGTTTACCCAGTGAATTCAGTCCACTGGCTATGATTACCACCTTGGGAGGATTGTCACTCTGGTACAAGAACTTCATCAAGAAGATGCCTGAGGTCTCTTTAGAAACTGGAAGGAGGGACAGGGTTACTGTGCCAAAACTCTGCAGAGCCAACAATGGATAACTAACAGGTACTACATACAAGCAGGTACACTTCCTATACTCAACACTGAGCACCTCCAAGCTTCCCAAAAACTACAACTGGGTCTAAAAAGCAGTGGACAGAAAAAGGCCATCAATTGATTCAGGACATAATAACCCCTTCACAAACCAGAGGAGCTAACGCTCTGCAATAACTATACTGAATCTCAGCACTAACGAAGATAAATCACAGCAAATACAGAATTACCGTGCCACTGAGTGACTCCAGTAACTTATCCAAAGATAGGTTCTTTCCAAATTTTAAAGTTGTAGCCACCGTTCCCATTTCAAGTGGTTTCACCTTCCATTATGGATACAAATTAGTGTGAAAGTCCTTAACCAAAGACCTAATGATAAGGGCATTACATTCCTATTCATTAAAAGCTCTGGCTTCTGAACACTAGAAACATATTCTGCACATCAGCTTTAATATCTTTAGTGCAATTCAGACAAAATCTCAAAGTCCTTACTGGACCCACAACGGGGTTAAGCTCCTCAGGCTCTAGTGATTTCAAGCTGGGTAAGGAGACTGCTGTAGGAAGGACTCTAGTCCTAAAACCATTCTTAGCAAAAATAAGGCAAAAAGAAGAGAATTGCCTTGTCTTAGCAAAGCCTAATTTAATTGACAAAGCTTGTAACTCCCTCTCTCTCTTAGCTATAGGTAAGAGAATGAAGTAAGTGAAGAGTTTCCCTAAGAACCTCTTTAAATAAAATTTGCTCCAAAAGGTTCAAAGGGTGGCAACATTACGAACTTAAGAAAAACATGAAGATTCCAAAGCAAAGTGAATACCAGAGACCAGGGAAACTCCTCCTTAATACCTCGAAAGATGACCTTGTCCTTGGACAAGCCTAAGAGCCGAAGCCAACATGGCCCTCTAGCCTTAAAGGATGCTTACCAAGGACTTTTTCTCATGCTTGAGAAAAAACAAACCTTATCATGTTATTTATACAGGTACCGGTGCTGGAAAACCCCTTAATGCCGCTCCAGGAAATATACATTGACAACTGTTGTTGGCAGAATCGGTTAGTATGTTCTCTCTTGCACTGGTAACAGCCTTCTTGCAAGATCTCGCCTTGAGCTCACAGGAGCCCTCTATCAGGAGAACTTAGGGCAGATCTATCCAACCCTGAATGAAATTGAAAACCCAGCCTTCCTTAGCCACCTAGGGTAATGGCTTATGAAGTCATTAATTCATTGCAAATTCTTAAATCATAGCAAAAGGATGAAAAGGCATAACAATACAGACCTGACCATGCAACAGCCTGGTGTTCATCGCCCAAGCTAGAGAATCTTGAACTGGTGAACAATGAATTGGCAAACAAGATTCTACTTGACCTCAAATAAGTCATTAAAGGGGGATCCCCACAGCCCACTGGCTGCTGCAAACCTCTGGATGTTAAGCCCATTCTGTTGCTATTACTTGATCTCAGTGGCTGAGTACATCAGCTAAAACTTTTATAAAGGATAATTACCTTCAGCACGGTAATACAGTGTAAATCACAACAGAGGTTACACGTGTTAATTTGACCAAATAACAAATGGAAAAAGGGCAGTGCATTAAAAAAAACAGTTCGTTCCCCTATATGGGTTCTCACCAATCGAATACTCAAAATAAAATCAAAAGAAAATCCAAAACAAATTTTGTCAACAGAAAACCAAATACGTTATCAACCTGTCTACTTCCTACCAAAACTGGTGACATAAGTAGACTGAAAGGCTACAAGTGTTGGTACAGCCAAGCTCATAAGTGATGCTACATGACTGCATATGATTTTGTTCAAAATTCACTACATGGTAACCTAATATGCTGCATATTTATCTTTTATTTGAATGCAAAAACACATTTCTTTTATAAAATAAGGACAAAGTATATATATGTGTCATAAGAATGAAATCTATCATATATATCAAAACTGTAAGAAAATATTAACATGTAGCCAAACTTCAGAAGAACAGCAACAAAACGTTTCCAAAACTTTTGTTCACCCAGTGCCAATGCCTTTGACAAAAAAAAAAAAATCTTCATCAAACCTAACCTTCAAGTTAAAAAAAAAAAATTAACAATTTTTCATAACATTGATATTGCTTGCATTGTAAACATAAAATGTTAAATAGTCCTGTTTGACTGATTTTATGCCTCAAATCTGAAAAAAAAGATAAGTAAATACCATACAATATATGCAAAAGTACTGGTGTAGCTAAAACACATCCACCAATATCAACATGTGGGCAGGGTTTCTGTGATGCGCCCATGTGAGTGGCACAACATAACCAGCTAGAACATAGGTCAACAATGTGTAGAGACAATTATATTATCTTGAATATATTTTACATCTGTTATAGGAATGTATGGATTTTTAAAAAAAAATAAAATTGTTGTGTTTCTTAATCACTTCAAAAATAATGGTTTATTAGCAAATATTCGCCTACGCGAATACATTTTTGTTAATGCCAAGATTTTGTTCCTAGGCCTAAGCATGTCAGTTTTCTTTACTTGCTAATACATTACACTTAGCATTCACAATTCTATATTAACAATTTCTAGATGAAGTTATTTACACATTCTTTCACTTCCGCGTTACCTAATCAGTTAGTCAATTATACATCAAAAGCAAGCAAAAGGCCTTTCAAGAAAATAATATTCTTAGTTAATTAAAAAAGTGTCACTTAAGCCTTGGCATTTATATCAATAAATATTTACATCAATGGTTATCTTCTCAATATAATTTAAATCACCATCATATTTTATTCTTTAAAGAACAAGTAATCTCTAAAGATGAATCCTTTAGTAAACAAGATGACATCTCAGAAGCCTTAGATGATTTTCCTTAAGCCTATAAATCACTGTAATAAAACATGCGGTTTGAACATAGCCGAAAACTTCAAAATTCAAATAAAACTTTTTGTAAATTATATTCCTATTTCAAAAGTTTTGTTAGAGCATCTATTCCCGTGGTTTTATTTTTCTGTTTTATTTTGCTCATGCATAAAGCACACAAGACACACTATAGTGAACATATGTAGATGAGAAAATTCAGTACTCACAAAACTTAAAGTTTTAAAAACTACCATGTGTTCATGCTTTACTTTCCAGCTTTTTATATCTACTGTTGTAATTTTGTAAAACTAGTGCAGAAGTGTACTGCATTACTTATGTCTTTTTTTTTTTTGCTCCATCCACATTACTTTATAAAAATCTGTGCATGTATATGTAAGAACATATACAGATACACACAAAACACATTTTTATAGCAAGAATCTCCATTAAATGTTGATATTACACAAGTAAAAAATAAGGTATAAAATGGCAATGCAAAAAGGCAATTGAAATTTGAGGACATAAATGAAATTACCACTTCATTTCATAATATAATCAACTGCATTACAAATGTCTTCTTTGCTGCCCTATGCCATAGACCAATTTCAAAATTTCTGTCTACTATACCATTTGAAATCAGCAAGTGACTTCACACTACTGAGGCAGGTTCCTCTTTTTTACACTATTTTTTTACTAATAGGCAACTGTAAAGCTGCTTGTCAATCAATTAAAACTGCTCCCTTCAAAGTGATGGAAACCATAAGTCCTCTCATTTGATAGAGTGAAGACCGGACTTCAACATCTTTTTGAGGGATTTCAGTCCTTTTAATGAACCCATACCCTCTCCTTACCTCTGGGACCACAAGAAGCTAGCTGAAGAATTTTGGAGGAACAATCTAGACCATCTACCAGTATGACATATTGAATCTAAGTAAACTTAGACAGAATGTAACAAACTTCTGGCATTGCTGGTATGATTCAAAGGGCCTTAGTGGCAAAATGTCAGAGGAATGCAAGCTGAAAATGGGAATACTGTAAAATCCCAAAGAGACTGATTTAACCCAAAGTCTGCCCAATGGACCTTTCAAGGCTCTCCAAGCCTGTTGTAATCTTCAACTAAAGGGGGTGGGAAGTGTACTAAAACCTGGATGCAGCTTCTTTCACTGCAAAATAGGCACAAAACTGGCAAAACTATTTTTTTCCCTTTTGTAAGAGAGGTCAATCTGACCAACTTCACTGCCTTTATCCATCCCAAGCTTGAATGATAAAGTATGGCTTATCCCCATTTTGAAATGTAGATAGCTATATATGGGGATTCTCATCCCTTCCAAAGATGTTTTTCCTTCCACTGATATGGTATGAAAGGCTGATGACATTAGCACCTGCAAGGCCCAGCCTGTCTATCCTAGTGTTGGCACTGAATCTTACACCACATTGTTAGTACCTGCAGTTATGCTCCTAAAACCTTCTAAAAAAGGGATAAATCAAGAGAGTTTAGTATTTAACAAAACTCTACGTATGCAAAAATTTTATTTTATGCTATTTTGTTATTAGTATTTATTTTTAATTATGTTTTTTAATTTTGTTCACTAATCATAAACCTTTCTCCTATAAGTTGTAGTGGAGGGAGGGGTCCCATTTTGAAGTTTGAGACTTCTTTTATTCATGGTCAGGATGTTTTTGCATGTTAAAGTAATAGCACAAAAACTGAATGACTCTAAGTCAGTGCAGAATAAAACAATACTATGGAAAGTGTGCTTGTGCTAAGATGAAGAGGGGCTTCATTGTGAAATTTAGCAGAGATTAATTAGAGCCTTTAGAGCCTCTCAGCATATTCTGAAATGGAGTACAGTATTTTTGACCATCATTGTGAAGTTGGTCTGAAAAAGAAAATACATATTCTTAAGACTGTCTTCCCCATTTTAGTGTGACAGAAATTTATATATACAGTAATTACTGTTGTACTGTGTGGGAACTTGGAAAAATTGTGCACTTTGAGTGTGTATTTATTACATGTTCAAATGAACTATAAAATCTCGATTGTATAAAGCTGTTTCTTGTTATAGCATGCTTTTTCTTTATGCCTTTTCTTTATAGATATTGTATATATTCACTGGTTTCTGGGATATGTCTTGTTAAAACTGAATAAATTGTTTCTTATGACCATCAAAATTTGAATGGAGGTTGTAAAAATAATAATTGGAGTAATGTATTTATTGATCTGTGTTCTTAGGATTATATTAGCTAATTTATAAAGTAGAGTTTTACGTCACAAAGAGTTGGACTGTCTCACGTGCATGAATGTGTACATAAAGTGTATATATTAGGCTGTCTTCAACTGAATTAAAAAATCAAATCCTTAACCAACCATATCCTCACTGATAGTATTCAGCCCTTCAAATAAGTAATGCAACATGCAGTCCTAAATCTACAAGAAGATAGGTTTCAAATTTCCTTCTAAAAGATGATAAATAGACTGGAGAAAAATATGATGCATGACAAATGGTCTCTCTAACCATTGGGAATATTAACATTTAAAGTTGTTGGAATAGATGATCGGCAGTTGCAGTGCTGCCAAAAGAAAAAGCAATAGAAACAGATTCGACACAACATTCTGTCATAAGAAAATTAAATAATAGTTACTGACAGATATTTAGAGCTCCATATCTTGTCCGCGACTGACCTGATAAGGCTGAATGATGAGCAGAATAATAGGTTACTTTAAGAATGTGCAGCATTTATCTTCCAAGCTTCAGGATCAGGAAAAGTAAAGCAATAAGTTGGAATTGTTTTAACTGTGGTAGGTAGCAAATAAATCTACAAAGGGCATCAAACACAAAGTTGCATATGGCTTTGCACATATATGGATGGATCACCTATTACAAAGAAAAGAGCTGAGCCTTCCTGCTGAGGCTGTCAATGGCCATGTAGGCTTTTCCACTGACCAAACTTTGGAATGATCCCTAACAAGATGGCATCTTCAAGAAGAAAATTAAGACAGCTAAGCAATACCAGTTCTCCAGTGTAGTAGCACTTGGGGGCAAGTAATGCTATCAAGCTCATATTGTATCACTCCAACTACCTTGACTTTCATGCTCTAAAGGAGTTACTCAGACCAAGGTTCTGAGGGTTCTGCCACCCTGTGGGACCCATTTGAACATGATCTGAGAAGGCGATCAGTTGGTTGCTTGGTTGGGTTTTGGTTGAATAAAATCTGTCCAGCTGCACTGCAAGAAATGGATTCTAAAACTGAAAGATCAAACGGCAGCAGATTCTGTTCTCCCTGTGTCACCAACAATAACCTGTGAATCTTATCAGACTTACTGCCCTTGTAATCAACTAAGTCTCACTTCTCCCTCCTTACCAGAGGACCCAAATTGACAATCATGGAAGCCAGTGAAGGTGCTGATAAAATTTTATGGGTGGCTGGATGTGAATGGCTTTCCCTAAACTGGCTAATAGAATGTGTTAACATTTATTTTTTCCATAATAAACAAATAAATACATATTTCCATACCTGCATCGAAAGCAGGACAGTCTTCAAGAGAAATGACAGCTGCCTCAGCTGCATCTGTAGCAGATCCACCATCCTTCAAAACCTAGTAAACATGTGAAACAAAGCTAAATTTTACACAAACACACACACACCTACAGGTATCAAACAAAAAAAGCTGTGGCAAAGTTAATCTTATAAAATAGTAATTCAGAATTTGTCTTTAGTTTCTTTAAAAAAAATAAATGTATTCCATCAAAAAAAATTATCAAGCAATAGCTCCAGTATGTTCCAAATATAAAATAAAAACAATAAAAATAATTCTTACTTAGCAGAATAAAACATAATTTATTTCATCTTAAATTATGACTGATGGGTTATGATGAAGCCATAACTAAACCTTGAGGTGATTTTCACATAGTGTATATTACTAAGTGCACAAAGTGGAAAGAGTTCTTGAATAGATTCCCTCTCATTAGGTTACATGTCAATAATTGATTCATTTTGCAAGCTGTTCAATATAAAAACTGTTCCTAACATTTCAAAATGTTTCTAAATTTATAAGTACAATAATACAGGCAGTCCCCAGGTTACAACAGGTTTGGTTTACGACGTTCTGAGCTTACGGCACTTTTCAAATATATTCATTAGAAATTATTTTCTGGTATACGACGCATGTTCCAGGGTTGCAACACTTACGACACCGATCTGATGGAAGAAATATGGCTCCAAAATGGCAGAATAATAAAAATTTTGAGGTTTTTTTGATGAAAAACTCAATAAAGATAGCCAATTACATCGTTTTCAAGACATCAAAAGAATTAAAAGTAAGGTTTTCTAAGGTATTCTTATGATTTTTGATGATGTCTCAGCCCATAACAATTTTTGGCTTACGATGCATCGTAGGAATGGAACCACCACAGTAAACTGGGGACTGCTTGTACTGTAATATGAACATTTTAAATAACTTTAATATTCATAAAACAAACTTACTTTGCAAATATCAAATAGACACAGTAATTCTGGAAAAAGGCCTTTCACCATTCTTTCACAACTAGAGGGAGCCTTTGCTAATTATACTGTAATTAGCTACTAAATGCCCACAGTGTAAAAAATAATTATATAATACAAAGACAGACTGACATAACTATAATCACATGCCTACCTACATCTAATACTACAGTAGTCTCTCCCATATCTAGATTAATAAATCCAAGGCCCTGCCAGATGCTGTAAAATTTTGGATATGATCAAATACACACTATGGATGTAAGATAGCAACTTTACACACTTATTCCCACTACTTTGTCTGTGCAGCATAACTGTATACACTAAATATGATTATAAATAACAAACAACATACTTAAGTCTGCTTATAAACTAACATTGAAATTCTGTCTCTCTCTTGTATTTGTTGTATGCTAAAACGTCGTATGTGGGCCACACATAACATTTCTTTTTTTATAAAGAATAACCCACAGGAGAAAGGCAAGCAACTGCACAGCGACTTGATGCATATGTGTACATATACACACACACACATATACTGTACACACATACACATAAGTGCACATATACACATGTGTATATGTGCACTTTCTGATTTTATACTGAACAAGTATAGTTACCCATTTCCTACTGCATTTTGGCACATTAAAAATGTAACAAACATTTAATTCAAATCATTGTGTGTGTGTGTGTGTGTGTGTGTGTGTGTGCACTGGGCTTTTTAAAGATGTACTACAGCAATATAGTTATTCATTTTGTATATCATACACAAATTTATCAACTGTTTACACCATCTAAAACACAATGTAAGCTACTACAGTTTAGGCTATCATAAATCATTGTTTCAAACTTTTGGTAAACATGTAATGCACAATATTTATTGACTTCCAGATACTTATTATAGGATATTAATCTTATAAAGGGATTTTGACGAAGGAAAAATCTATTTCTGGAGAGGGGACCGTGTCACCCGATGAAAAAGTCCATTCAGCACTTATTTCTAGGTAATTCCGTTGCTAGATACCAGAGAAAGCTAAATGAAATGCTGGAGTTACTACCCCCAGAGCGAGCTCCATCAGATGGAGTCGTGTATGGAAAAGGAAGTGAACTACAAAAAACACGGAACCTTATCCTATAGAGATCCCAAAGTCAAAAAGTCCCACAGGGAGGTGCGTTGCAAACCCATGCACCACCCGCGGACAGCACACAAAACACCGCTAGCCGCATTCCATGAAAGCATCACCCCACCAGAATGATGTTTACTATGGGAGGGACATGACACATGATGGAGGTGGGTCATCGGGTGACACGGTCCCCTCTCCAGAAATAGATTTTTCCTTCGTCAAAATCCCTTTTCTGGATCGGGTCCCGTGTCAGCCGATGAAAAATTAACAGAGAAATAAACATTATTCTTGAACTAAAGAGATAAAAATTCTAAGGGGGACAGAAGACCGAAGGTCCAAAAAGAAATTATTTAATCACTAGTAACAATAACAATAATGTACAAAAGAAACTGATGTTAACTTAAAATTAACATGACAATGTGAAAAATATACATAAACAAAATAACTATACAATATTGAAAACCTTAAATAACCGCAAATGTGTCATTTAGACAAATACATGGATAACACAGCCAGTGTGAAGTCAGGCAAGCCTGACTGAAATGACCGTGGGGATAACTGAGGCAGTGGAGGAGGAAATGACTAGAATCAGAAAGGGAACCAGAGGGGAGGAACAACGTTCCCTGCCGCGACTGCTGAGAATTTAAGAGCTTCTAAGGATTTCAAATAGTGACGTTTTGAAAACCAAGGGTGACTTCCAACCGGTGTACCTGGTAAGATCCGTGAAATTCATGTAATGAAAGTAATTAATGGAGGTGGCCACAGCTCTAATATCATGAACTTTTGGGACTGAGTCAGGGTTAGCCTGCTTGATAAAGTAAAGGATCTGTTGTCTAATAGCAGACATAGAAGTTACCCCCTCCTTCCCTGATAAAGAGAGGCCCAGAAGAGATGTGAGAGGACCTGTCTAAATAAGCCCTCAAAGTATGAACTGGGCACAGGGACAGGTCCAGAGGGCAGAGGAGAATTTTCCAAAGGCGACCACCTAACGGATCTTCATTTTGGCCAGGAAGGTAGGGTGAGGAATCAGCAAACCTCCCTGATGGAAGGAAGTCGACGTGGTTGGGTTCCCTAGAGAGTGCAGACAGCTCTGAAATTCTTTAGCAAGCTAGGCTAACTAAGAACAACGTTTTCCTCAACAAGGAAAGGTAGGGGCAGGACTGATTATCGATATCTGAGGGCTAACTTCAACCGTCATTTAGAAACCAGGAAAATTATGTGGACGGATTACTGGCCTCAGACGTGCACATGCAAAGGGATGGAAGAAAAGTAAGGGTCTGTGGAGGTCAATTTTGAAACCATACAAGAACACTCAAACGTAAAAGCCGACTTGACTGTAGTAACAGTACCTGCGGCTAAACCCTTCTCAAACAGTGATCTAAAAAGGAGATTGCTAAATTTATGGTCATTACTGTAGCCTCAGATTCTCTTAAAAAGAGTGCTAGTTTCTTAATTGCTGAGTCGTACTGACGAAGAGTGAGACCCGCTTATCTGATTCAAGAACATGGTATTGACAGGATCAGCGATTAGCATCCCTTTGAGCCGCCAAACTTCATAAAGTCCACAAAGCCAGGCATTTTGGATTTTTGAGGAACCAAGTTCATACACAGAATGTGAGCAACTTACAGAAACAAACTGACATATGCAGAGTTCTCTATGGAGTGAAAACCCACCCTTGAGAACTTGTAAGACTTACAAAGAGAGAGAGAGAGAGAGAGAGAGAGAGAGAGAGAGAGAGAGAGAGAGAGAGAGAGAGATGCAAAACTGCAATTGCCATTACCTTAGTAATGTTTACATCTCACATTTGACTCAACTGATTACATGAGTTTTTAAACCTGCAGAGAGAGAGAGAGAGAGAGAGAGAGAGAGAGAGAGAGAGAGAGAGAGAGAGAGAGAGAGAGAGAGAGAGAGAAACTTACAAATACGATGATGTTTTTATATGGTTATGAATGAAAGCACAGCAAATGATCTAAATGCTACCTAATCATTTTATAACGTTTTCGACTTGTATGGACATGCAATATTGCACTGCCTATTTTGCCCAAACATGATCTAATTTAACAGTTATGAATGAAAAGTCAATAAGAACTAACTTCAATACCTAATCTTTTGTTTATGCTTTACAGACAGGCAATATCATCAAGTAATTTTCCACTTTTGTTGACAATCGTATTAATGTGTTTGTTCAATATAACTCTCTCTCTCTCTCTCTCTCTCTCTCTCTCTCTCTCTCTCTCTCTCTCTCTCTCTCTCTCTCTCTCTCTCTCTCTCTTTCATTTTGCATGATTATTTCATTACAAGTTAATATCCTTCAATAACATATGATTTAAATAATTGTGTTTAGCTGTATACATACTGCATTACATGTTTACCCAAGGTTTCAACCAGTGATATATGATTGCCTAAGTTGACTTATGATGAGTTCTGGACTAGTAAGGATTCATAAACTTTCGTATGCCATACCATATACATATACTGTAAATGACACGAGACAGTTGAGGCTGACGAAGGCCCACCCAACAACCTCCCCCCCCCAACAACTCAACTCTCCCAGCCCTTGCACCCCATAAGTGTTTACCCTGACCTACCCCTTCACAATATTCAGCCACTCAAAAGTGATAAACAAAATGACACTGAAGTGACATTGATGCTTTTGAGGAAAAAACAGTCACTAAAGCTCTAAAGAAGTCAAACCACCACCTACTTTTCCCCAACCATCCCACCTGGCATTCCCCCATTCCCCCAAAAACTTTCCCTGGCCTACCCACCCCCACAATAACTCTTTCTCAGCCTGTTATGCCCGTAAGCAGTCTTACCAACACTTCCCTCTGCTGCACAGCATTGCCGCAAGTGCTGTTGATTTAATCTTTGAGATTATAGTATACATTTTAAAGTTATATTCTGGTGCTGGGAACCCTCCACATATTACCAAGTTCAGGATAGGGTGAAACCAGATAACTGAAGGATTAATATACTGTAGTTTACTACTTTTAAAAATATGATCATGTAGTGAGGGCCCACGCTTACAATGTAATAAAAGTAACAACACTCGAACAAATATATTGTATTCCTTTTAAACTACAGATAGAGTGCTATGCCCCAAGAATCACCTTCCTCAGTTAAAACACGATGGTGCTAGTAGTTATATACTGTATCTAAGAGGGGCAACATTACACAGCACCACAATTTTGGCAACCACGGCAACATGACTGTGTTCATATGAGGTACCTTCTGCAAGCTCTCATGAGACATAAGAAAATGTTTTCCTCATCAACTCATATAAAATCTAAAAATGATAACGTACCATCCAATTTGCAGTTAGTAAAAATGATAACGTACCATCCAATTTACAATTAGCAAGAAAATCTGGCAAGTACAAATGGCTGACTGAAGCACATGCCCTATTAATCTTTGTAGAGTCTGTCTTTTTAACTCTAAGAGTAAAAGTAAAACAGGCAAAAAGGAAACCCTCTTGGATAAATCTTTGAGGGAGGTTTATATTCCGGGTTCAAATGGTTCCCCTCATAAGACTTCATATGGTACTACAAGGACGAGGTGCCATTTCAGACACTACTGCAGATCCAGAAATTTCCCTTTAAGTGTTTATCAGGAAATACTGGAATTTCAGTGAGCTTTTTATTGATGGTTCTCCTCTTCATAATCCTTGATGGTGTCAATTCACTAGCCCTACTGACTGATGCTGCTGTAGAAGAAATTCACACTCACCACCCACAAAAAATTACCCACTTGGCAGTCTGGACACCTTCAGTTTACAAGTTGAGATGAATCTTTGGATGTACAAAAAAGATGATAAGGCTACATTGGTAATTAGCTCATGATGAGGTCTAAGGGAAATTGGGGACAGCAAAAGCACTCTGAATAACATCTTGTTGAGTTGAAGCCTCACAAGAATGTGGGGTGAAACCACTAGACTGTGTAGCTAACATCCATACTATGTTTGAAGATCCAGGGACAAAAAATAATACAGCGCAACAGCATTACAGAGACAGTGAAAAAAGATCCCTCAAGGGAGTTCCAGCAACTTCACTAGTTGCCTGAAAAACCTTAAAAAGCCCTTACCAGTTAGAATTTCCCAATTCCTGCTACTAATGATGTCAGTCATGATATTACTTCTAGAATAAATTAGATTACGCTGATGGCCTATACAGTAATATATATGAACTTGTTCCTTGTAGTTTTCTCAGCTCCTGAGGAAGGCTACTGTTACAGAGTTGTCTAACATGAAAGCTGGCATCTTTCAAGATCTGTCTTGACAACCAAATTGGTCAAGGTACTAAGAAAGGAATCATTTAACAAGTTTTCCTTGGAAGATCATGATTCAACCAGCCACTAGCATACTATCGAACTCTCATAACACACAAGTAAGGTGTCACTACACTGCAACCCATCAGCCTCATAAATTTATGAGGTACCATGCATAGATTACAACACCCAAGTCCAAAAAATGGAAAAGCTTTAGTTGTTAGTCAAGAAGATAGCAATGTAGTGTATTTGGAAATTTGGGTCTTAAGACAACAAACACCTTGAAGTTCCCTTCCCTGATCAACTTTCTGGCAACCTATGTTATTTCCATCCTGAACAATGTTGAATGAACATCTTGAAGGTATTAAGCTCATCAGAAATCTCCAGCCTCAAGAGATGCCCTGTGCACAACAAAAATCCTGCTGTAAAAAGGAGTCATGCTGGATGACACATTCTACATGATGATAAAGTTGATAATCAATATTTATTTTGCCCAAGAAACTTATGACAATACTAATGATAACTCATGTACAGTATAATAATGATTAAAAAACTGAACTCAAATAAAACTTGCACTCCATTCACAAAATGTTCAAGCAATCAATTCAAGAATCCTAGTATTAAAGCTATATAGTACTGTAATATTGACAGTGTAATATTTCTTCAGATGAAAACCAGCTTCCTCTAACACTTAACGATATCACATACTCTGAAAATAGCCAACACCCTAAGGAAACTTGACTGAGGACAGTCATTGTCCTCAAGCCAACATCTGCAGAGGGCAAAGTTTATTCTATAGTCTTGTGGTCAGGAATCATGCAATCACTGCAGAACAGCTGTGGTTGAGCAAAAGCTAAAAAGCCACATGCTTGACAAGTACTGTGTGGCTTACTTTAAGACATCAGATTTGACTTCCATCTCTATGACATGCTGTCCCCAGAGGAGAGCCATCTTGGTAGTTCCCCATCTTCCCTAGTAACTATCAACAAGATTCTCTTAATGAACCTCCCAATTTAAGAAGACAGAATTGTCTCCCATATCTATGACATGTTATCCCTATAAGAGAGTCATCTTGGTAGCCACCCATCTTTCTTGATCACTGCAAACCAGACCCTCTTAAGAAAACCACCAAATCATCCTCATTCCCTAGTGATATATGTGAAAGGATCTCCTACAGGCCTAACAATATGGACTGAACCCATAAAGTTCCACCTATCAAGAGAGAAGATTTCAACACTCAGCATCCATTTATCAACTGTCTAGTATAATATACAGTAACTTATACATTAACTTAACCAAACCCAGGTAATACACAAAAAACTGAGCCTTTCTGTGTTTGAGGTCAAGAACTGGCAGGTGCAAAATACAATTTATCAAATGCTAACCAAAGGAATTTTGTCTCTTTAATAAAAGGAAGATTTCAGACATTTTTAATAAACCCAGAGCTTGATGGATTCCCTTTCATCAACTGTAGTTAAATGTTACTGCTTTTGTTGCTGAAAACTTAAAGTTATGCATTTCTGTCCATATAAATTGTAAAATGAAAAAAAACATGTGGTACCTCGAAGTCCTTCCTCTTGACATACTTTTTAATGCTGCGTTTACAAGTACAGTTCCCAAATTCTTTGAGATTTCATAAATAGTGTAGCATAAATTTTCTTCTTACAATCTGCACAGCTTCACAAAATGAAATGCCTTCATACTTCACCAATTTTCTATATAAAAAAAAAGACACCTAACAATGTTGATTAGATACTTTACAAATATTGAAGACAATATCATACAAGCTAGCACATGAGGTAGAATACATTTCTGAAGCAGCACTAAATGGAGAAATATAATTAGGCTTCAAATACATTATCACAGAAGTGAAATAACCTTTCCTCTTGCTTTACAAGATAAGATACAATGTGCCAGCAGTTGAACATCTAAAGGCTAGAGTACAGTATAGTAAAGAGTTCTGCACTGCCTTTCCTCTATTTACTTTTCATCTGTTTGTCTGGTTTTGCCCCAACTGGCTGGCCCCCTTCAACTTCAGTTTGCTCAAATTTTTACCTCTCACATAAGAACAAATCCTTCAGAGGCACTTCATGAGAATATGGAAATGCGGCTCAATGATTTCTATTAAGTTCTTTCCCCTTTAAGAGTGCTATGTCAGAATGAAGAAATGTGATATAGTGGGCTCATTTAACAGATTTGCCCTTCAAGAATGCTGTGAGTACTGAAACGTGACTCAATGATTGCATTGGATAACTTTCTAAGCTGGAAGGAAACCCCATGCAAGAAGGAACTAGAGGAACATATCGATGCCAACCATTTTACAGTTATCATCAACAAATAAAAGGTTTTTCAAACTTTAAGTTCATATTCATGTTCTTGTACACAGAGAAAGTCTAACCACAGGCGCTGTACAGTCATACTGTACAACAACTAAATCAAAAGGGGAAACGGTAACCTCTTTTTTATCACAAATTTCAAAGGGAAGCTGCAAACCTCTTCATTTAGTGAATCATGGATGTGAAACCGAACTTTCTGTCTTACATCCATCATACTGGAGTGTGTCTGGTTGATCACTGTGCCGAGTGTGCTACTGCAAACCCGTGCAACCGCACCGCCAATGGAATGTGTCTAGAAGAAAACTAAAAACATCACGGGGTTGGAGAATAGGTCGCTGTTTGCTTCCACCCTCATCCCCATGACTGATGCCAGAAGCCACCAATTCTTTACATAAACAATTCCTATTGTTTTTTACCAGTTTTCAGCTGGCACCAGAAGATTTGTCCTAATGTTACGACTGCAGGTTTGTTAGCTATGAAAAATAAAAATTAATTTTAAAACTTGTCACATTGCAGTACTTCTTAGCTGTAACGATAACAGATTCAGCTACTTGGATCTTGTTTTCAAGTGTACCTATATAATACAGCCAAGTTCTCATGTGAAAAAGGACACTTTCTTCATTCTGACAGTAGTCTCTAATGCAAGACTGTAATTCATCCGGCACTCACACTCTCTTTTCACTTGTTTGTTTCTTCACACCTTTCCACTGACTTTTAAGCAAAATAAAGTTAAATGCTATTACAAATAAATCTGCTATAGCTGCTGAATTATTATTATTATCATAATTTTTTTTTTGTCTATCACAGTCATCCTATTCGACTAGGTGGTTTTTATGGCGTGGGGTTCTGGGTTGCATCCTGCGTCCTTGAGTCCATCACTTTTCTCACTATGTGCGCTGTTTCTAGTAGCACACTCTTCTGCATGAGTCCTGAAGCTACTTCGGCATCTAGTTTTTCCAGATTCCTTTTCAGGGATCTTGGATCATGCCTAGTGCTCCTATGATTATGGGTACAATTTCCACTGGCATATCACATATCCTTCTTATTTTGATTTTAAGGTCTTGATACTTATCAATTTTTTCTCTTTCTCTCTCATCTACTCTGGTGTCCTCTGGTATTGCCACATCAATGAGTGATACTTTCTTCTTCATTTTGTCAATCAACGTCACGTCTGGTCTACTGGCACGTATCACGCTATCTGTTCTGATGCCATATACCATAGTCCCAAAGGATCTTTACCTGATCATTTTCTATCACTCCCTCAGATTAGTGTTCGGACCACTTGTTACTGCAAGCTAACTGGTGTTTCTTGCACAGGCTCCAATGGAGGGCTTTTGCTACTGAGTCATGCCTCTTTTTGTACTGGTTCTGTGCAAGCGCTGGACATTCGCTTGCTATGTGGTTTATGGTCTCGTCTTTCATACTGCACGTCCTGCATATGGGTGAGATGTCTGGTTCTTAGGGTTTGATCTTGTGCCGCTGTTAGCATTCCTTCTGTTTCCTTCTTGAGTTCTCCCGTCTATAGCCAATGCCATGTTTCATTGCTAGCCAGTTCTCTAGTCTGTCTCATGTACTGTCCATGCATTGGTTTGTTGTGTCATTCCTCTTTCTGTTTTTCATTCTCCTGTCTGTATATTTCTGGGTCTTCATCTACTTTTATCAGTTATTCTTCCCATGCACTCCTTAGCCACTAGTCTTCACTGGTTTTCAGATATTGCCCCAATGCTCTGCTCTCAATGTTGACACAATCCTCTATACTTAGTAGCCCTCTCCCTCCTTCCTTTCATGTTATGTATAGTCTGTCTGTATTTGCTCTTGGGTGTACTACTTTGTGTACCATTATGTTTTTCCTAGTTTTCTGGTCTATGCTGCAAGTTCAGCCTTTGTCCACCCCACTACTCCTGCACTGTATCTGATTACCGGTACTGCCCATGTGTTTATGGCTTTCATCATGTTTCCAGCGTTGTTTTGACTTGAGTGTCACCTTCAGTCTCTGCATATATTCTTTCCTGATTGTGTCCTTCATCTCTTGATGTTTCATATCCTCTACTTCTATTATTCCCAGGTATTTGTATCCTGTCTCATCTATGTGTTTGCTGCTATTCCCGTCTGGTAACTTTATCCCTTCAGTCCTTGTTACTTTGCCTTTTTGTATGTTGACCAAGGTGCATTTTTCTATTCCAAACTCCATCCTGATGCCCCCAGATACAATTCTTACAGTCTGGATTAGGGTATCTATTTCCAATGCTAGTCTTATCCCAGAGCTTGTAAGTACTGTATTCCAGTTGCACACTGCATTTCTTAAGAATCTGGTGGTGCTTTCCTCTGCCCCATATATTTTCAGACATTCTATTAGCCATGTGTGCAGTATCATGTTGAAGGCTTTCTTGAAGTCAATCCATGCCATGCTTAGGTTGGTTCTCCTTCTCTTATTATTATTCATTACCACTTTGCTTATCAGGAGCTGGTCTTTTGTGCCCCTACACTTCCTTCTGCAGCCTTCCTGTTGGTGGGGGATGGTGTTTGTATCCTCTAGGTAGTAGTATAGCCTTTCACTGACGATACCTTTAGTAACTTCCACATTATTGGTAGGCAGGTGATAGGCCTGTAGTTACTTGCTATATTTCCCTTGTTCTTGTTTTTCTGTACTAAGAATGTTCTCCCTGTGGTCATCCATTTGGGCGCATGGTAGTTTGTGGTAATGCTGGAGTTGTTCTGCTATTCGTAGGTGTAGGGTCTTGAAGTCTTTAAGCCAGTATCCATGGACTTCATCAAGACCCGGGGCTTTCCAGTTGGGCATTTTCTTTAATTGGTGTCTGACTGTGTCTGTCATGACCTCAGTGAATCTTTGTTTTATTCTCCCCATTTCTTCTGCCTTGACTTCCTGGAGCCATGGTGCATGTTTGTTATGCGATACCGGATTAGTCCATATGTTTTCCCTGAGTCTCTTACTTGGTTTGGCTTCAGGAATTTCCTGGTGGTTGTCTTCCCCTCTTAGTTGGCTGTATAGTCTTTTCTGGTTGGTTCTGAAGAGTTTGTTCTGTTGGTATCCTTTATTCCTATTCATGTACCATTGGATCTTATGTGCTTTGACTTCAAGTCTCTGTTTTATATCTTCTATTGTGTTGTTTAGTCCCTTCTCCTGTACCCTGTATTTCTCATTCAGTTGCTCTCTTATTTTCCTGTTTCTTAGCCTCTTTTCTGCCATCTCTTTCAGTTGACTCAAGTCATATCTCATTGCCATGATTTGTTTTTCCAGGTGCCTTTTCCAAGCTGTTGCTGTTTTGGTTCCTGTTGGGTTGGTTGTGATGGTGGTGTTGGTGTTTGTATCCCCATGAGTTCTACTACTATATGCCAGGTTATTTGTTTCTGTGATACTGGGGATGTGGATTAGTCTAACTTCAATTGTTTTTTCCATTAGTTTCTTTGTGTTGCAGCCTTCCATGGAGGGGATCTTGGTTCTTTCTGTATCTGGCTTCATCCATTGTCTGATCTTTTCCACCCGATCCGACCTCTCTGTTACATCTTCAGCGTTTCCTCGTGTGCTGTTGTTTGGTAGCTCATCATTCCAGCCATTTTCTGTGTCATCATCTCTTACTTCATCTTCTTGTCCTTCGTTGCTGGGTTATTTCGCTTTCCAGTTCCTCTCTTCCTGTTGTGGAGAGCCAGTTCTTTTTCTTTACGTTCCTTACTTAGTCTGCCAGCCTCTGTTCTGTTTGAGGGGTGTTATTTCTCTCATTCCAGATGCTGACCAGTCTTCATCTGTACCCTCTTTCTGTCGGGTTGCTTCTGATGTAGCATCTCCATATTTCCTGATTTTCTTCTCTTGTCCATTTCTTCCTCTGGTTTTCCTCTGCAGCTCCAGCCTCTGGTTGCTGGTTACTGTCGTTGTGGTGGTCAGTTGCTGGATGACGACCTCCAAGTACCTGACCATCCTCCCCGTCCATTGGGTTGTGTACCTGGCTGCCAGGCGAAGCACCTCTGTTGTTTTTATTCTTTCATTTCTTTCCAGCATTGCTGAGTTTTGTTATTTAACCCATAGCTGGACCCTACCCCATCGAGAATTGGTACTCATTTACAGCTGAGTAGACTGGGGAAATTATGGTAAAGATCCTTTCCCAAGGAATCGACGCTGAGGAGAGCGGTCACCCATCCAACGACTGACCAGCCCCAATGTTGCTTAAGCAGTCAATTGATGAGCTAAACCACCCTGCCACGCCACCCATATTATTATTATTGTTATTATTATTCAGAAGATGAACCCTATTCATACGGAACACACCCACAAGGGCCATTGGCTTGAAATTCAAACTTCCAAAGAGTATGGTGTTCATTGGAAAGAAGTAACTGAAGGTAATGGGATAGAGAGAAAGAACAGATCAGTTGTTAAAAAAGAAAAAATTAATTGACAAATTAATAAATAGATAAAAATGTCACTAAAATATTAAAATACTGTACAGTAAAAGGAGAATTGCTACAGGTTAGTAATGCATTGCATCTTCACTACTTTTCGAAGTTCCAATTACACATCCTCATAGAGACTGTTCCACAAATCTGGTTGCCCTCAGCATGAAAACGGGATCAGGGATCAATTGTGAATGTGAAAGATCTGTTAAAATATAACTTACAAAAAATTGACAAACAAGAGACCATCTGTTGCTGGTTCAAGTTATATCTGCTAATATTAGGAAACAGAAACCTACCACCATGAACAACTCTACCTAAAAGCGATATATCTCTGGTAGAAGCAGACATCCACACCGGATAACAGTATTCTAGTAAGGGAAGGACAAATGCCCTAAAACTAATGATGCCAATTTGGCCCACCATAGATGAGGCTGAGTAATTTCTTCAAGTTTTCTCTTTAAGAAATTGTCACTTCTCTCAGTTATATGGTAACATCTTTTTGCAGCACGGCGAGACTCAACAAAAGTCCTATAATTTTCATGTGAACGATTTTGTCTCCATGAGTTGAATTTGGTCTGTTTGTCACAAAAACCTCATCTACATGTATCATCAAAACATGGCTGGCCATTTGTCCTAATTTTGATGACCTTCCTAGAGATGTACCTTACTAAAATAACCATCATTATTTCATTTAACTTCTTGGGGTCTGGATCTGATACAGCATCTGAAATATAAAGTGCATGAAAAGCTTCAGTAATGTGATCCCAGTTTACTCTAGATTTCAGCCAGACCGTTTTTCCAATGGAGGCATTAGGAATATACTAACTGACAGATAAGTCCATCTCAATGGCACAATGGTTGGAAGTGCCCATATACTTGCAGACCTTGGACTTAACAATAGCTGGAATATCTGTGAATATGAGGTCTAATCTATTACCAGAAATATAAGTAGGTTCCTCACTTAGCTGAAGAAAATCAGAGGATACACAGAACTCAACAGTAGACCGGCCATGTTGATCTGTGGAATTTGAATTAAGCCAAAAGCTGTGCTTTGCACTGTAGTCTCCCTAAATAATGAACAAAGCTTTTGAATCCTGTGACTGAGCCACACTAATCCTTTCCAAGAGACAATCATATATAGAATCATCGATATTTGGACTGTGGTAAACAGCAAATACATAAACATTGTAGAACTTGCTGAAAATCTTAAAACAAAGAACTTCATGGCAACTACATTCCAAGTTTTTTTGACAATAAATAGGTCATCTTGATTTAATGTATACAACCATACCTTGCAAGTGGGACGTTACGACAATAAATAATGTCAGGGCCATCAAACCCTGGGATTAAACACTCAACCTTCAACTTGTTACTACTTACAAGTGTCAGATAAAAACATGAAGTCGTAGTTACAGGCACAACTACGGATATCAAGAAAATCTGACATTAAGCCTCGAATATTTAAGTACGATACTCTACATTTTCTTACAAAAATAAAATTAGGCCCAGGTTTAGCTCAATGTCTCCCAAAAGAATTAAAATCACCAACATAAAATTAGTAGCAATATTAATGAATAGACTCATGACAACAGCAACATAGTAAAGATCATTTTCAATTTTTTGTAGCAGCTGATGATTATTTTCAAATTATGTAGTGCAATTTGTACAACTATTCTCACACATACATTTCAGTGCCAGCACAATGTATCAAGGTACTTTGCATTTTTAGGATGACTGTACCTATCAATTATCTCAAGATATTTCTATTTAATTTGTTTATATGCCCATTTACCACACAACTGTGTATGAAAAACTAATACTTAGTGCCAT
This sequence comes from Macrobrachium rosenbergii, assembly GCF_040412425.1. Taxonomy (NCBI): domain Eukaryota; kingdom Metazoa; phylum Arthropoda; class Malacostraca; order Decapoda; family Palaemonidae; genus Macrobrachium; species Macrobrachium rosenbergii. The sequence goes on from NC_089741.1 coordinate 60,242,579, forward strand.
CTGTCAGTATGAAATTATTTCCAGATTCTAAATACAATAAAACAAGGAATGTCACAAAGCTTATTGTGAACAAGTGATTTTGCAAGATGATAAGCTGGAAACTGAGCCTAAATCCACTTCTCACTTCTCAATATGGATACAGTCCAAGGGCCAGATTTTCACACCAAGCAAAAAAACCAGCAATATTCAGAATGTGAGATGGCCTAAGATTGTGCTGGAGACTTTACTTTAGATTATCATAATGCTGTAAATATCTTTCATTCTCTATGCAGTGGGTTCCTTTTTACTGCTTTATGCATTCTGCAATACTGAAAACTTTTAAACTATGACATCCTGAGTGATAACCCCTACCATTCAAGCTTAAACAAGCATGCCATAGCTCACCAAATCTATATGAATGTTTTGTTATTCACTGAAGGTATGCACATTTTACTATACGGATTCCTTCTTGTATTCATAGGCCTTATCCTATAAACTTGTTTTGTATTCAAAGAACTTTTACTGTACCAAGTAAATTGTACTTTTTACTATCATATTCAATTGTAACAGGTGACCAAATACAGTAAAGTTCATTTATAGCAAATTCCAAGGGACTGTCATCTGCAATTCGTTACAGACATCATTCATTAGAAAAGGAGATCAGTTCAATGATTAGATTAAAGTTTATAATTTTGAAAATTATCAGTTTGGGTTCATAAACCCCTCTGCAATTTATTTTCTTGAAAATTTGTACGGTCTCTAAAAATGCAAATAAATGTTTATTTCTAAAGTTTTAAACACTATATATGACCCTAACCACTCCCAAAATTATTAATTTTTTAAATGATATAAAAGTTACTGTAATTTCTTTTAAAATTAGCTTGATACATTACCATAAAAAGAAATAATTAAAGTTAGCTTGATACATTACCCTTAAAAAAGAAATAAATGGTTGACCTAAAAATGAGACAGTTGGGAAGAACTTCTGTCTCTCTCCCTTAATACTGATCTATTAACAATAATAATCAATATCTGAACCTCTGTTTAATAACTTCTTTATTCTTGTCTCTTTCTCTTTGTTCTACAAATGCTTTTCATGAACAAACTGTTTTTATTTTGACTAATACAACTCTTAGTTATTATGTCTCTATGTTTTAGAATGTGTTTCCCACACTAGCGCATTTATTACTTTTAGAAAGCACAAGTAAAATTAGATCAGTTTAAACTATCTAATGTACAGGTAAAACGTTACAGAGATATAATAAGTTACAAAAAATGTGTGAGCAATAACTATAAAGAGAGTTAAGAGAGAGAGAGAGTGTCCTTACTTAGAAGTGTAATTATTTATTAATTGTACGGACACATAGAATAACATGAGAGAGAGAGAGAGAGGAGAATTGTCATACTTGAAATATCAAGTTAAAATTATTTATGAATCATCACGGAGACAGAGGGAATAACATGAGAGAAGTTATTCTTATGTTAGATATCAAAAGATAAATTCAATATTAAACTAACTTTTAAATGAAATTAAAGTTATTGCAATTTCATTTTAAAGTTAGCTTAATACATTACCTTTAAAAAAAGAAATAAATGGTTGACGTAAGAATATAGGAGTGTGTGAAGATAAGTATGCTATTTCTCTCTCCCAACATCCCAACCTGGACCCTCAAGCTCTTTTCACAGATTCTTAATGTCATTGGATTGGAACAGGTGGAAGGTGATCTATCTGTTAATTCAGTGAACTTGTTGTTAAAGGTCCTTCACAAACTAAGGGCGTTCAAGGGTCAAGAAGTAGCTCTAGTGGCTCCCTACTGGCCAAGAGCAGCTATTTTCCTCTTCTGCTAGAACTGAAATTTCCACCCACATTGATCCCCAGTCCCGAAACTAACACCGTAGTACAAACTCAGACTGTGTCAGCTTCCTCAAAAATCCAAAAGTGCCACAATAGCTTTGTGGACTTTATGAAATTTGCGGCTCAAAGGGATGCTAGCGTTGATCCTGTCAATACCATGTTCTTGGAATCAGATAGCGGGTCTCCACTCTTCGTCTGATGCGACTCAGCAATTAAACTAGCACTCTTTTGAAAGAATCTGAGGCCCCATTGGCTGACCATAAATTTAGCAATCTCCTTTTTTGAAGATCACTGTTTGAGGAAAGTTTAGCCGCTAATGCTGTTACTACAGTCAAGAACCGACTACGAAAAGTGTTCCTTGTATGGCTTCAAAATTGACCTCACAGACCCTTACTTTTCTTCCATCCTAAAACGTGGCGCGCGTCTGAGGCCAAGTAATCCGTCCACATCACGGTTTCCTGGTTTTAATGGCGTGTTGAGTTAGCCTCGACATCAATAAACAGTGTCTTGCCCTACACTTTCCTTGTTGGGAAAACGTTGTTTAAGTTAGGGCCTAGCTTCGTGCTAGGGAATTTCAGAGCTGTCTGCACTCTCTGGGAGCCCAACCACGCTGACTTCCTTCCATCAGGAGGTTTGCTGATTCTCACCCTTCCTTCCTGGCCAAAATCGAAGATCCGCAGCATAGGTGACGCTGGAAAATTCTCCCTGCCTCAAGACCTGTCCCTGTGCCCAAGTTCATATTTTGAGGGCGATTTGGACAGGTCCTCTCACATCTCTTCTGGGCCTCTCTTTATCCAGGGAAGGAGGGGGCAATCTCTCTATGTCTGCTATTAGACAACAGATCCTTTACTTTATCAAACATATAAACTGACTCAGTCCCAAGAGTTCATGATATTGTAGAGGCACATGGCCGCCTCCATTAATTACTTTCATTACATGAATTTCTGATTCTACCAGGTACACTGGTTGGAAGTCACCCTGGTTTTCAAAAGCGTCATATTTGAAAACTTTAGAAGCTCTTAAATTCTCAGCAGTCGCGGCAGGGAACGTTGTTCCTCCCCTCTGGTTCCCCTCTGATTCCTAGTCATTTCATCCTCCATTGCCTCAGTTATCCCCTTACGGTCATTTCAGTCAGGGCTTGCCCTGACTTCACCTGGCTGTGTTATCTATATGTTTGTCTAAATGACACATTTAAGTTATAAAGGTTTTCAATATTGTATAGTTATTTTGTTTATGTATATTTTTCATATTGTCATGTTAATTTTAAGCTAACATCACTTTCATTTGTACATTATTGTTATTGTTTACTAGTGATTAAAAAATTTTCTTTTGGACCTTAGGTCTTCTGTTTACATAATCATTATCTCTTTAGTTTAAGAATGATATTTACTCTGTTAATTTTACATCGCTGATTAGGCCCAATCCAGAAAAGGGATTTTTGGCAGAGAAAATCTATTTCTGGAGAGGGGACCGTGTCACCGTGACCCACTCCATCATGTGTCATGTCCCTCCCATAGTAAACATCATTCTGGTGGGGTGATGCTTTCATGGAGAATGCGTTAAGTGTTTTGTGTGCTGTCCGCGTATCATCCTTTAACTGGCACTCCTGTGGGACTTTTGACTGCAGGATCTCCTATAGGATACAATTCCGTGTTTGTAGTTCACCTTTCCATACATTCCATCTGATGGAGCTCGCTTCTGGGGTAGTAACTCAGCATTTCATTTTAGCTCTCTGGGTATCTAGCAAACGGAATTACCTGAAATAAGTGCTGAATGGACTTTCACTGGTGACACGGTCCCCTCTCCAGAAATAGATTTTTCCTTCACAAAATCCCTTTAGAAGTCTCCTCAACCTCTTTTTTAAAAAAAACTTCTTTATTCTGTCTCTTTCTCTTTGTTCTGAAAATGCTCATGTCTCTATGTTTTAGAAAGACACATAGTTTGTAGATGGTACAGTAAAAATTAGATCAATTTAAAATTATCTACCGATACAGGTAAACACATACAGAGAAGCTGGTGGTTGACCATCACTGTCAAATCAGTAGTCGAACAATCAATAATCCGCACAAATTTCTACAGAGTAATTTCTAATGTTTCCACTAATTTTCAAATTTCCGAAACGCTCTGCGCTAACTTCCTTTCATGCCGCCGATTTGGTGGCGCTGTGCGCTGCATCGACAAACTGGGGTGTTTGTAAACGCAGGCATGCTTTTGCTGTTCCATTTTTTACATTTATCATTGTTTTTTGCCTACGCTATGGTACATGCGTTATAGGCTGGCATATCGGTAGCCTAGGCCTACATTATACTGAACTCTATTCATATATTAACAGTATTATACAAACATCAACGTAACAAATGTGCATCTTTTTCATGGATCTTTTAAAGTTATGCTTTGCTACATTGTAATCAATTGCGTATATTCTCATATTGCTTTTGTATTATAAACTGCGATCAATGTTTTGTTTTGGGAATCGATAGCGGTGTTTATTTCACGCATTTAACTCCAGTTCAGTGCGCTTTTCTTGCTTCTAGTAAGGGTAAATGAATACAGATACTTTGTTTCATTTGGGACAAGGATATTTTTGTTATACCAAGTGTTTTAAGTCGAAATATAACTTAAATACGTTTGTGAAATGAATTGAGCTACAATATTTTTAATATATGACGTTACGGGAATCGCAGCTGGGCGTTTTAGCATATTTGTTTTATGTAAAAAATATCAAAGATTCCGTTCACTATTTTCTCTTGATTTCATCATAATCTTTCTAGCTTCATTATTTTATCTTTTATCGTGAAAACAGCATTAATTTGTATTCTTTCATGACCAGTAGTTTTGATTAAAATACTCTTCTCAATTTTATTTACGGTCGAGTTTCATCCATGTTGCCGATGCATCGATAATTTATAGTCATTAGCAGCTTGAACATTGTTTTCTCAGCTTCAGCTACAACTTGCAGCTTGTAAGTTACTGAAGCGGTATATTTCCTTACCGATCTTTTCTCCAAAGAATAAGGTATATTTTAAAAACAGCATCAGTCCTATTGTACAGTATTAACGTCATTTGTAAACACAACGACGTGATGTTTGACTGTATCTGATGGTTGAAATAAACAAAACAGTTGTTATCCGATACGATTAGTAAAAACAACAGTTTCCCTTCGGTTGCTTATGGCTGTACGCATTTACGCAAAAGTATAACGTTATTACAATAGTTTTATTATTCTACTTTTACTTTTTAACTAGCAGATGGAATAAAGAGATGCGGAAAAGAAGTTGGTCTGCACTGTGTTAGTCTCTCCTATTCTTCGACGAAATCAAAAATATTTCTAAAAATATTTTGTATCGGTATTAATTACTAATCCCATCAGAACTTCGAAATATCGTAAGCCTAATTATCGTAACTCGAGCACCACCTGCATTTGATAGTGTCTTTTCTTTTTATTAAAACCAACTTGTACTGATTTATGGGATATTTTAATTCTAAGATGAGGTGCATTACTGGGTTTGTGTATTCTAGCCTAATAAATGGCAATCCGGCAAAATGGATAATCCGGCACCCTCCAGGTCCCAATGACACCGGATTAGTGATGGTCAACCTGTGATACGTAGGTTGCGCTAACTACGAACAAAAAGAGAGAGAGAGAGAGAGAATTAGGTAAGAAATCTTTGACCCGCTAATCAGCAACACTTCCCTTTCTTGTCATGTTCAAGTGAATGTCTGACATGTTTGTGTTCAAGCTGCTTCTCAAACGATGAGGGAAAGAATTTTTTTTTTAAATACTTATCACATATGAATTCTGTAATTACAGTTATTATTATTATTATTTGAAAATTAGTACTTATTATTTGGTAAAAAATTTATCATACAAAACAAATAAATATATACATGTACCATAAAAATTCTCTCATATCAGAGAGAGAGAGAGAGAGAGAGAGAGACAGACAGAGAGAGAGAGAAATGATTACTTTTATTAACCCTCTCGCTACAAGATAAAGCAACTATGCTATGGAGGGGAAAAGTGGGCCTGCAGACAGAAAGTTTCTTTGTAAAAATCGCTAAGTCCAAACTATAACCGATTTGTTTTTGGTGTCAAAATGATTGAATTTTTTCTAAAGCAATCAGAAAATCTTTTGGCTTAAAAATAAAAAAAGATTGATGAAGCAGCAGGCATTTTTAGGAGGCATTACAAGACCGATTACCGCTGATACACAAAGATTAAGAAACCAAACACAAAGGTGCACGATTTCACTCGGTAAGAAGATGCTGCGAACTACGCATGAACTGAGAAGGATGCCATAAATGCGGTCTCCCAGAATTTCATGTTCGCGAGTTGGTCGTGAATGTTCAGTCAATCAACACCAAGTGAACAGCCAATGAGCGCCAAGGAAAATGAATGGCACTTCTGGACTGGCAGCTTTGCAGATGACAGCCAATAGAGTGTCAAGTTTCATTGGTCCTGGGTGCATAGCACCCAGCATCTTGAGTTCTTTATATTTGCGGAGAGGTGGCTTGGGTGAAGCACTTTTAAGAAAAACAAATATATGTTATTGAAATTTTGCTTTGTTTACATTAATATATTACATAGTTTGTAATATTTGAAAATTAAGTAAATCTTTTCCATCATACAAAATGTACTTACAGTAGTCATGAATATATACTTAGTATGTACATGAAAATGCTACGCATCGCAGATGTAAATGATCGTACCCATTCTTAATTTTGGATATGCTCGTACTACCTGTAGTACTCGTATCATCCTAAAACTTTTCTATGCTAATATTTAAAATCATCCTACAACAAAACATTTAATAAAATGTACAGTACTGAATATCAATGTTAGCATAAGTACACGCAAAAGTAGCGTGCGTACACCGTAGCGGCAAATGACCCAATATAACTCGTTTGTTGCTATCTCTCGTTAAGTGCGTGTTTTGCGTGTACAGTACTCTGGACTAAGAATATTTTGGAAACATGCATTAAGATGTCCCTCACATGCTCTGCTTCTTCTAAGCCTCTGGCAAAGAGCCTACAATTAATGACTGATGAAGAAAGTAGGCGATTGTTACAGGCAAAGTCACGAGAAGTTGCAGCCCATTACAGCATGACATTAATTGCGGTCGCCTGCACTGAGCAAGAACAAGGTAAAATACTCATGCAGCCCTACCATACCAGCTTCTTTGCCATGGTCAAATCCCTTAACAAGAAGCACCTCCCAAAACCCCTGACAAAGCACAAGATATAACTCCTCTGCTTTGTTGTGCAACCATACCTCCATCGTCATTCATCATACTGCACAGCTAATTCATCATCATCATCTACAGTACACTGTAATCTCCATCGTCATTCATCGTACTGCACAGCTAATTCATCATCATCACCTACAGTATACTGTAATCAACATTCATCACCAGTTACTACCTGTATGATTTAACCTTATAATTCATTATTATTACAGGTACCCAGTGTAGTATTACATATTATTATTTAATTTTATTACTATTATATATACTGTAGTATTATTATTAATTTACATAATTATTTAATGTTATTATACAATAAATAATATGAAAATACAGAATACTGTTGTGCGAAAAAGACAAAAAATCTGCATCCACGAATAGGCAGATTCCCCACGAATATTTTTATAGATATGTTCCACAGAAAAACCCGCGAATACGTGAGTTTTCCCGCGAATAAATTTTAGATAGGTTCCACAGAAAAATCTGCAAATAGGTGAGTCCGCAAATCATGAGACTGCGAATAGGCGAGTCCGCAAATCATGAGACTGCGAATACGGGGGGGTGTTACTGTAGTTCGTTATGTACCTAATGATTTTGTAAAAAATAATTTGTTTCATTCCTACAATTTTAAGTTCATTTATTTGAACTGGGACCGGGAAATTCACTTTCATTCGTTATAAGCCTGAATTTGTTACAAGCCTGTACTGTATGTTTTAAACGAACTTTACTGTAATCCCGTAAGTACACACTGAGGCATGTACCCAAACAGAATACTGTATGACTAAGTCTACATTCAAATTTAAATATATTTACTGTATATTTAATGTGGTTTGTCTATCTCTTAAAGCACATTTTTGAGAGAGCCCTTTGTTGGCCGAACCGGTTGAGCTTCAAACTGTCGCTCGATGGGCCGGAGTTCAATTCCCGCGGGCGGCTGATGAAGAGTTAGAGGAATGTATTTCTGGTGATAGAAATTCATTTTCTAAGCTATAATGTGGTTCGGATTCCACAATAGCTGTAGGTCCCGTTGCTAAGTAACCAATTGGTTCTTAGCCACGTAAAATAAGTCTAATCCTTCGGGCCAGCCCTAGGAGAGCTGTTAATCAGCTCAGTGGTCTGGTAAAACTAAGGTATACTTACTTTTGAGAGAGAGAGAGAGAGAGAGAGAATATGTGTGCATTCAAGACAAATATGGCCCATATTCCAGCAAGCTATTAAAAACATCACTAAGTACACATATTTTCTTCAGTTTTTAATCTATACAGTATTTTCCCATCTTTGGTCAGATGTACAGAGGGGAATTGGAAGGATATAGGCTGTAATATGTTAAACTTTCAAACAGCGTCAAAATCACCCAATGTTGCAATTTGCCACATTAGTTAAGAATGCAGTGATTTTTACATACTTCAACCACATTCCATACTATGCAGTGGTACCAGCAATTCCTTTTTGTAGTGAAAGGTAAATTTTCAACAGACAAATACCTATTCAATCAAGCTTTCACTAGATTCTGTTTCCTCGTATGTATTTCACAAAAATATGTTTGAATCTACATTTTCTAAAAAGCAATGTGCTAAATTTCAACTCCTTACTAAACAGTTACCTATAAAATATACAGAGACAAGGCCTGAGGATTCCCCCATATTTAGTGGGTAATTATTTTGTATCTGAGTGGAATGGCGCACATTTTTAGTTTTGGTGTGTGTGCACAGAATTTGAAAGAAAACATTATGCTGAACATTTTTTGGCAAATTTTTTAATAAGGGATTTCCCAGATTTGTTCATTCCTTTGTAAGCTGAAAGAGAATTTTTCTTTTAATTATACTATCTCAATCTATCTCTTATAATATATGAAAGTTGTAAATATGATATTTTTATGATAAAATAAAGTTTTGTACATACTTACCCAACTGAATGTATGCACTTTGCTCTATGGTCTCGGCGTTTTCCCCGCAGAATTTCAAATCTGCGGCGGCTTTTGCACATGACACCTAGGTCAGGTGATCTACCTTTCCCGCCGCTGGGTGGCGAGAATAGGAACCATTCCTGTTTTCTAATCCAGATTTTCTCTTCCACCTGTCTCCTGAGGGGAGGCTGGGCGGGGCCATTCATCGTATATATCTGCCGGGTAAGTATGTACAAAACTTTATTTTATCATAAAACATAATTTTTGTACATGCAACACCTGTCAGATATATACTTAGCTGATTGGCACCCTTGGAGGAGGGCAAGAGACAGCTAATAACTAAAAACGGAAACAACATATGTTGTGGGATAAAACAAAAACCATGGTTCTACTCTGATTGGGTGAAGACTTCATGATACTGTCTGAGTCTGCTTGCCTCAAGAGCTTCAGAGAGGATGTGACTCTATGACTGACAGCCTTTCTGGATCGTAACGGGGATGACCCACTAACATGGCAGAGCCTATTATGATCAGGCCAAAGGGGCTGGACCCACCTACATGACCTAGAGCCTACACCTGAATCATATCAATGGGGCTATCCTCTTACATGACAGAGCTAGGGTGTCAATAAAAATTAACAAGGAGCATGACAACCAACTCCCACCACCTGACCAAGCCTAACCTTGTTAGTGATACGAAATGAAAGGGGGCTTACTCCAACACCCTTCCAACCAACCATAAAAACACACATCACCAAGCATTAAAAACAACCAAAATACTTCGACTAAATAGGGATTAGATTCCAGCTCCCTGTCCCAGCACCGAATCGGGAAGATACGAGCACTCCTAGAGAGAAGCACTATCATCACATTAACTCTAACATCCCTTTAAATAATGAGATGCGAAAGTTGAATTACACACTCCAGTAAGTCGCCTCTATAAGAGTCTGGAGAGACTAGCGTCTTGTGAAAAGCCAAAGGATGTCGCAAATGGCTCTCACTTAGGTAATGCTTTCACTCTAAGGAGCTTTAGGTGCTCATCCTCACAAGACAGATCGCTCCTTGATGACGTCCTTAATGAAAAAAGCTTGCGCATTTTTAGAGAGATCGGTCTAGTGGGATCCTGACTGGGCACCAGAGACTTTCGACTGTACCTCCCAGCTGTTTCTTCTTATCAGGTAGAATTTGAGGCTCCTAACAGGGCAACAAGTCCTCTCCAACTCTTGCCCTGTCACTGACGAGAGACCTTTTAACTGAAGCTTCTTGGGCATGGTTTAGAGGGTTTCATTCTTCGCCAAGAAGAAGGGTTTGAAGGAGCATATAGCCGAATCTTTCTTAAAACCAACTCTTAGCTTCTAAGGCTTGAAGTTTCTCTTATTCTCTTAGCCGAGGCCCAGGGCAAAGAGAAACAGTGACTTCCTGGTGATCCCCTGAATGAAGCTTTTTGAGAGGTTCAAATTTCTTGGACATTAGAATTTTAAGACTACATCCAAATTCAACTGGGGAGGCTTGAAGTCTTGGATTTTTGATCGTTTAAAAGACCTTATGGTCGTGAAGGTCTTTTATTTTCTTTTGAGATATTCAAATCTTCTGTGTCTGAATACTGAAGCCAGCATACTCCTGTAACCTTTAATTGTCAGAGCAGCAGAAGGCACACCTGTAGAGAAGGAAGTCAGCACAGTTCCATTACAAGAGGCACGCTACAGAGACTTTGAGTGGTCCTGCACCATCTTCTAAAACCTTCACTTAGACTGGTAGACGCAATATGCTGAGGACTCTGCTCTGGCAATAGCCTTTTGCAGCCTTGTGCCAAACCTTTCACTCTGACCAGACCTTCGGGATAGTCTGAAGCAGTCAGATTGAGAGCGGGAGATTCTTGTGGGAATCTGTTGAAGGGGTTTGAGAAGATCACCTGTGTGAAGCGATCTGGGAAAATCCACCATCCATTCCAGTACCTCTCTAGAACCAATCTTGAGCTGGCCAAAACAGGAGCTATCAGGGCAGTTTCATGCCTTCTGAAGACACGAACTTCCTACCACTTCTCCAAGATCTTGAATGGGGGAAAAGCATACCCGCTTCAATCCTGTCCATTCTAGGAAAGACCTGTTTATGGGTAACTGCTCTCGGTCTGATATCGAGAGCAGTAGTTTTCCAATCTTGCATTCCAGTGGGTTGCAACAGAGGTTAATATTCGGCCTTCCCCAAAGGCTCCACAACTTTCCGAACTTGAGTGGGAGAGTCCACTTGTGGGAAGGACCTGATTCTTCCTGGCTGAGAAGATCGGGCCTCACATTCCTTTTTCCCCTGTACTAAACCTGGGTGAGGAGTCTCGATCTCCTCTCTCGCCCATAACAGCAACGCCTCGCTGTTTCGTAAAGGGAGAAGGAATGTTCCTCCCTGTTTCTGATGGCGCTTTCAGGGCAGTAGTTGTCCGAGTTCACTTGAATCACCTGTCCTAGACTATGGAGACTAGAACTGAATGAGAGCTAAAACGTACTGTGGACAGTTCTTTCTTGCTTGATGCCCAGTCCACCTGGTCTCCCCCCAGGTGCCTGACACTTCTTCGATCCGAAAGTGTTGCCCCATCCCGACTCTGAGGCCTGAGAACAACACTCAGGTGAGGGCCTAAAACTGAAGAGACAATCCTTTGTTTAACTTTTGAGGGTCCAACCACCAACTGAGATCCTCTTTACCTTGTCCGAAATTGAACGAAGTTGCTAAGTCCTGAGACTCTGGTCCCCATCTTTTAGGTAGAACTGAAGAGGTCTTAGATGAAGTCTTCCTAAGGAAACGAACTGTTCCAGAGAAGGAAATGGTCCTCAGCAGACTCATCCATTCCCCCTCGCTTCTGAACAATGTTCTTCCTAGAAGACTGTCAGCTTTTCCAGTAGCGATCTATTCTCTCCTGGGGATGGAAATGCTAGAAAATCCTGAGAATCCATCAAAACCCTAGGTAAACAATGTACCTGCTGCAGAACAACCTGGGATTTCTGTAGATTTACTAATAGTCCAAGGGACTGGGTCAATTTTAGGTGATCTACAAGTACCCAGACAACTCCTCCCTCTCAATTGTGCTCTGAATCAGCCAGTCACTCAGACATCAGATCCCCACTCTAAATGTAACCAGCGTGCTACATTCCTTAATATGCCCGTGGAACACTTGGCTGTCAAACCAAAGCACAGGGCCCTGAACTGGAAACTTTTCCTGAATCACGAACCTCAGGGAATTTTCTGGAAGAGGGATGAATGGGAATGTGGAAGTGTTGTCCTGAAGGGTCCAGGGAGACCACTCCAACTCTGACAAGAGCCAAAGAACCAAGAGGTCGCTTCCATCTTGAACCGCTTGATAACGGCAGAAATTCAGGGCGCTACATCCAGAACCGCCACCACACTTCAGGATTTTCGAACCAGAAAAAGCCGATTGTAAACCCCTGGGGAATGGAGCTCTTGAACCGGTTTCATGGCTTCCAGCATTTGTTCCACTGCTTAGAAGAAGAGCCTGGTCCTGACGGGATCTCTGTATCTGGATAACTCCTGGAGTTGTTGTCATGGGAGTGACTTTCCTGAAGAGGATGAGGTAGTCTTTTCTAGAATAGAGAGAACCAGTCGTCCACCCTTCTGAGCCCAGACTTCTCGCAAACCTAACAGTCTGGCACCCACTGTTGCCTGAGTACTCGATTTTCACTTAGTCCTTTAATAGACGAGAGGAAGACCTTCCTTCTCTCAGGTCATTTACTTGAAGGAAGTTTTCAGACGGCGCCCTCGAGGGCTCCTGAAGGAACTCTCTCCTTCTGGCGTTAAGGGGAACAGCAGGTCTCAGCCCATGACTGAGCTAAAAGATCCAGCTCGTTTCTCCGTAATAAGGAGCCGAGGAAATCTCCCAACTGCTTTGAGGAAAAAGATGGGGCGAGTAGAGGAGCAACAGGAGAGAGGACGCCCTGGAGAGGCAGACACGGATTTGGTGAGAAGGAGCTGAAGACCGATCTCTTCTAAGGATTCCTGCCCGAATAAGGCAGCTACTCCGAGGATCCGTTCTCACCGCTTAGTCTCAAACAAGACAACACGCTGACAAAATCATCCATACTAAGGGAATTGCCAAGGCCTTGAGTCTGCCCTGGCCAAAGCCCCAAGAGACCAATCCATAAAATTGAACGCTCAAAATCCTCTAAAAGGCCCTTTAGGAGATGGTCCAGCTTTAATATTCCCAGGTCGCCTTCTCAACAGTGGGAGAGAAAGCCTCCTGGAGGAGTCTACCAGAGATGAAAGTCCTCGCCTGTTGATGAGGGGAGACCAACCCCCATAGGGCTCCCTTTGGTCTTGCATCAGCCCAGACTTTCCCAAAAGCCTAGAAGGAGGAAAAGAGAAAAACAGTCTTGCCTGCTTCCCTTCTTCACTGCATCCACTCCAACCTCTTAAAAGCTTTCTCATGGAGATCGTAGGGTGCATCTTGACAAAGAGGAGGCTTGGCTGACTTAGTACTGTCCCATAATGATCCAGGAGAAGGAGGGGCACATGGCAAGAGAGTCTCCAACCTGAATCAGCAAAGAAGCCAGCTGCTTTTATAATCAGAAACCCCAGCGCCTTAGAGGATTCCTCCTCTGAGACTTCTTCCAAAGGAGCAGCCGGGAGAAGGCTGAAAGAAGAGGAGCGCCTATCAGGTGAAGCCAAGTCTGGACGGAGAAGCACTCCTGTCCAATGAAGAGTGCCTCAGAGAATGGCTACTGCTGCCGGACTGGCGCCCGATTAGAGGGGCTCTTGTCCACTGACAAGAGCCTGCCAGGAGAGGGGAGCCTATTGCTAGAAGAGCGCCAGGTCGGAGAGCGGTGCTTGCTGGAAGGAGGGAGTTTATCCCGCGAGAGGCGCTTGGCAGAAGAAGAGCGCCTTTCCAAAGGAGAAGAGGGTCTGCGAGAGAAGCGGCGCCTGGAAGGAGGCGCTCTCCGACGATGAGCGCCTGGGCAGTGCCTCTGCTGGGAGAAGAGCGCCTCGGTGAAGAGCGCCTCCTTGAAGAAAAAAACTTGCTGCTGGAAGGGCTTGACAGGGAGAAGAGCATCGACTCGAAGAAGGACGCTTCCTGGAACTCTTGATGGGAAGAAAGTCATCCTTCCTATGAGGCGAATCCTTGGAGAGATCATCTGGCGCGCTGACAACTGCTCTTGGAGACCGACCAAAATCTGCTTAAATCGACTTTTTACTCCTACTGGAGGACGAGGGGATCTTCAAGCTCTTCTTGATGATAGGAGAATCCTCCGGGGAAGCGCTCAGGGCTCCAATCCAGCTGCTACTCTGGAGCCTTCCAGGATCTCTTCAGAGAAATCATAACTCTCAGCCGAACTCCAACCGCGTCTTGGTGAGACGAAGTCAGGTCAGAGAAGCACTTCTTCAGGATGCCTTTTCTATGGCGATCAAGGCTGCAGCCTGGGACATAACAACAGGATCTGCCGAAGGACGCCCTGACCGTTGGGGATGCCTCTACATCCTCCCTTGCAGCTTCTGACATTCCTCCTCCACTGGTCCTGGGAGTTTGGAAGAGGTCTAGGCCTAGGAGCAATGCGGAGCCGATCAGACACCCCCTCCACTACACTGGGGACACTGCACACATCACTATCACTCTTACCTTCCTTCATCGCACGAAGTTGCAATTTCATCCTAAGGATCTCCGCCTTCATCGCAGCCATTTCAGAAGACGAATCCGCAGGTTCGGTGAAGGGAGAAGGGGCTGAAACCAAAGTATTAGGAGAGCCTACAGTGTTAATTTCTACTTCATGCTCAGCAGAGCGAGACCTACTAGAGCTTCTAGAGGAAGCCTTCCCTAGCCCATCCTTTTCAAGTCAACAAGAAGTCAAACCTTCCATTCCTCTTTTCAGACATATTCTCGCACTCTTACACCTATTGTCCAAAGAACAATCATTCCCCTACACCTCATACATACAGTGTGAGGGTCTACCAAAGCTGCAACCCCACCTTACACTCTGACTAACACACACGAAACACAGGTAACATTGATATCAGACATCTTAACAGAACAATCAAAAAGCAACCAAAACAGTCCACAATAGCGATGCTAAGTCAAAGATCCACGCTACCAAATCAGTCCAAAAAAGATCTCAGCAAGCAAGAAACGAAAATCAAAGCAGGAGGAACCAACAACAGATGTTGCCGGAACCAGTGACAGAGAAAATCTGATTAGAAAACGGGAATGGTTCTCATTCCCGCCACTCCAGCGGCAGGAAAGGTAGATCACCTGATTCCACCGTTGCGCTTTGCCGCGAGATTTGAAGTTCTGTCGGAACATCGAGACTATAGCTAAGTATATATCTGACGGGTAAGTTGCATGTACAAAATGACCCAATTTTGGGAGAAACAGGAGTTACAGGTAAATTTTTTGTAATACAACTGGTTAAGATACAACTGGTTACCATCATACAGGATATTTACTAAGGTCTCATTTTTAACAATAAAAAATCTGGAAAGAGAAACCCACAAGATTCCTGTGTATAACTTGTTTACTTGTAAATATTTACACGTCACTTAAAACTCTAGCACAGGTCCTAACTGTGACCCTTTTTCAAGAGATGAGGTAGTCAGCTGGTTCAAGGCCCAGCAATCTTCTGGAACTTCTTCTCCTGTGCTGTCATTTATATGGTGGCTGGTCCTGGTTTCCATTCTCTGAGAGTTGTTAATCTCTCCTGTCGGTCTGATATCCTGATCTGATGGTCAGTGGTATTAACTCCTTGTGGTATGTGAGTAGTCACCATTGGTCTGTTGGGCAGGAGACCTAACCTCCAGGCCAGAAGGGTTGATCTTAGCTTCTTTATTAAAAGATCGGCTTATGGACTTTCTGAGGTAAAATCTTTGTTCTTCTATCACTTTAATCTGTCTGATGAGTGCCCTCTCCACTACCCTCTCCTATGACTAATGTTATTGCTTGTATATAAGCCTACTGTTTTAAAATCCATCCTATGGTCCTTTTCCCAACAATGCCTAGCTAAAGCACTCCCTGTGAGTTGAGCTGTACTGCCCTCCTGTGTTCTTGGATTCTAGTCCTTATTCCCTCTACCTGTTTACTCATATTTTGTCTCCACAATTGTTGCAATTAATTATGTAAAATCTCCCTATATCATCTGCATTACTGTCTGCCTCCTTCCAATTTATTTTTACATACTTTGTTTTTACAGTGTTGTCAAAGGTATACACAAATTTATATTTAATTTCTTTTCATTTTGATGTAATTTGTTTCATTTAGGCATATAAGGGAGGGAAACTATTTTCTTGTTTTCTGTATTCCATGTACTCTCTGCATTTTCCTGTAAAAATCTTTCCTAGCTTGTTGAGTGCCCTCTTTTCTGAACCATTCCGGTATGCTAAAGTGTCAAAGCTTTCATCAATGTAATTTATTTCTTTATCTATCTTACAAGGGTCCTAATGTTCTCATTGCCCTAAGAAATAAACCTGCTAGAACACCCATTTTGATAGCATAACTGTGAAAAGAGAAGAAATGAATATACGAGTTTGTGTGTGTGGGCTTTCTATATGTGCTGAATTCATATCCTATTTCTTTCCTTTCTATCAAGATGTCTAAAAAAGGGATTTTGACAAAGGAAAATCTATTTCTGGGAAGACCTGTGTCACCCAGTGAAATGATCCATTAGCACTCATTTTCTAGGTATAAATATTCCTAAATATACAGAGAAAAAAGCTATTCATAATGCCAGGTTCCCGACCCTGGATCAATTCATTAGATGGTGTCGGTAGGCACAAGGGGTGAGTGGTTGCCACTACCACAGATCTTCGTCCTACAGATTTCTCCATTCTCAAAACCCCGAAAGGGAGGAGCCGTTAAAGCCTTACCCCTCCGCACCTAGCCAACCACCACCCCGCCGCCATATTCATCCAAAGTTAGCACCTCCCAGCTTGGTATGCTTTTCGGGGGGAAAAGGAAGCACAGGGATGGGTCACTGGGTGTTTACACGCCTTCCCCAGGAAATAGATTTTCCCTTGTCAAAATCCCTTTTCTGGCTCGACCTGTGTCACCCAGTGAAAGAAATAACAGAGAATCAGCCATACAAAAGCTTGGTGGAGCCCTAAGAATTGCAACAATGGAGCTAAATAAAACTATGAGAAAATTACTGTTTAATAACCCAAAACATTCGTATTAAAAACATAATTAACATTATAAAAGGTACACAGTCTAAATCATAAAATAACCAAACACCAAGATACTTAAGGCTAACAAAAGATTTAAACAGGATATCCCAAACGCCAGAGTCAGGCTGTGAAGCAGGCCTGACCTAAAGGTTAGAAGGCAGGGGCTATAAACGCAGGCAGGTAGGTGGAGAGAGAAATACAAACACAGGGATAAACTAAGGTTACATAACTAGTCTGGAGATGGGGAACAATACTCCTGCAGCTACTGTGGAATATTTAAGAGCCTCTTAGAGACTTAAGATAGTGGCGCCTGAACACTGCTGGTGATGTCCAGCCCGATATACTTTTTAAGGTCATCAAAATTCATGTTATGAAAATAATAGCTGAGGTGGCAACCTGGTCAATATCATGTACCCGAGGTACTGAACTGGTTTGCCCGCTTAATGAAATATAGTATTTGTTGCCTGATGGCTCCAAGGAAATGGTTCCATTTTCCCCTAACAAAAGAGGGCCTGAAATTCTATTATTAGAAGTCCTCATTTAAATGTTTTTAAAGTGTTAACTGGACATAAAGACAGATCCTGGTAGAAGGGGAATAATCAAGGAGACCATCTATTTTGTGGATCCTCATTCTTTGCTAGAAACTTGAGATCCGGAGAACAGAACTTCTCCCTGACGGAGGAAATCAACATGGTCTGCCCCCTTTCTAGAGAGAGCAGACAGTTCAGAAATTCTAGCTCCTGAGGCTAGACTTACTAGAAATAACATTTTCCTTAACAGACCTCAAGTATGTACATAATTCGTTATCAGTCTGATGCCAATTTAAGTAAGTCATTTAAGAAAACAGGAAACCGTGGTGAGGACGGGGTTGCTGGTCAAGACGAAGCGATGCTTTTAGGAATTGGATTTAAAAATATGAGTCTGTAAGTGCCACATTAAAGCTATGTAAAAATATTTTTCTTAAAGCAGATTTTGCTGTAGTAATAGTACTAGTGGCCAGTCCTTTTTCAAATAATGATCTGAAGAAAGAGATTGCTAGGGTTCAGGTCATTTCCTGAGCTTCAGATTCCTGTAGAAATAATGCTAACTTTTAACTGCTGAGTCATATTGTCGGAGAGTAGATTCCTCTGTCTGATTCTAAGGAACAGTGTAATAACAGGATCAATGTTAAGCGCTTTCTGAGCTGCAAACTCATGAAGTCCATAAAGCTAGGCATTCAGAATTCTTGAGGAAGCTGACATAGTCCGAGTTTGCACTACTTGTGTCAACCTTGACTGGGGATCTGTCTGCGCCAGAGTTTCACTCTAGAAGAAGAGGAAACCAATTGCCGGCCAGTTGGGTGCCACAGTGCTACTTGACCCTTGAATGATCTGAGTTTGTGTAAAATCTTCTACACAGGTTTATTGGAAACAGATAGATCCTTTGCCACCTGTTCCAGTCGATTGACATCGATCCGTGGAATGAGCTAGAGGGTCTAGATTGGGAGCAACGTAACACTTGAAGCTTGTGGTTGCTCGTGGCAAACAGGTCCACCTGAGACCCGGTACCTGGAAGACAAATCCACTAATGATGCCTTTGTCCAAGGACCATTCCGACCCAGCGGAGTTGTCCTGGATAGTGAATCTGCAATGATATTCAACACCTGCCAGGTGGGTATAGCTGACAGGTGCCAAAAGATGTTTCTGCAGAGAGAAAATTGGCAACTATTACCTGATTGATATGGCTCACTTGGAGCCCCTGTTTATGCAATGTACAACTACGTAACAGTCCAGTACCAGTCTGATGAATCTGTCTGGTTGGACGAAGTTTCTTTAGTGTTAGAAATACTGCCATTTGCCTCTAGAATGTTGATATGAAATCAAGGAATACAGCTTCCAATTAATGCCCTTGAACTTTTCTTTGTGTTGGAGTATCCTCCCATCCGCTTAGGAAGCATCCTGCCATGGATCACTTCAAATGATGGAGGGGGAAATTGGAGAGGCACTGACTGACAAACTTTCTTGACTGTTGACCATGGTCGAAGCCTCCTTCCTCAACACCGCGGAATTAGAGACATCTTGTCTCTGTTTCTGCTGTTGGCCTGCCTCTGCCATACTCCTGTTTATATCCTTCAGTTTGGCTTTAGCAGCAAATCTGTCACTGACGTGAAATTGAAGAGAACCCAGGACTCTTTCCTGGGTATGACGAGGCTCTTTTTGTTTTTGAGGAACTGCCTGGTAGCTTTGGCTATTTCCTCCTTTTGGCTGGCAGAAGTGACAGTTTGTGTGTGTTTAGGTCCCATTGACTTCTAACCACTGAAAACTGAGCCTCAACTAGACGTGGGATTTTCCTTGTTTATTTGGAATCAAGGATTCCAGGAAGCTGATCACTATGAATGTTGCTTTTCCACATTCCTGGCGTTGATGCCCAAATTATCCAATCGCCCAGGTATGCGGCCAGCATCATCCCCTGGGCGTAGCTGCTGGACTACTGTCTCTGCCAGTTTGGTAAAAATTCTGGGAGCTATGTTGAGTCTGAATGGCATGACTCTGAACCAGTATGCTTGTTTCCTAGTCTAACCCTAGGTAAGGAGATGTTTTCAATCAGACGGATAATATGCGCCTGAAAGATCTATAGAGGTGGTGACGATTTAGCCTCACGGGAAGTAGGGTCCATACTCAGATCGTAGCATGCGAAACTTGTCGCATTGAATGTATGTTGAGACGACAAAGCTAGAATTACTTTGCTGGATTGAGTCTTTCTTTGGGACACTGAACAGATGGCTCTGAAATTTCAAGTGTCTCACTTTTATTGCCTTTTTGAAGGTCTTACAAAGTTCAGTAAGTCTTGGATGGAGGTTGATGGAACCTGACCAAGAGGAGGCCCTGCTCCAGCTCCATCCCAGACCTTTGAAATTATGCTGTGGGTCTCGGACTGAAGGTCCAACGGTCCCGAAGAGATATAACCTCCCCGCTCTACCTGGAGGAGACTCATTGATTGGAAGAGGACTTACTCCTCTGCCTCCTCGCCTCCTCTTCCACGGGAGAGGTCTGGGTGCAGTCCCACCTCTGTAGGCTGCTCTGGCTCTACCCCCTCACATGCCTGTTGTAGCCTCAAACGCCCCTTGGCTTTCAAACGAAGCGCCAGGCTGGGGACGCCACGGCTGGCGGAGCAGAGGCTTGTTGAGCTGGCTGCATCAGTAATGAACTGCTGCTGATGCTGAGCTTGATGTGGAAGGCCGTCCGATCTGAGAGACCGTACAGCCTGAAGTAATAGCGCTTGAGCCTGGGGGTTTCCTGTATCTCCTGAACTTCTTTCCTTTCCCCTGGGTTGAGGTCCGGAGGTCTCGTGACTTCCTTTAAAAGGAAGACCCCAGCGGGAGCGAAGACCTGGTTTGCTCTGGTTGCCTCCACAGAACATTATTGACTCATCCAGGGAAGATGTTAGTCCCCAGACAGAACTCTTCATGAGTCTATTGGGCTCATGCCTGATGGTGGTATCATGAAGATATGCTTCCGCAGTTTTGTCTCGCCACTCACAAAGTCATAAAGGTCCTGATTGGAATGACGCTAATAAGGATTTCACAGACCTGGAACAGAGGTTCACAGTGTAAGCAAAGCTGTTACCTCTGCAATGGTGATGGAATGCAAGGAGCGACTTAACCTGCACTTAGCCTCATACTCCGCTTCAGAAGGGCCTCCTCCGAATCCTGGGTAGTTGCTCACTGAACAAGGTGGAGGCACACTGGGTCGAGCTTTACTCCATGTGAACATAGCCGGAGCTCCCACCAATATTACGAATCCCGGGAAAAGAAGGGAGATGGGATCTGTCTCCCGGAGTTGAGGGCAGCTGTTTGCCATCTATTCTCGCTGAATGGTCAATTTCTGCGATCTTAGTCGTGGCAGGGGGTAGGGATGGAGCCACCATCGAGAACATCGTGAAACTCCCCTTAAAGGAAGTAGTTTTGTATTTTCGACTCCCAGTCAAAGTGAGAGCCGCACATCAGGGCGGATTGGGCTTGGTCCTGGGAAAGATAACCGCTTCCTTCGACCTTATCAGATCTAATCCAGGCTTCCTCTGTTAGCCTGGTAGCCTGTAGGAGTCACCAGGTCAGCTGGAAGGAAAGAAACTCAGTTCTTCCAGACGACGAAAGCCCAAACCCTCAATGGTCAGGTGTCATTATGCAGGGGGCGGTAGAGCCAGCCACCACGGGCCCCCTTATCAAAGGGGGAAGTCTGAGGCATCCGAAACAACATGGGACTGTTGGTACTGCTCCGGATTGGATAAATCCGGAGGAAGCTTTCTTGGCCTGCATCCTTTGTGAATGACAGCACTGACTGACCAGAGGTCTCCAAGCTGAAACAAGCTGGAGAAGAAAGGTCTTGTGTGCCTAGCTTCAACCTGGATTCGATCCTCTGTATTAGAAGTTCGACAAGGCCTCAGGGTCAGTTAGGCTGTGAGCTTAGCCTTAGACACTCTGGATCTCGACCCTTTGACGGGGAGGTAGTTACTTGAGGACGCCCACTGGTTTAAGAGCCAGTGACGACCTTTGAGGGAGCTGGCGGATAGGACCTTTGAGGTCAGGAGAGGACTTTGGTAACTCCTTCTTTTTTGATTTCACCTTGGGGATAACAGACTGAGATCTGTCCTCAAGGATAGCTGGTCTGGGAAACCCCTGAAAGGAAGAAGAAGAGAAGAAGGAGAACTGGGACTACCAAAACCCTCCCCTGCCTCACTTACCACCTTACCTTCTACCTGATGATCCAAATTCACGCCATCGGCTCGAGGTGGATGTTGATGGTCGCTACCTCTTCCGCCACCTCTCCGCATTGCAGGTTGTCTTTCTTGGGTGGGCTGCGCTCTTTGCCGGATCCTTCCCGATGATTGGGAAGCACCTACTGCATTGCAGCGAGATCCGGCACCGTGAGGAGATTACAAATTTCTCCGACAGGACATATGGATTACCAGACGAACGCTTCCTCCTCAGAAAACCACCCAGATCTTTCAGGGTCGATAGCTAAGAGTCACGGATGATTTGGTCAGACTGTAAGAAAAGGTAGGGACTTACTGGAAAACATTCTCCAATTTTTTCAGATATGTCTATATAAGCCATTAAAGTCAAAAAAGAGACTAAAGGTTTGCGGTCTCTTAAAACTTACCAACTCATCCACCACTAACTCATACAGAGCGTAGCAGATTTCACAGCCATCGGGGTGCCAAACGCACCAGGTCCCCAATGTGGACCGAGCAGCTGAGGCGATCGGCACACCTCGGTCCACAGGGTTGTTGGAGAACCGCCGCACCCTGGCTCCCACAACGCACCATCTGTAGGTGGAATGGTGGCAATGAGTATCAGCAAGGCCCGCTCGAATTAGGTCCGCGTAATAGGCTACCTTAACACAGATTTATGGGTGATGAAACATGGTCATCAGGCAAAACCCGCTGAATTGAACTGCAGTAAAAGACTAATACACAGATTTATAGGTGATGAAACATGCGTGTCATCAGGCAAAACCTGCCGGAATTGAACTGCAGTAAAAGACTAATAATCATAGGTTATGCTACAGAATGGCCAACTATTAATTATGTTAAAAATAAGTAATTTATGATACCCGCCAATTATGGTACTCCTACCGTGATTTGCCACTGAAATCTCAAGTATGTCACATATTATGGAAACGGCGAATGTGGTTGAAAGGAGTGTTCGTGACACGCCCATCTCTCATTCACCCCAGGGCGAAACCATAGTGAAAACCGCCAATTAAACTGAAACCATACCCACCAGAGGTAACATGGACGCATAACAACGAAAAGATCCGACTAACCTGGCGGAGACTTAACATAGTGTAACTCATGATTGGCATCCCTGGGACAGTGTTCACGCTCCAGCTATAACTCAGGAAAGTGAGCAACTAAAACACCGCCCATAAGGGAAAAGGTAGGTGAGTGGCGAAACCCGCGAACGGCGCACCAGTCGGGTGGGTAGCACCTCTGGAAGCCGAATGGAACTTCTCACGGGGTGCCGGAACTAAAGCGACTCGAACGCATGCATCGGTTTCAGAAAGACACCTTGCGCCAACGCCGCCAAAATCTAATCAATCAGGTAAAGAAGGACTAGGCTATATATTAATGAAATAACCTCATGCAACTCGAATCCCAGCCTACCTTCCAAAACCAAAACTTTGGCTTGGTCAGAAGGCCAGAATGAGCTACTACAGGTGAGGGGGAGAAGAACTCAGATAACCTAGCCACATCCTCCAAAACCGACAGCCTGGTCAGGTGGTAGACTATGAATTGAGGAGACTCCTTCACATCATCTCTAACCTCACCCTCCAAAAACCTAACGCCTGGCGAGGTGGGGCTAAGGGTGAAGAGCAACTCTCACTAGCTCAACTCTCACCTCCCAAAACCTAACGGCCTGGTCAGGTGGCCAAGAGTGAACGAGAATCCCTCACAACCTAACATCTCCTCCAAAACCTCAAAACGGGCCTGGTCAGGTGAGCTAGGGTAGTCTGAACATCGCAAAAAGCGGGCTTATTCTGTCAGCCTAACCCTCCAAAACCGACTACAGCTCCTCGGGTCGCAAAGCAGGCTAGGCTAGAATATACCTAATCGAATAAAACTACCTGTCGCCAAGAGCACTAACATAATAAAAGTTAACCATTCATGCGCTTTTAAGATGTCTAAAAATTATAAATACATAAATGACTCCAGCTTAAGAGAGGGCCAAACAACATCCGTTATATCGAAGCGGATACCCAAAATGGCACCTCTGACGCCGACTTGCACACATAAACTAATCCAAGAATAGACATGTCATCCATCCTTGTACACATCAGCTATGATCATGATAATAATAATACCACCATCGAGAAGGCACCAACTCGCTGATGGAGGAAGGAAACCAGTGAAAAGGGAGGAAAACTATGATCAGAAAAAGGGAGGGGCGTACCTCCATCCCTAGCCTAGACCAGTCATGATACGGGCTCCCTTACCTCCTACCAGCAAAATGGTAAATTCTCCAAATAAGGCTCCAAACTGAATTGGAGTATGGATAAAAACTAGCAGAAATATTCTACACAATATGCGAAGACTGAGGGTCAAGCATGGCAGAGGGGCAGCCACAGCCCACGCTCGGCTGTGTAGAACTATTTACCTGGTAAAACAATATACGAACAGTCAAAAATATAATGCCTCTGTAATGAAAAAAACCCAAAGGGAATGGTACTCAACTTAGATGGTGGAAATTGGTGGGATGATATGATGTAGAAAAACCGAAAAAATAACACCAAAGAAAAAATACGGTGTATCCTGGAAGGCGTGCAAATTGGAATGAATATGGCGGTCCGGGGTGGTGGCTGGCTAGGTGCGAGGGTAAGGCTTGAACGGCTCCTCCCTTCGGGTTTTGAGAATGAGAAATCTGTAGGACGAAGATCTGTGGTAGTGGCAACCACTCACCCTTTTTGCATACCTAATACCATCTAATGGTGTTCATCCAGGGTCATAACCCTGGCATTATGAATAGCTTTTCTGCATATTTAGCAACATTTATACCTGTGAAATGAGTGCTAATGATTATTTCACTGGGTGACACAGGTCGAGCCCAGAAAGGGCAGTTTATTATTGTTACTTTTTCTAGAGTGAATTGGATGTTATCAAAACTATTGAGTTCTGCGTCTAGAAAGTTTTATTTCACTTTCATCAGCCTGCAGAATGGCAAAATATCATCCACATATCTCCACCAACCTTCAATTTTAAGTTAAGGGACATTAATATTAGAACTAGATTAGTCTCAAAATATTCCGTATATATATTAGGCAAGCATAGAGTGATAATGAGGACCCCATAGCTACTCCATATTTCTGTTTGTATACTTGTCCTCAAACGAAATAAGTATCACTAACACATAATTTGATCAACTCCAGGAAGACACTTATTTCTAGGTTTGGATTGAAAATGCCTCATTTTTAGTCTGCAGAAATTTAAAATTTATTTAAGGGGACATTGTGAATAAAGCTACTACATCAAAACTAACCATATGTCCCTTTTATATTCTTGTTCTTAATTTTCTATGAAATCTACTGAATGTTTAATATGTGATCCTGAAAATTTACCTAAGTATATTCCTAGTTCTCCAGCTAACCACACAGCTAAGTTTTTGTTAGGAGATTTCATACTAGAAACAATAGGGCGGAGTGGGCAGCCATCCTTGTGTATTTTGGGGCTGCCATATATGTATGCAAGTTCAGGTAGTTTACTTGAGAATAATTTACTGCATAGCATGTCCTTCCCATTAGATAGTTTATTGACTAGGGATGAAACAGCAGCACTAGGACTAGGATTAAATTTCTGTGTAGGGACTACAAATAATATCAATATTGAATTAACAGCAAGATTAACTACCTTAATGTTGAACAACACAGATTTAGCCCCGCTTCAGAGGAGTGATGATAGGGAAGTAATGTAAACAACCTTAGATATCTTGCCAATGATTTAGCACCATTTGCCAGAGATTAAAAGTTACAAAGATATTAGAATTATGAAAGCTGACAAAGGGGGTGTGCATTGTTATCATGAATAGTCTAGAATATAGGGATAAATGTACAGGCTACTAGATGATGAAATCCACCTACAGTAAAATAGAGAATCCCTCCCACAGCCCAAAAGCTTCAGAATACCTTCAACCAGAATGTGAAGAAAAATAATCAGTAAACTATCTAATGGAAGGACACGCTATGCAACAAATTATTCTCAAATAAACTACCTGAACTTGTGATACATATATGGCAGCCCTAAAATACACAAGGATGGCTGCCCACTCCGCCTCCCCTATTGTTTCTCTAGTATGAAATCTCCTAACAAAAACTTAGCTGTGTGGTTAGCTGGAGAACTAGAATATACTTAGTAAATTTTTCAGAATCACATATTAAACATTCAGTAGATTTCAGAGAAAGTAAGAACAAGAATATAAAGGACATATGGTTAGTTTTGATGTAGTAGTTTTTCTGGATCGGGTCCTCCGTGTCAGCCGATGAAAAAGTCCATTCAGCACTTATTTCTAGGTAATTCCGTTGTAGATACCAGAGAAAGCTAAATGAAAATGCTGGAGTTATTACTCCCCAGAGCGAGCTCCATCAGATGGAAATGTATGGAAAAGGGTGAACTACAAAAACACGGAACCTTATCCTATAGAGATCCCAAGGTCAAAGTCCCATAGGAGGTGCCGTTATTAAAACCCATGTACCCACCCGTGGACAGCACAATAAAACACCGCTAGTCTCATTCCATTTCAGCAAGCACCATCGCTCACATCGTGCTTTGTGCTTTTAATCTTGTGCATTTTCGGCCATTATGGCTTCCTCACAAGGTCTTTCACCCTGGTTGAGTACCACTGTTTCGTTTTTTTAGTTGAGGCGATTGAGGCCTTTATTTCTTTAGTTTAATAATTGCTGACGAGAACGCCCGGCCTCATCTCCTTCACGGCCTCACGTGACCTCCATGCGTTTCGTGATCTTGGGTCGCTCTGTTTTTCAATCTTTCACGGTTCCTCTCGTGTTTAGGTTTTCCTTTTCATGAGGTCTAATTAGTGATTTTGATTGACTAACGTTTGTTTCCCTTGCTTCGAAAGTTGAGGGCTGGTGTTTAGGCGTGGGCTTCCCAGAGCCTATTCGCTTTTTACTAATTCATTTTTACATGCCTTATTTTTTGGCCCTTCCCTTCTCGTAGGCTTCTGGGAATTTTATTTACGCTTGTACTTTAAGTTTTTTGTTTCCCCTTTAACCCAGTGTTCGATGCATTACATGTCTGATAAAGTCCCTTGAGACGGTCATCTCATCCTAGGACCAAGCCCAGTCGCCTTTGATGAGGACCCCACGGAGTGGCAAGCGGAGAACACTAAGCTCACACCAGCTAAGGGAGTGTTCACTATGTTCACTCTCAGTGATGTTCTCCTTTCCTTGCGCTTCAAAGTGGCCTCCTGACTAGCCAGGCTTGCTTCAAGGTAAACCCTTCCTCATCTCCGTGAGACGGACCCTACACGCTCGCCTTCCCGGAGGCACTGACTTCTGAAGGGAGCCTCAATACGCCACGGTGACTCGGTTGGACTCCAGACTGGCGCCTCTGATCTGTTCAGTGAGCAGCTCCTAAGATCCTCGAGTCGCTTCTTGAAAACAGAGGCTGATACTAAGGAAAGGCTCGCCAGGTCTTTGAACTCTTTGGTTTTAGCGAAGCAACTTTTGGTTTACAGAGAAGATCCATTGTTCCAGGTCTTGGACGCCTAAATCTCTCTTGGCGAAGCTTTCAACAAGATCTGTTTGACTTTATGACTGCCCGACTGGCCTGCCGGAAGCACATCTTTTCAGCAGCCACAGTTCGGCATGAACCTAATAAGCTTCTTAAGAGTTCGATCTAAAAGCAATCTTTTCCCACAAGAAGAAGTTGATGCAGTCTTATCTGAGGCTGTTAGGTCAATCAAAGCCTGCTTCCCGTTGGGGCCTGCCCTATAAAAGGAAAAACAGTCTGATCTTGCCAGCCCTCCCACCAAGTCCAGTAAGAAATTTAAACACTTCAAACGCCTTTCCAGCTCAGTCCTGGTCCAGGTTCCTTATAAAGTCAACCTTCGACCCTTCCTCCCATCCTCCACCTCAGTATGTCCTGGTAAACCCGCACATCAGTCTTTGGCTGCTCCTTCCTATGTCTCCTCCCAGCTTTTCAATCCTGCATATGAAAGTCAGGGGAAATTTCGCCCAGACAATCAACCAGAGGGCACAGCCCCGTTGGCTGGGCCGGGAAGGGGAGCCCCCTCCTCTCCCAGGAACAGGGGAGGTAGAGGCTCCAGAGGGGGAAGCAATCACAGGACCGATGACATACATCCTGTGGGCGGGAGGCTGCATCATTTTCGAGCTCGTGGGACCTTCTGTCCCTGGGCTCAGAGTATAGTTTCCAAGGGCCTAGGCTGGAGTTGATCGACAATCCCCTCCACCAGTCAAGTTTTACTGTGGCCACGCACCAGGATCTCGAGACTTTGTGGGAGGACTTCCTACAGAAACAGGCTATATGAAAAGTGGAGGTCTCTGAAGTTCCAAGGCAGGCTCTTCAGTGTTCCAGCAGTTGTCTCCAACAAACGGAGAGTAATTCTGACTTGTCCTGCCTTGAATTCTCTTTACATCTGGCTATGCATTGTTTCGATGCTTACTGTCTCCCAAAGTTCGACCCTACTGCCCCGCGGGAGCCGTAACCACCTTCTCTAGATCTTTCCGACGCCATTATCACGTCCCGGTTAAGTGAAGGTTCTCCCCTTTCTGGGGTTCAGGCTCGAAGGCAGGCATATTCCTTCAAGGTGATGCCTTCGGCCTCAACATAGCCCCCAAGATTTTTACCAAGTTGACAGACACGGTCGACAGCAACTCCGATTCAAGGGATTACGCTGGTCGCTGCATCTCGATGACTGGATCATCTGGGCATCCAGCGCCGGGAATGCCGAGAGTTACATCCGTGGTGGTCGCACTTTTCTAGAATCCTGGCCTTCGTAAACAGGGAGAAGTCCCGCCTGGTTCCTGCAGTTGTTTTCAATGGCTAGGAATCCAGTGGGATCTGAATTCTCACAAGTTTTCTTCCTCCTCCCAAGAGGAAGGAGATAGCCAGAGCAACCAGACAGTTTCAAATCCAAAAGGGCTTCAAGGACTCCAAGAACGAGTCTTGGGCCCTTCAGTTCGCTTCGTGACAGACCTGTTGCTGAAAGTGAAACTGAAGGATATCAACAGAGTGTGGCGGAGTCGGGCAAATATCAGTCTCAGGGACAAGGTGTCTCTGATTCCTGGCATCTTGAAGAAGCGACTGGCCCTTGGTCGTCTGTCAAGAGCCTGTCCAAGTCAGTCCCCTTCAATTTCCTCCTCCGGCGTTGGTTATCCACAGACGCCCCTGCCGGGTGGGGAGGATATTCTCAACACCAAGAAGTACAGGGACTTGGTCCTCATGTTCCGCCAGTTCCATATAAATGTTCTGGAGGCCATGGCGTCTTCTTACCTTGAAGAAGCTTCTTCCCCAAGAAGATTCACATAAGACTGGTTCTGGACAGCCACGGTAGTCCACTGCATAAACAGGGGAGAGGTTCAAAATCGAGCAGGATCAACCAGGTAATGATTGCACTTTTCTTCCTGGCCTGGGTAAGAACAAGTGGCACCTATCTGCCACCCATCTTGCAGGGTCCGAACGTCAGAGCAGATTCTTTCTCCAGGACAACTCCTCGAGTCGGAGTGGTCCCAGACAGGGGTTCGCTCAATTGATTGCCAACTAGTTCCGGTCTGGAGGTAGATTTGTTCGCAACTGCTCAACAACAAGCTCCTCATTACGTAGCTCCCAACCTGACCCTCAAGCTCTTTTCACGGACAATGTCATTGGATTGGAAACAGGTGGAAGGTGATTCATCTGTTCCTCCAGTGAACTTGTTGTTGAAAGTCCTCCACAAACTGAGACGTCAAGGGTCAAGTAGCTCTAGTGGCTCCCTACTACCCAAAGAGCAGCTGGTTTCTTCTACTAGAACTGAAATTCGCCACATCCTAATCCCCAGTCCTAAACTAACACAAGTAGTACAAACTCAGACTGTGTCAGCTTCCTCAAAATCCAAAATGCCCTGGCTTTGTGGACTTTGGTGAAGTTTGGCGGCTCAAAAGGGATGCTAACGTTGATCCTGTCAATACCATGTTCTTAGAATCAGATAAGCTGGTTTCCACTCTTCGTCAGTACGATCAGCAATTAAGAAACTAGCACTCTTTAAGAGAATCTGAGGCTACAGTAATGACCATTAATTTAGCAATCTCCTTTAGATCACTGTTTGAGAAGGGCTTAGCCGCTAGTACTGTTACTACAGTCAAGTCGCTCTACGAAAGTGTTCTTGTATGGTTTCAAAATTGACCTCACAGACCCTTACTTTCTTCCATCCCTAAAGCATGTGCACGCCTGAGGCCAGTAATCCGCCCACACACGCTTCCTGGTTTCTAAATGACGTTGAAGTTAGCCTCAGATATCGGCAATCAATCCTGCCCTACCTTCCTTGTTGAGGAAAAACGTTGTTTTAGTTAGCCTGGCTTCGGGTGCTAGAATTCTCGGAGCTGTCTGCACTCTAGGGAACCCAACCACGACTTCCTTCCATCAGGGAGGTTTTGCTGATTCCTCACCCTACCTTCCTGGCCAAAAATGAAGATCCTGCATAGGTGGTCGCTTGGAAAATTCTTCCTCTGCCTCTAGACCTGTCCCTGTGTCCAGTTCATACTTGAGGGCTTATTTAGACAGGTCCTCTCACATCTCCTCTGGGCCTCTTTTATCAGGAAGGAGGGGGGTAATTCCTCTCTATGTCTGCTATTAGACAACAGATCCTTTTTACTTTATCAAGCAGGCTAACCCTGACTCAGTCCCAAAAGTTCATGATATCAGAGCTGTGGCCACCTCCATTAATTACTTTCATTACATGAATTTCACGATCTTACCAGGTACACCGGTTGGAAGTCACCTTGGTTTTCAAACGTCACTCATTTGAAATCCTTGTAGCCTTAAATTCAGCAGTCGCGCAGGAACGCTGTCCTCCTCTGGTTCCCTCTGATTCCTAGTCATTTCCTCCTCCACTGCCTCAGTTATCCCCTTTACGGTCATTTCAGTCAGGCTTGCCTTGACTTCTCACCTGGCTGTGTTATCCATGTATTTGTCTAAATGACACATTTAAGTTATAAGGTTTTCAATATTGTATAGTTATTTTGTTTATGTACTTTTTCACACTGTCATGTTAATTTTAAGCTAACATCAGTTTCTTTTTGTACATTATTGTTATTGTTACTAGTGATTGAAAAGTTTTTTGGACCTTCGGGTCTTTTGTCCCTTTAGAATTTTTATCTTTTAGTTTAAGAATTATGTTTATTTCTCTGTTAAATTTTCATCGGGTTGACACGGGACCCGATCCAGAAAGGGATTTTGACGAAGGAAAATCTATTTCGGAGAGGGGACCGTGTCACCCGGCGACCCACCTCCACCATGTGTCATGTCCCTCCCATAGTAAAACATCATTCTAGTGGGGTGCTGCTTTCATGGAATGCGACTTAGCGGTGTTTTGTGGTCCACGGGTGGTACATGGGTTTGTAACGGCACCTCCCTATGGGACTTTTGACCTGGGACTCTATAGGATAAGGTTCTGTGTTTTGTAGTTCACCCTTTCCATACACGACCCATCTGATGGAGCCTCGCTTGGGGGTAGTAACCCAGCATTTCATTTAGCTTTCTGGCATCTAGCAACGGAATTACCTAGAAATAAGTGCTTGAATGGACTTTTTTCATCGGGTGACACGGTGTCCTCCAGAAATAGATTTTTCCTTTCCACAAAATCCCTTTATCACCAATGTCCCCTAGATAAAGTTTTAGAATTTCTACAGACTAAACATAATGAGGGCATTTTCAATCCAAACCTAGAAATAAGTGTCTTCTTGAGTTGATCAAATTATGTGTTAGTGATACTTATTTTACGCTTGAGGGACAAGTATACAAACAGTAATATGGAGTAGCTATGGGGTCCCCATTATCACCAATACTTGCTAATATATATATGGAATATTTTGAGACTAATCTAGTTCCTAATATTAATGTCCCTAACTTAAAATTGAAAGGGTTGATGGAGATATGTGGATGATATTTTTTGCCATTCGCAGGCTGATGAAAGTGAAATAGAAACTTTTCTAGACAAACTCAATAGTTTTGATAACAACATCCACCCACTCTAGAAAAAGTAACAATAATAAACTGCCCTTTTAGACATCTTGATAGAAAGGAAGAAATAGGATATGAATTCAGCACATAGAAAGCCCCACACACACAAACTCGTGATATTCATTTCTTCTCTTTTCACAGTTATGCTATCAAAATGGGTGTTCTAGCATTTATTTCTTAGGCAATGAGAACGTGTGACCCTGTAAGATAGATAAAGAAAATTACATTGATAAAAGCTTGTTACTTAGCATACCCGGGAATGGTTCGAAAAGGGCACTCAACAGCTAGGAAGATTTTTTTACAGGAAATGCAGAGAGTACATGGAATACAGAAAACAAGAAAATAGTTTCCTCCTTATATGCCTAAATGAAACAAATTACATCAAAAATGAAAGAAATTAAATATAATTTGTGTATACCTTGACAACACTGTAAAAACAAAGTATGTAAAAATAAATTGAAGGAGAAGCCAGTAATGCAGATGATATAGGGGAGTATACATAATCAATTGCAACAATTGTGAGACAAATATATGGGAAAAATAAGACTAGAATCCAAGAACACAGGAGGGCAGTACAGCTCAACTCACAGGAGTGCTATATTAGCATTGTTGGGAAAAGGACCATAGGGATGGATTTTAAAAACAGTAGGCTTATATACAAAAGCAATAACATCAGTCATAGGAGGGTAGTGGAAGGGGCACTCATCAGACAGATTAAAAGTGATAGAAGGAAACAAAGGATTTAATTTCAGAAGATCCCATGTTTCATCTTTTAATATTAAAACAAGCTAAGATCGACCCTTCTGACCTGGAGGTTAGGTCTCCTGCCCAACAGACCAATGGTGACTACTCACATACCACAAGGATATCAGACCAACAGGAGGAGATTAACAACTCTCAAGAGAATGGAAACCAAGACAGCCGCCATATAAATGACAGCACAGGGAGAAGTTCCAGAAGATTGCTATCTTGAACCAGCCTGACTACCCCATCTCTTGGAAAAAGGGTCACAGTTAGGATCTGAAAGTACTGAGCTTAAAAGTAACATGTAAATATTTACAAGTAAACAAGCATACACAGGAATCTTGTGGGTTTCTCTTTCCATATTCAGAAGAAAACTGAAAGAAGTTTTTGTTAGGTTCCATAAAAAATCAACTGCAACTCAAAGTTTCAACTTTGAAGCCATTTTCCAATTCAAAAAATGTCCCACTGATGGTTCTTCTATCAAGTACCTCAAATACAGGGCTAAACAAGTCAACAAAATTTTAGTGTGCAACAAATAAGTGCAACTGAGGGCAGAAGTCTCACTGCTACTGGCTGCAAGCTTTTTTATAACTGCAACTGGATAAAATTCTGCAAAAATTACAATCACAAGGGGGCTTGCAAACACTGTGCCTTGCCTACTTCACTGCATGCTATACAGTACTACTAGATATTCTCTACACTGTACTCTTGGTCTCAATTTCTTTTATGTTCACTTTGGTCCCTTCCCACCTACCTTGTGATCTTTAATTTAGTCTTGCCCCTAACTTTCTCATTATTTAAGAGCAAATCTACTGGGTAAGCCCTGTAAATCTACTATTTGTGTTCAGTGGTCTGTTAATACTTTCAAATAGTTTGACCAGAACACCAAGCTAAAAATCTGAACACATACAAGGCTGGACTTAATGTTATAATAAAACTACTTTACACTCTATTAATAAAAATGCATAAGTTATAGCTTCATCCTAACCAAGTGGTCAGTAAATGAAGATATAAAACCAGGAGTTTTACAAATATAAAACTAAACAACACGACATTTTTCTTTACCTTGTACCCACAACGGGCTGCGGTTTTCACGCCATCCAGACTTTCAGACCAGAGCTTTTCAGGAATAGCCCAAGCACCCCCATGAACTACCACTACAGGTTCAACCTCAGACATTTTAGGTCTTCTTATGAATGGATATTTTCCCACAGTCTGTCTGTCATTAAACAGGTACAGTATGTCAAGGATAAAAAACATTAACAATTTTCTAAGCACTTTTTATCATTTTATTGAGTAAGTTCAATTAAAATATCTTTGCAAATCATATTTAAAATATAAGATTCAACAAAATACAGTAGATAAATATAAAACTTTAGGTCAAGAAAAAACTAATGGATTTCTTACCTATTCTTTAACTTTAAAATAAAAAAGCACCATACAATGTTTATGACAAAATATTCCTATGTACAACCTATTACACCACTGATGATAGGAAGTTCCCTGAAAATAAAGAAAAAGAAATGAATGTTAGGAGAATTAAAAAAAAAAATGAAAAGTCTACACATAAAAAACCTGGCCACATACTTTCAAGAGCAGTAAAAAAAAATCCCCAAGCACATGACAGGGAATCAGAAAAGGAAATGCTCTTTATCTGTTTTGCATAGGCTACTATTTAGTATTTGTTCTTCAACCTTTTGTGCTGTCTTTTATAGGCTACTATTTAGTATTTGTCAAGACAAAATATAACACTTGCTGTAAGGAGTAAGTACAAATAACAGTTGCCATAAGGAGTAAGTACAATGTCAGTAGTATACAGTATTGTAAAACTAGGTTGTAACATTAAATATATGATAAATTAACTTCTTGTTAAACACGAGGCACATTTTCCCAAATGGCTGTCTTGTGCTTAGTACATTACTGACCATTATTATTACTGGACAAACCACTATTACTTGTTCACTCTTATTTTTGTACATTTCAGTTACTATATCTTATATTTATGTGGAAACCACACTGGGGGGAAAACAGTGACAGTATATATGCTTTGTCTTAAAAAAATGAAAATATACCTTCCCCAAAAAGCATGACAATAGCAACCTAGCCCACTTAATCTGTGCAACACATCTACCTGACCGTAACTTTTAATGGGTTAGCCTAACCATGCATTTGCAGAGAAAAGGTTGGAAAGCTTTATAAACTTCAAATAGAATTATCAAAACCATACATTATCTTACGACCCCCTCTTATAAAATACAACTGCATATTCATGTACCCACTTATCCTCTCCTAATAACATTATTGTTTTGTATTTATGAGAATACCAAACTGAATCACATTAAAGCATAATGCTGGCACTAAATAGGTATTGTAAGCAATTACAGTGCACCCAAGGGATAATACTGATACTGACCGGACATATGAGCATAAAAATCTGTCTCATTGACCATTAACATGAGTTGCATTCAAACAGTTGAATCCTATTACAAGGGCTAAGTATATAAAATCAAAATACTGCACATTGCAGGTCTATTAGTAGATATATATAGGCTAATATTCAATGGACTTGCCCAATCATCCATTAGTAACAGTACCACATTTCCGTGCGCTTAGGACTGAAAATCTCATTCCATCTTCATAAACAACCAAAGTCTTTCAGGAGTTTACTTTAAAGTAAAGGTTCAATCTGTAAAGCTAAATGATTCTGTGTGCACTGACTAAATTTCTTTTCCTGTCTTCTCCTGCGCTTATTGGTAAACACTTGTATTTCCTGTTATTCTGCGTATGTGTGTGTATGTATGTGTATGTATATGTATGTATGTATGTATGTATGTATGTATGTGTGTGTGTGTATATATATATATAATATATATTATATATATATACATTATATGCATATATATATATATATATATGTATATATATATATATATATATATATATATACACATATTAGATATATATATATATATATATATATATATATATATATATATATATATATATATATATATATATATATATATATATATATATATATATATAATTATATATATATATAATATACATATATATATATATATATATATATATATATATATATATATATATATATATATATATATATATTTATATTTATATACAATTATATATATAATATACATATATGTATATAATATATATATATTATATATACAGTGCTCCCCCATTTTTACACAGGGATAGGTTCCAGAACCTACATGAAATGCATAATTCAAGGAAATGCAAAAATCCCTCTAAAAATTCTTA